>NW_006284622.1:104905-115214 GCF_000327345.1 Myotis davidii | reverse complement strand
GGTCAACGCGTGAGGGCTCCCAGGAGGGGAGAGGGGGCAGGCTGGGCTGAGGGACACTCCCCCACACACACACTCAGTGCACGAATTTCATGCACCAGGCCCCTAGTGTTTTTATAACAGCCTTACATATTTTGTTTCTTGATGTACTTATTGGCACTGATTCTAACTTTATCAACTCTTCTCTCATTGTGAGGCCATCAGAATATCTAGCAATAATGGCCAACCAAGCATTCGATGTGACATCAGTAGTTTCATCAAGAGAAATTGAAAAATATTTACAACAATTTAATTCTTTTTTTAATTAATGTACGTTTTTGTTAAGATCTATTATTCTGTCTTTGATAGTATTTCTACTGAGTGGTAACTCAGAAATTCTTTTAATAATATCATCTTTATATTTCATATTGTGAAATAGAGCTGGTGCACATATTAGAAATGTTTCCTTAATAAATTCTCCGTCACTGCGGGCTTTTCCATGCTGAACTATGGAGTGAGCAATATAGTAACTTGCTAATGTTAAATTTGTAGAGCATCTTACGAATTTAATGATGGAATTTGATTGACTTTTATAGAGTAGCTGCTTAGAAATTTATTCCTTCCTTTCATCTATACTTTTTTTCAAGAACTGACAAAGATTAGTTTCAAAATGTCTCTTTACATTCCACGTTCTGCTTACTACCATTTCATTACACAGTATGCACAGTGATCTGTTGTTTCTGTCGACAGTCCCTTACATCTCGGTCCATATGTCTTGAAAGGGTAGGCTACTGCTACTTCCACTTCCTTTATCATTCAATCTTGCTTTTTTATTTTTTTTTATTCTCCATGAGAAGGCTTCAAAAATGAATAAATATAAATCATGCATTTTTTATAAAAGGTTGATAGGTTTCTTATCTATTAACTTTTTGCAGTGTTGTTGCACTGACTCCTGGTGCAAAACAATTCAAAGATAGTATGTATAACCAACAAATATATGGTGCTGTAATCAATTATCCAACATGCAGAATGTCTCGCTGAGCACTGTTGAACTGTGTATCTTTTTCTTCTAACCCTCCCACTCCTGCCTCCTAACGAACATGGTGATCAAGTGCATCTGTTTGCCGAATGCATGCGAACACACGGGAAGCTTACCCGAGGCACATGTTGACAATAACGAGGCCGTTTCCAGAATTGGGCATTTTGTCACTCGAGTGACAAAAATAAAATGTCATGAGTAAAGATGAATCTCTTTATATTGCAATTCTTAACCTTTTTATATTAATGTCTATATTGGAACAATGTATCTTGGATGTTTTCACTATGTATCTTTGCTACCCAACACTGATGTATATGTTTACACCCGGTTTTAGAATTGCATTACTGATCATGAGTAATGTGAGTAATAATATTACTCGAGTGATGCCCAACTCTGGCTGTTGCGAGAGACATATATTTGAATTATGCAATTTTTTGTCTCTGTCAATGCGTGTCACCCAAAATGAGTTAGCATATCACCTCATAGGTTCACCATCACTGCTATAGGTCATAGTAAGCAATATTTCAAAAACATATGTATCTAAGCCAGTTATTTCTTATGGGTATAATTTCCCTATATATTTGACTATGTAGTCCTTTTTACTATGGAAATTTTACTTCTAAAATGACAACGAAAATTATTATTATTTTTTTAATCTTTCAGATTTGTCATCAAGATATGCCAATAATTACTTACCTCCAAAAGAAGATACTTATGAAACAGAATTATTTCAATGGAAAATGAATGACAGGCTTCAAATCTATGATATTAAGAAGTCTATTTCTAGAGATTATTTGGAAGTCAGAGGCACATTGGAAAATCAGAAGGAATTTTTCAGGCAAGGAATGATTATATATGAAAAAATGTCTATTTTCAATCAGCATACTTACTTATCTCAATATCCCACATGTAATTCTGAGAAGCCCTATAAATGTAAGGAATGTGGGAAGGCCTTTAGACGAGCCTCACACCTAACTCAACATCAAAGTATTCATACTGGTGAAAAACCCTATCAATGTAAGCAATGTGGGAAGGCCTTTAGTCGTGATTCACAGCTCAGTCTTCATCATAGACTTCATAGTGGTGAGAAACCATATGCATGCAAGGAATGTGGGAAGGCCTTTACTCAGAGCTCACAACTGATTTTACATTACAGAATTCATACTGGTGAAAAACCATATAAATGTGAACAATGTGGGAAAGCTTTTATTCGTAGTTCACAACTAACTCGACATCAAAAAGTCCATACTGGAGAGAAACCTTATGAATGTAAAGAATGTGGGAAGGCCTTTACTCAGAACTCACAACTTACACTGCACCAGAGACTTCATACTGGTGAGAAACTCTATGAATGTAAAGAATGTAGAAAGGTTTTTACTCAGCTCTCACAACTTATTCTACATAAGAGAATCCATACTGGTGAAAAACCCTATGAATGTAAGGAATGTGGGAAAGCTTTTATTTGTGGCTCACAGCTTTCTCAACATCAGAAAATTCATAATGGGGAAAAGCCATATGGATGTAAAGAATGTGGGAAGGCCTTTATTCGTGGCTCATTACTTATGCAACATCAGAGGATTCATACTGGTGAAAAACCCTATAAATGTGAACAGTGTGGGAAGGCCTTTATCCGTGGTTCACAACTTACTCAACACCAGAGAATTCATACCAATGAGAAGCCCTATGAATGTAAGGAATGTGGAAAGACCTTTAATCATGGTTCACAACTTACTCAACATCAGAGAATTCATACTGGTGAGAAACCCTATCAATGTAATGAATGTGGAAAAGCCTTTAATAGAGGCTCACTACTTACTCGGCATCAGAGGATTCATACTGGCGAGAAACCCTATGAATGCAAAGAATGTGGAAAGACCTTTAGTCGTGGCTCAGAACTTACTCAACATGAGAGAATTCACACTGGTGAGAAACCTTATGAATGTAAGGAATGTGGAAAGTCTTTTATTCGTGGTTCACAGCTTACTCAACATCAGAGAATTCATACTGGTGAGAAACCTTATGAATGTAAAGAATGTAGAATGGCCTTTACTCAGAGTTCACATCTTTCTCAACATCAGAGACTTCATACTGGTGAGAAGCCATATGTATGTAATGACTGTGGAAAGGCCTTTGCTCGTGGCTTACTACTTATACAGCATCAGAGAATTCATACAGGTGAGAAACCTTATCAGTGTAAGGAATGTGGGAAGGCCTTTATTCGTGGTTCACAACTTACTCAACATCAGCGAATTCACACTGGAGAAAAACCCTATGAATGCAAGGAATGTGGGAAAGCCTTTAGTCATGGTTCTCAACTTACTTTACATCAAAGAATCCATACTGGTGAGAAGCCCTATGAATGCAAAGAATGTGGAAAAGCCTTTACTCAGAGCTCACACCTTTCTCGACATCAGAGAATTCATACTGGTGAGAAACCATATCAATGTAAGGAATGTGGGAAGGCCTTTACTCGTGGTTCACAACTAACTCAACATCAGAGAATTCATATCAGTGAGAAATCTTTTAAATATAAGGAATGTGGAATAGACTTGACTCATAGCTCACAAGTTTCTATATGAATTTGAAACTTTGTGATTAATAAAGAGATTTCTGTGGTCATTAATCCATTATAATCAAAGAATTCTTAAAATGTGAATATGGGAGTACACTTTCTCATAAAACTCTGCATCAGTGAATTTATTTGGAGAAGAGTGATAATGTAATCCGTATAGAAAAATTTATTACTAGAAACTGATTAAACTTTAGTGAATTTTAATCAATAGTAATGTAATAAATATTAGAAGGCCTTCAGCCATAGCATGTCTTTTTAAGCATTATCTTGACTCTATCAGTTGCTTCCCTTTGTGACATTTGTTATGATAACCTTTAGTTTAATCATTTGTAAGAAAACTTAATAATACCTTCCTTATCAAATTCTTCAAAGTATTATGTGAGTTGTTACATGTAAAGCTTTTAGAGCAGTGCCTTGAACATAGCATAGCACAAATATTAGCTGTTATTATAGTGTTAGATAATTTGCATGAGAGGAGGACACTTATGAGTATAATGAATATTGAGAAATATTCCATTTAACATTTAACCCCAATTATTTGAATGGGGAATACCGTATGCTATAATAAATGTGAGCAAGCTTTTATTTAGATTTGATCCAATTTGCTACAAGAGGAAATTCATACTGTATATTTTTAAAAAAACACTGTAGGTTTAATGAGTGGATTGTTGACGAGGTTTTAAGTGAATTGTAACAAAGTCCAAAAACTCATTTTCTATTTCTGACCACAATTCAAGAATATTATTTAGAAATGGATAACCATAATAAATCTTTCTACTAGGAACTTTTTAAAAACTTGGGTTTATAGATTTTGATTAACATGAAAATAAAAACTGACATTACAGACTGTTTTGCAATGAAAAAATGAGTCTATGTCAGAGACTGCTGTTTTTCTGCCCAATATCCATTTCCCTTTTTTAGTAACTGAATTCTTGATTGAAAACCTATGTAAGATTTCCTTGCTGATTAAAGTGGGGATGATATTTTGTATTTTTAGGACATTTAAACCCTTTTTTCCTCTATTTTCCCTCTGTCTACAATGTGGACATTTAATCTGTAGCACTGGCAGTTTTATGGGAACTTTGAGAATGGGTATTAAGGATGGTGGAGCAGAAAAACAAAATATACACCTCTGCTGATTTTATACAACAGCCACAACAACTTTGGTCTTCCTGTATTTCTTTATATAGAAATGAAAATAAACTTACTTATTGATGCTATTGTTATTTTCTTGTTGACAAAATTATTAAGGATATAAAATTTTATATCTGGATGTGGAGTCCTGTGGGTAAGAAAATCTCAAATGTGGCACTGCTTTAGGGCCATGGAGAATGAGGATCTACCTATCTCAGACTAGAAAACTGATGATTGTTTTTATACACAAGACATTTGGTCAGACTCCCACTTTATCTCACAAGGCATATCTTGTGCCAATTAAGACTATGATGTTAGGAAAAATAATAGTGATTCAGAATGTGGGTATTGGATGCTTCTTTCTGCATTTGGTAATATCCTGTGAAAGAAATTTAGTGGAGAGTTAGATACCAAGGGTGCTTTCAGAGATTGAAAACAATATTGATTTGTTGAGAGATGTAGGTGCTCAATCCAGGTTGATGGTAAATTTTAGAACTTTGATCCTTGTGGGATTCAAAATTCCAAACTCTTTAACTGAAGCCACTTACAATGATTTAAAGTAGCAGCTAAGCAAGAAATGAGACCATTGCTAATCCTTGCAAACGCAGTGGATCTGTTAGCAAAAGAAAAAAAGAATTTAAAATGCTTTCCCAATGTTCTTATTTATTAAGTACTTAATATTTCAGCTACTCTTTTAGGTATTTGGTGTATATCAATGAACAATTCTAGAAGGAGAAGATAGAATAATACATTGTAGAGTATATTAGAACATACGTGTTATAGGGGGAAATTTTCAAAAGGAGTGGAGGGGGATATGACAGTTTAGGCTGCTATATGAAATAGAATGATCAGGGTGACCATGGAGAAGGAAATATTTGAGTCAAGATTTGTAGAGGTGAAGGAGTAAATCATTAAGGGAAGGGCATTCCAGGCAGAGGAAAAAGAGCAAAGGCCCTTACATCGCTGGTGTGTTTGAGGAACACCAGTGGAGATATTGTAAAGTTTTGTGCTGATGGATGATTGATAAAGGAGGTAAGAGAGATAATGACTATACCTTGTAAGTCATTTTGTATTTTGAGCAGAGGACATGATCTGACATATTGCTATTGTGTTTAAAATTTTAAAATTCTATGTGACTATAAGTAGAGGTTATGGCATTAATTCAGATAAATGATGATAGTAGCTCAGACCAGAGTAGCAACAATGGTGAGAAGTGGTTGGAGTCTAGATATATGGTAAATATGATGGAGCAAGCAAAATTTGTTTGAGGGTTAGATGTCAGATGTAAAAGAAAAAAGTCTAGGGTACTGACCCAAAAGTTTAGGGCTCAAGTAACTGGAAAGATGTTCTCATCAGCTGAGATGGGGAAAGGTACAGTTCCATCAGGTTTGTGGGGGGAGATTGGAAGTACATTTGTTGCACGTACTGAGTTTGGCATGTCTTTTTGACACAAAATAACAATATTGAGTGAGCACTTGGATGTTCTAATTTGTACTCTTCTAGAGATTATATTAATTTGATAATTATTGCCTATAGTTATTTAAAATCATGAAGCAGGACAAGATCATTAAGGACCTGAGTGTGGCGAGAGAAAAGAACATAAAGGACTGATCCACCTTGAGAGTTCAAGGATAAAAGACCATCAAATTAGGATCAGTGAGATGGAAGGACAACTAATAGTTGTACCACAGAAGCCAAATGAAAGTGAGTCAAAGGGAGAGGATGGCTGCTGACGGGAAGGCAGACTGCAAGATAATGTGTGACTGAGAGAACAAAAGGAGAGTGTGTGGACATATGAGGAGTGTTTATTTGTGGGTGAGGGACAGCTGTATTCCAAGGGACTGTTGGGGACTGCCAGACTGGGCTCCCCTGACCAGGCAGCCTCCACTGCTGCTAAAATCTCTCCTGAAGCAACCAGCTCTGCTGCGGAGACCACACCATCTTGAAGGGGGAGAGTATCTGTTATCAGAAGCCTATACATCCTGGGACTCTACAACCACAACACCCAGGGGCTAGCTGTGAAGCAGGAACACTCAAGCAGCATGAATATGCAGAGTTGGATGAGCTCTGCACCTTCTCACGGAAAGGTCAGATTTCACCTAGGGAAAGGTGAAGTCTGAAATCCAGGCAGGGGATCTAGAGGTTCGGGAGAAGTCTGCGCCCCACAAAATCTGCGGCCATTGGGGCTGGCATGATCCGTGAATGTGGAAGGAGATCCACAGGGCTCCTGGAAGAACTCTAAAAATCAACCCATAGCTGGACTGGGCGCAAAAAGGCACCCTGAAATTTTACCAGTGTGCCAGCTGCTTAGTGCCAGGGGAAAAAAGACTGCACAGAGACATTCACAGAGTTGTGTGCAGTTCCAGAGGGTAAAAGTTTCGAGTTCACACACTTACTCTGGCTCTTTTTTTTTCCTCTTTAAATCCTTGCTTTTGATTACTAACCCCAGTACATAGGATCACCCAATTGGGGACACTCTAAGAGACTGCAGGGGAAAGTTGTTTCCATGGAACCTGGGGATCAGAGCAGGGAGTAACGATCAGAGAACCAGCTCAGGGGCAATCCATTCTCCTAAGTACTTGATTTTACCTTTTTAATTATTATATTTTTATTTATTTTATTTATTCATTCATTTATTTATTTTATGGGAACCAGGACCAATGATCATCAGCTGCCCAAGTACCAAAAAATTATGGTTCTGAAATCTCTTGATGTCGATTCCACACATAGAGCAATCAGGCTGCTCTATGTGTGCCATGCATGACAGAAGCCTATATTTTTATTTTTAATCAGTATTTCCACTACTATTTTACCTTTTTTTAAAGTGTCATTTTATTTTCTCTATATAATATTTTGGGATTAGTGTTCTACATTCTATTTTCATTTTTCCTTTAGCATCATTTTACTCTATCTCAACTTTACCTTTATCCAACACTCTCTTCCTCACTTATCCCATTTTGTTGTCCTGTTTCTCTTACCCTATTCCTGCTTTAAATTTTCCCTATTCCTTCTTTTCACTCCATTAAAAATTCATCCTACTTATACATCTAATTTCTGATCCCCTGTTCTAAGTCCATACACACCTCTGTCTTCTCATTCTTCTCTATCCAATTTTTCTTTTTTCTCCCTTCCCTTTTTATTTTTGTTATTATTGTTTTCCAATTTTTCTTTTTTCTCCCTTACCTTTTTATTTTTGTTATTATTGTTTTCTTGTTTTGTTTTATTCTAGGTTTTATTTTGTTTTGTTTTGCCTTGCTTTCTTTCTGTCCTATTGTTGTTTGCTTTATTATTGATTAGATTTTTTGTGCCTGTTTGTGAGATTGTTTCTCTTTAGACACAAAGAAATACTGCCTGCTTGAAAATCAGGACTGTGGCTTACAACTCAGAGGAGCAGTTGAACGCAGGGAACTTCAATATTGTCTGACTACTTACAGGAAACAAGTGGGCCAAACAGAACAGTAGAGGAAGTGAATGACCTTCATTACTGCACATTTTTATTTTTTCATCTTTTACTTAAGAAACTATTTTTTTCTCACTTGATTTTACCTTTTTAATTATTATATTTTTATTTATTTTATTTATTCATTCATTTATTTATTTTATGGGAACCAGGACCAATGATCATCAGCGGAAGTTAATTTCATTTACTATTTGACATTTTTATTTTATTTTTTTTATCTTTTACTTAAGAAATTAATTTTTTTCCTCACTTGATTTTACCTTTTTAATTATTACATTTTTATTTTTAATCAATATTATTACCACTACTATTTTACCTTTTTTTTTAAAAAAGTGTCATTTTATTTTCTCTTCATTTTATATGGGAAATAGTGTTCTATATTCTATTTTCATCTTTCCTTTAGCAACATTTTACTCTATCTCAACTTTACCTTTATCCAACACTCTCTTCCTCACTTATCCCATTTTGTTGTCCTGTTTCTCTTACCCTATTCCTGCTTTAAATTTTCCCTATTCCTTCTTTTCACTCCATTAAAAATTCATCCTACTTATACATCTAATTTCTGATCCCCTGTTCTAAGTCCATACACACCTCTGTCTTCTCATTCTTCTCTATCCAATTTTTCTTTTTTCTCCCTTCCCTTTTTATTTTTGTTATTATTGTTTTCTTGTTTTGTTTTATTCTAGGTTTTATTTTGTTTTGTTTTGCCTTGCTTTCTTTCTGTCCTATTGTTGTTTGCTTTATTATTGATTAGATTTTTTGTGCCTGTTTGTGAGATTGTTTCTCTTTTTTGTGTTGTTTTTATTTGTTGTTTTTTTTTTTGCTTCTATTTTCCTTCTCCTCACTTGATATTAGTTGTTTGTAGTTCGCATTCATCTCTGAGTGTTGATTGCATTTTTTGGGATTAGTGGTTGTTCTATTGGAGTTTTCTCCCCATATAAATAGTCCCCCCCCTTATTTTTTATTCTCTTTCTTTTCTCTCATTTTTTTGCTTTTGTCAGTATCATTTTTGTACTCCTTTTTTTCTTATCCCCTAATTCTCTTTTTTTCTGGTAGTGATCTTTATTTGGAGTAATTAGTATCGTGAATACATTTGTATTCAGTGCCTTGTGCATTGTGCCTTGTTGTGTTGTATTTTGTGCCTTTAAATCAATGCAGGAGAGAGAGAGAGCTACATAACCAGACACTAAGAGGAGAGACCTCATGGGGAGACAAAAAAACAGCCCGCATATGAAAGAAAAGGAGGCATCACCAGAAGAGGAAGTAAAAGAAAGAGAGGCAATCAATATGTCAGAGAAAGAATTCAGAGAAATGGTCATAAAGTTGCTGAAAAGAATGGAAGACAAATTCAATAATATAGGTAAAAAAAAACAACAGAAAATGAAGGAGAACCAAGAAGAAATGAAAAATGACATCACTGCTATAAAGAACTCAATAGAAAGCATCAACAGTAGACTAGAAGAAACAGAGGACCACATCAGTGAGCTAGAAGACAAGGTAGGAAAAAAACACCCAAGCAGAGCAGCATCTAGAAAAAAAAACTTAAAAAACAGAAGGAGAGACTAAGGGAACTTTTGGGACAACACAAAACAAAACAACATCCACATAATAGGGGTGCCAGAAGGAGAGGAAACTGAGCAAGGAATAGAAAACCTGTTTGAAAAAATAGTAACAGAAAATTTCCCTGATATAGGGAGGAAAAAACTCACACAAATCCAAGAAGCTCACAGAGTCCCAAACAAAATGAACCCGAAAAAACCGACACCAAGGCACATAATAATTAAATTGGCAAACACCAACGACAAAGCAAGAATCTTAAAAGCAGCCAGAGAGAGACAGAAAGTTACCTACAAAGGATCCCCCATCAGGCTAGCGACCGATTTCTCAACAGAAACACATCAGGCAGGAAGGGAATGGAATGAAATATACAAAGTCATGCAAAGGAAGGGTCTGAATCCAAGAATACTGTACCCAGCGAGGCTATCAATCAAAATTGAGGATCAAATCAGGAGCTTCACAGACAAAAAAAAGACGAAGAGAGTTTACCACCACCAAACCAGCAATGCAAGAAATGCTAAAGGGTCTGCTGTAAAAAGAAGAAATAGGAAGCGAAGAAAGAACACAGGGG
>NW_006284622.1:90666-104796 GCF_000327345.1 Myotis davidii | reverse complement strand
ATTTACCTGCTGTCTACAGGAAACCCACCTCAGAAAAAAAGACTCACACAGACTGACAGTGAAGGGATGGAAAAATATTTTTCAGGTGAATGGAAATGAAAAAAAACTGTGGTAACAATACTTATATCTGACAAATTAGATCTCAAAGTGAAGGACATAACAAGAGATAAGGAAGACCAGTTCATAATACTAAAGGGAGCAATCCAACAAGAAAGAATAACTCTGGGAAACATATACACACCCAATACAGAAGCACCCAAATACATAAAACATCTTATGGAGGATATCAAGGGAGAAATTGACAGCAATACAATCATAATAGGGAAATTAATACCCCACTAGCACCTTGGACAAATCCTCTAAACCAAAAATCAGCAAAAAAACATCAATCCTAAATGACTTACTCGATCAGATGGAATTAATTGACATCTTCAGAACATTTCACCCCGAAGCCACAGAATATACATTCTTCTCAAGAGCACATGGGTTATTTTTAAAGATAGACATTATATTGGGTCACAGGCAAAGTCTCTTCAAATTCAAGAAGATTGAAATCACATCAAGGATCTTCTCAGATCACAAAGGCATAAAACTAGAAATCAACTATAATAAAAAACAATCCAAAAAAATCAAACACCTGAAGGCTAAATAGCATGCTATTAAACAATGACTGGGTTACCAGAGAGATTAAAGAACAAATAAAAAGCATCATGGCAACAAATGACAATGAAAACACAACAATCCAAAACCTATGAGACACAGTGAAAGCAGTCTTGAGAGGGAAGTGCATAGCTCTACAAGCCTACTGCAAAACAAACAAAGAAACAAACAAACAAACCAACCCAAGAAACAATGGTAATAAATTACCTAACCCTACAACTCAAAGAGGAAGAGAGCAAGAAAAGCCCAGCATAAGCAGAAGGAAGGAAATAATAAAGATCATAGCGGAAATAAATGAAATAGAGACCAAAAAACAAAACAAAACCACAATACAAAAGATCAAAACCAAGAACTGGTTCTTTGAAAGGATAAACAAGATTGATGAACCTCTAGTCAGGCTTACCAAGAAGCAAAAAGAGAGGACCCAAATAAACTAAATCAGAAATGAAAAGGTGAAATATCAACCAATCCCACAGAAAAATAAATGTTTATGAAAAATACTGTGAACAACTCTATTCCAACAGAAAGGACAACTTAGACTAAATGGACATATTCTTACAAAAATACAAGCTCCCAAAACGTAACCAAGAAGAATAAAAAAACCTGCATAGGCAGATAACTACCAAAGAAATTGAAGGAATGATAAAAAATCAGCAAACAAAAGCCCTGGTCTGGAAAGCTATACAGGGGAGTTCCGCCAAGCATTCAAATAAGAACTAAAACCTATCCTCCTCAGACTATTCCAAAAAATTCAATAGGAAGGCACACTTCCAAGCTCTTTCTATGCAGCCAACATTACCCTAATCCCAAAACCAGATATAGACACCATTAAAAAAAAGAGATCTATAGGCCAATATCCTTAATGAACATAGATGTTAAAACCCTCAACAAAATTCTAACAAATAAGATTCAGTAATTAGAAAGATCATACACCATGACCAAGTGCAATTTATTCCAAGGATGCAAATCAATAAATGTGATACATTATATAAAAAAAACTGAGAGACAAAAATCACATAATCATATCAATTGATGCAGAAAAAGCATTTGACAAAATCCAACACCTTTTCTTGATAAAAACTCTCAGCAAAGTGGGAACAGAGGTATCTTACCTGAACATAATAGAAGCCCTATATGAAAAAACTACAGCCAGCATTATAGTCAATGGGAAAAAAACTAAAACCATTTCCCCTAAGAACAGGAACAAGATAAGGATGCCCACTTTCACCACTCCTGTTCGACATAGTACTAGAAGTACTAGCCATAGTGATCAGACAAGAAGAAGAAGTAAAAGGCATCCAAATTGGAAAAGAAGTAAAACTATCCTTATTTGCAGATGACATGATACTATACATAGAAAACCCCAAAGACTCCATCAAAAAACTACTAGAGCGAGTAAATGAATTTAGCAATGTAGCAGGATACAAAATTAACACCCAGAAGTCTATGGCCTTTTTATACACCAATAATGAACTCACTGAAAGAGAAGTGAAAAAATCAATCCCATTTACCATTGCACCAAAAAAATTAAGATACCTAGGAATAAGCTTAACCAAGGACGTGAAAGAATTGTACCCAGAAAACTACAGGACATTGAGAAAAGAGAGCAGCAGTTCTCAACCTGTGGGTTGCTACCCCTTTGGCGGTCGAATGACCCTTTCACAAGGGTCGCCTAAGACCATCCTGTATATGAGATGTTTACATTATGATTCATAACAGTAGCAACATTACAGTTATGAAGTAGCAACGAAAATAATTTTATGGTTGGCTCATAACATGAGGAACTGTATTTAAAGGGCCAGAAGGTTGAGAACCACTAAGATAGAGGAAGACATAAACAAATGAAAAAACATACCATGTTCATGGATTGGTAGAATCAACATCATTAAAATGTCCATACTACCTAAAGCAATCTATAGATTCAGTGTAATACCTCTTAAAATACCAATGGCATATTTCAAAGATCTAGAACAAACTCTCCAAAAATTCATCTGGAATAAAAATAGACCCTGAATAGCCACAGTTGTGCTGAGAAAGAACAAAGTTGGAGGGATCACAATACCAGACATCAAACTATATTACCAAGCCACGGTTCTCAAAACTGCCTGGTACTGGCACAAGAACAGAATATTGGACCCAGAGATTGACCCAAGCCATTATATTCAATTAATATTTAACAAAGGAGGCAAGAGCATACAATGGAGTCTAAACAGGCTCTTTAATAAATGGTGCCTGAAAATTTGGTCAGATACATGCAAAAAAAAAATGAAACTAGGTCACCAACTTACACCATACACAAAAACAAACTAGAAATGGCTAAAAGACTTGAATGGAAGATAGGAAACCATAAAAATTCTACAAGACTTCATAGGAAGCAAAAATGCAGATATATGTTGTAGCAATATCTTTACAGACACAGATCCTAGGGCAAGAGAGACTAACGAGAAAATAAACAAATGGGACTACATCAAAATAAAAAGCTTCTGCACAGCAAATTAAACCATCAACAAAACAGCATGAAAGCCCACTGCATGGGAGAACATATTTGCCAATGTTATCTCCAATAAGGATTTAATCTCCACCATTTATAAGGAACTCACAGACCTTTCCAAAAGAAAGATAAACAATCCAATCAAAAAATGGTCAAAGGACCTAAATAGACACTTTTTAATAGAGGACATTCAGAAAGCCAAGAGACACATGAATATGTTCAAAGTCACTAATCATCTGAGAGATGAAAATCAAGACAACAATGAGGTACCATCTCACACCTGTCAGACTGGCTATCATCAACAAAAAAAAAAGGAATTCTTAACATTTGCAGCAGCATGGATGGAACTGGAGAGTATTATGCTAAGTGAAATAAGCCAGCCAGTAAAAGAAAAATACTACATGATATCACTCATTTATGGAAAATAAAGAACATTATAACCTGATGAATAAAAAGATAGATACAGAGGCAGAGAAGCATTGAACGGACTGTCACATTACAGCAGGAAGGGTGGGGAGTGTTGTGGGGAGGGTAAAAGATCAACCAAAGGACTTGTATGCATGCATTTAAGCATACCCAATGGACACAAGACACTGGGGAGGTGGGGTAAGGTCATGTACCAGGGGCTAGGGGAGGCCGGGGGAAGCTCAATGGGGTTAAAAAAGAGACATATGTCCCATTTGTAATACTTTAAACAATAAAATAAAAAAGAAAAGTGAGTCAATGGAAGGATGACCAATGCTATTAGATACTGTTTTCAGATCATGTAATAGGAAGCTTATGAACTGGCTATTGGATTTAGCTATAGTGAAGCTTTTGTTGATCTTGAGAAGAGCAAGGGTATTTTGTTTGTGCGTTTGCTTTGGAGTGGTAGAAGTAAAAGTCAGATAAAGACTGAAAACTGATGACTATGCATAGAGATAACTACTGATAGGCATTTGGCTGCTAAAGGATGTAGAGAGATAGGTTTATAATTATGAGCAATAGGAATAGGAGAATGTTTTAAGGATGGGAGATGTAATAGCAATTCTGTACGCTGGTTGGAGTAATCCACTAGAAGGGAAAAATGACAAAGAAGGAAGAATCACTGGAGGAATGACCTCACACAGGTTAAGATTTAGTGCATGAAGGATTAGCTTTAGATAATATGGAAAGTTTATTCCTAGTAATAGGATGGCAGAATATGGGATGCAGGTGCTGGGATATGAGTACATGAGGTGGAAGAAATATTACGAAATGTTTCTCTGATTCCTTCAGTGATACGAAGATGAAATTTATGGGGGTTGAGAGATTTGTGGTTTCAAGGAAAAGATATGAAATAGTTATTAGAGGGAGAGATATTTAATGGTCTGTGGATGTACAGTATGATTGCCTGGAAGCATTAAGGGCTAGTAAAATGAAAGAGCAAAGGTGCTAGGTAAGCAAAAAGAATCATCAGGCTTAAAACTGTTTATACAAGATATTTGGCATTATAGTTAAACAGCAGCAAGTAGTTTGAAAGCCTATTAAGTTTTTGAGGGAAATGTACTGCTAATGAAACTCTATTGCAGGGTTTCATAACAGTTCTCAGGCTGTGGTACAAATCCATCAGGAAATGATCCATTTATGTAATTTTTCCAAGGATATATATGGAACAATATATGTTATGAAAGCATATCTATATACATATCTAGAATGTAGTCTTTCCATTTGCTTTTTAAAAATATGTAAATGGTATATTCTGTTTATAAAATGAGCCTTGCTTTTTCACTTACATATTTTGGCAATCTTTCAAGTTTCTATTGCTGCATAACAATAACCCAAACTTGACTTAAAATATAGTGATCATTTTTTAGCTCACACCTCAACAAAAATTTGGACAGGGCTTGGCAGCAAAATCTCATTCCTGAATCATACAGTATCAGATGGGGTGACTTGAAAGCTAGGAGTTAGTTGATAGCTAAAGACTGGGATAATCTAAAAACTCACTTGTCTGGTAATTGATTCTGGCTGTCAACTGAACCTCAAATAGGGCCATTATGCAAAATACCTACATTTGATATTTTCATGTGGTTCTAGTGTGTCCCAAAGAACAAGGTTTATGCAGGTTTATTAATTGATTGTTGACACTATTACAGATGTCCCCATTTTTTTCCTTTGCCCACTCTACACAGCCCCAACTTCCTTTGGCCTTTACCAAACTGTTGTCTGTGTCCATGGCCTATGTATATATATTCTTTGGCTAATCTTTTTGCTTTTTTAAATTAATACTCACCCAAGGCTGTTTTTCACTTTGCTTTTCAAATGGGGTGGGGGACGAGGGAGGGGAAGGCAGGAGTGAGAGAAACATTGATGTGAGAGAGACACATTGATTGCCTCCTTGCATGCACTCCAGCTACGTGTCCTTGGCCAGGAATCGAACTCGAGACCCTTCAGTGTGTGGGCAATGCTCTAACCACTGAGTTACATCAGCCAGGGTTCTTCACCTTCATTTCCCTCATGCCCCTCTCCTCTGACATCTGTCAGTCTGTTCCATGTATCCATGCCTGTGATTTTATTTTGTTCTTCAATTTACTCATTAGATTATACATGTAAGTGAGAGCATATGGTATGTCTTTCTCTGACTGGCTTATTTCACTTAGCATAATAATCTCTAGGTCCATGCTGTCACGGAGGGTAAGAGTCATTTCTGTTTTTACAGCCTCATAGTATTCCATTATGTGACTGTATCATATAATTTTAACCCATCCATCTATTTATGGGTAAATGCGCTGTTTCTAGATCTTGTCTCTTATAAAAGGTGCTACTGTGAACATAGGGGTGCATATATTCTTTCTGATTAGTGTTTTGGGATTCTTAGGATATAGTCCCTAAACAGAGATCACTGGGTTAAAAGGCAGTTAGTTCCATTATTAGTTTTTTTGAGGAAACTCCCCACTTTTTCCATAGCGGCTCTGAACCAGTCTGCATTCCCACCAACAGTACACTAAGGTTCCCTTTTCTCCACGTCCTCACCAGCACTTATTAGTTGACTGGTTTATTGATGGTAGCCATTCTGGCAGGTGTAAGGTGATACCTCATTGAGGTTTTAAGTTGCATCTTTCTTGTGATTAGTGATGTTTAACATCTTTTCATGTGTCTCTTGGCCATCTGTATGTCCTCTTTGGAGGAGTGTCTATTCAGGTCCTTTGCCTATTTTTTATTTTTATTTTTTTATTTTTTCCTACTTTTAATTAAGTTGTTTATCTTCCTGGTGTTGAGTTGTGTAAGTTTTTTATATATTTTGGAAATTAACCCCTTATCAAATGTATCATTAGCAAATATGTTCTCCCATTTAGTGGTTCCTTTTTCATTTTGTGGATTTTTTTTTTTTTACTGTGCAGCTTTTTATTTTGAGGTAGTCCCATTTGTTTATTTTTTCCTTTGTTTCTCTTGCCCTAGAAGATACATCAACAAAAATATTGCTAAGTGAAGTGTCTGAGATTTTACTTCCTATATTTTGCTCTAGGATGTTTATGGTTTCACAACTTACATATAAGCCTTTTGTCCATTTCTTGTTTATTCTTGTGTATGGCATATTTTGGGGCTTTAGTATCATTTTTTTTTTTCTCATATAGCTATCCAATTTTCCCAACAGCATTTATTGAAGAGATTTTTTTTTACTCCATTGTATGCTTTTGCCTCCTTTGTCAAATATTAATTGACCATATTGATCTGGGTTGATTTCTGGGCTCTCTGTTATGTTCTATTGATCTATATGCCTGCAGGAACTATTTATGATTTAGTCTCAGAAATTACATATCACTCATGCTATACTCCTTTGATTGAGGCAGTCTCAGCTCAATGAAATGTCCACATTGTAAGAGGAGCCTGTGGGATGGGATATATTATGGCCACTTGTGTAAAATACAGTGTGACATAGAGATGTTTTCTTATCTAGCTTTGAAGTCACATAATCTCACTTCTGTCTTTCCTTATTGGTTTAGGCCAGTGGTTGCCAACTGGTGGTCCATGGACCACTGGTGGTCTATGAGGTCAGAAAGGTTGGTGACTACTGGTTTAAGGAAACCTTTGGAGCAGTGGTCGCCAACCAGTGGACTGTGAGATCTGAAAGGTTGGCAACCACTGGTTTAGGCAGTTACATCTTAGTGGGAAAGTGTCACATTGTAAGTAGAGCATATGAGGTGGAATATATTTTGGTGGGCAATTTGGGAAAATACATTCTGTCACAGGAAACCTTTCATATATAAAGTTTCCTTAATTTTTGATGGTATATGTATTAGCTATAGCTAATGTATGTATTATTTTTATTGATGTACTATAATTTTGGTAGACTACTGGAATTCTAATTTTTCTCTGGGAACATATCTACCAAGCTGTGTACCTAATTTTCCATTCTCCCTTGTGGATCTGTGACTCTTTGCAGGACATTTGGTCCTGTCCAAAACATCAGTGGAGATATTTGGTACATGCCCAAAGGTCCTTGATATTTAATCACATTTGGCTAGACAGCCACAATTCAACTATTGGACCAATAAAACATAACTTTTCTGATGTACTAATCATGTAAACTGAAAGTATAAATAAATGTCATGGGACATTTTCTAAGCATGGACATTTTGGACAAGACTAATTTTTTTGTGACTAAATAAAACATCAGAAATCATACTCAATTTCCCTATCATTTGCTAAAAAGTAATTTCCATAAGAGTGTAAAAATACTAGTACGTGATATCCTATAAAATAAAAGCCTAATATGCAAATAGACTGAGTGGCAGAATGACTAATGGAATGACCGGTAACTAAGACATGCACTGACCACCCGGTGGCAGATGCTTAACACAGGAGCTGCCCCCAGCCTGCAGGCCCCAGGCCAGCCAAGGCGGGTGCCAGCAGGGGACCCCCAACCGCCCTGTTGGTTGCCCTGCAGAGGGAGGTGACCAACGGTGGTGATGGGGGGGAAGGGCTGGCTGGTGAGTGGGCTGGTGCCTGGTGGTGGCATCAGGGCGATTGTTGGGCAGGGCTGGCCAAGGGAGGTGACCAGTGGCCACAGTGGGGGGTGGGGCTGGTGACGTGGTGGTGCCAGGCTGGTCAAGGTGGGTGCCAGTGGGGGCCCCCCCAATAACCCTGTGGTCACCCCACAGATAGACCCTGATCACCAGCCAGGTTGTAAGTTGCATCTTTACCAAAGGTGCCTAGGGACCCTACCCATGCATGAGTTTCATGCATTGGGCCTCTAGTGGATATATAAAAGCCAAGCAACTGAAATGATGGAATGACCAGAATGACTGGTTGCTATGACATGTACTGCAGTGGCCAACTGGCCCGATCAGGGCCCAATTGCCCACCCCCCCAACCTCCCAGAGCCTGGATGGCTAGGCCAGCCAACTGCCTGCAGTCCCTTCCCCTGGCCAGCCCTGCTCCTGATCAGCCCCCACCTTCATCAGGGGCAGGGCTGGACAGCCAACCTCCTACGTCCCCTCACCCCCACTAGTCTGGCCCCGATTGGCCCCCATCAGGGTGGGCCAGCCGGACCCAACCTGTGCATGAATTCGTCCACTGGGCCTCTAGCTAAATATAATTAAATAAGGCTCCAGTGCACAAATTTGTGCTTAAGGATGGGGGAATAAAAAACAGGATGCATATGGCTATAAAAGTGAAATAAGGGATTAATGTGATGGAATTCTGTATGTAAGTTGGTGGTTACACAAACTTAAACATGATAAATTTTTAGAACTAAACACAGACACATACACACAAGCACAAGTAAAACTAGGAAAATATAAATACTAGGTCTACTGGTTAATAATGCGGATTTTTTCAATAGATGTAGTTATACCTATGTTGATATATATGCAATTTGATATGGATGCTACTTTGTTGTATTGACAACAAGCTTCAAAACTTCACATGTCAAATTTTCTGAAGGTGTTAACATCATAGATATCTTTACACTTAAAAATGTCGAATTTCGTGCCTCAAAAAAGGGCGTGTGCTGTAAGTTTTAATTCATTATTTTATTTTGAAGAAAATTGCTGCTGAAAGTTATCGTATACTTCGAGAAACTTATGGTGAACATGCTCCATCTCAAGATACTTGTGAACACTAGTTTATACACTTTAAAAGTGATGATTTAGATGTGAAAGATAAAGAACGTCCTGGTGAATTTGAACCATGCTTTGATTGTGAAAATGTGCCAGAAGACACAACAAAGTAATTTTGCTTCATGTGCCAGGAGACATACCTGAAAGATGGGGGAAATGTGTAGCTAGCGATGGACATTACTTTGAATAAAGCACTTTTGATGTTTCTGTTGAAATTATTGTGTTTTCTTTGATTACAAAATCCACATTATTAACCGGTGCACCTAGTAATGTCAGTGGATTGTATCAATGTCAATATCCTGATTGATATTTCATTATAATTTTGTAAGATGTCAATTTTTAGAAAACTGGGTAAACTATACACAGGATCTATATAATTAAATATATTAAATGCTAACCTATTGTGTTACTAAAATTTTCCCAGTAAACTTGATTGGATTAAGTTTGCCCTCCAATACATTTCTTTTAAAAGACTGGGTGTTTATACATATTGCAAAAGTATTTTATATAGCCTTGTACTTGAGGGAAAGTGGCTGGATGTAAAATCTTTGACCCGTGTTACTGCTTGAGGTTTGGAAAATGCTGTTCTCTCTTTGGGTTTCTTTTTAATTTTTGAACAGTAAAGCCATTGCCCTCCCAAAAGAATGGAGAAATAAATGAAAACCAAGAGTATGCTAGAATTTTAAGAATATTTGCTTCACATTTCTAACTAACTTCATTATTTTTTAGACTATGATATACTATAGAACTAACCCATATCTTTCATCTCTCTTTGCCAAGTGCATATCATATCTGGTACGAAAATGTAGCAAACATTGTTGGACTCAATTCAACAAGTAAATAACTTTAAAAAAAAAGATACAAGTTACAGGAGGTAAGATGCCTACAGAGTAACTGGAGCCTGTGTACCCATACTCCCAGCCAGGGACCAGAGTTACAGCTAAAATACTGAACAATCAACATGAAAAACCAAAAGAAGTGTAGCTAATTGGACACATTATATCTAAGGAGCACTGAAGAAACAACAAAAAGGCTGGTAAGAGGAGAGGAGTCACAGAAAGGGGGAGCCGCCCCCCCTCCCCCGGAGCAGGTGCACAGCTGAGAGGTCAAGTGATATGGGCTGCAAAGCTCCTTCCTCTTGACAGTGCAGCGTCTCAACCCCATGCAGGGATCCCAGACCCAGAGCACAGAGACTGGGAGAAGAGCCTGTGTAACATTGAACAGAAGGAACCAAGGGAATTTGGAAGACTAAGATTGTATCTTCCCAGTGAAGGAGTGCTCTATTGTTGGTGCTGGAAAGGTGGTGGTGCTGTGGTGTTTGGGTCTAGCAGAGGAGCTTGTGGGCTGCACCCACCAGTGACTTTGAGGGACCCTCTACTTTCTATAAAGGTATTGTCCAGAGCCACAGTTAGTAACTAAACTGTTTAGCAAGGGAAAAGGATTCTCCCGTCTCCAATGTGGGGTTGGAATTCCATCCTATGGGATTAGCAGCACAATAGATCAAGAAAGGTCAGATTTTTGGCTGGCACTGAGAATTTCAGCCCCCACTTTGCTGAAACCAGCCACATGGATAGATCGAAGTCTGTGCGGGGCTGATTTTATATCCCCTCGGACTTGGACCCATGGTGTGAGGATGCTGGTTCTGTGCAGAAAAGGGATTTTTGGACTGTGTCCCTTGAGAAGGCTTCTATCAGGGAGACAGATGAATTAGTGCTGGGCTTTGTGACTGCACTGTGGGTAGGCTGATCCAAGCTACCTGTGAGTTCAGCCCGGCAGCACCTGGAAGGAGAGGTAGAGCCCATCTCCTCCTCCTGCAGGCTGTGAACACCTCCCTGCTACTTCCCCCCACCTCCTCAATCAGGAAGCTGTATGGTTCAGCTCTGTGAAGTCCCAGATACCTCTGCTGGGTACAGTTAAGGGGATGGGGCAGGAGAGCAACTCCAAGAGGGACATTCCAACTGTGAGGCCCTTAGAGCTATTGTCTGAGACCAGAAGGAAGTGCTTAGCCTTCTCCTATAGGCTGAGCTGGCAACATTCTCAACCTGATACTCTTGATCAATCCTCCTGAGACCCAGGGAAGATTGCAGATTGTACCCAACCTGAACCTGTCACCTTAGGGGAAATGAGTTGGAGTCTCTGGAAGAGACTGAGGAATTTGGCTTTGAAGCAGAGACTATTTACCCCATGTTGAATGCCTATGTAATCTCAAGGCTAGCCTGGTTCCATCCTAAAGACTCTCTTCAGATGGCACTGGAGGAGTGTGTGTGTGTGTGTGTGTGTGTGGCGGGGAGCGGGGAGGGGGGAGGAGGTTAGAGTAGCTGCCAGGTAGAAGTGGACATCAGGGAGCCTCAGTCTGACCATAGATTTCCCCCTGCTCTAAGCTAAAAGAAGCCAACCCATTTACACTGATTGAACATAGGTCTAGCAGATGCAGACACAAACAGTGAACAGAGTGGTAACTACACACAGGCAGCCCAAGAGCAATTACACACAATGTCTAATAGCAACCTACATCTGAAACCCATCCTAAAGGAACCCAAAGGGCCCAGGATTATCACAATGAATGGTGGGCCTCAGATGATACCAGAGCTCAATCCAACTAGACAAAAAATAAAGAGACACCCAAAGGAGGATCCTGGCAGGCCCCATACCCTGCTGGGAACAACCCTGCCTTTGAGGGCACAGTGTATTGTATAAGGTGATAAAATTTCACCTCTACAGACACCCAGCCTGAAGGGTTAATGAATGTGCCACTGAGCCTATCAAAAAACCTCAATACTGCATCTGCAAAGCAGTTTTCACACCATGGTAGGGGTTGAGCCTCATAGTCAGTCAGCCTGAGGGTTGATTTCAACAACAAAAGGAACATCACCAATCAAAACACAAACAGGAGGGTCCAAACACCCTACATAAGAGACATTACTAGAACACTCAGCTCAGAAATCAAGGAGATTGCACCACTAGGAGCCACATGACACCTACAAGAGAAGGTCAACCCACCAAGAATTGGAATCATAGCAGTCCTATCTAAAACATAGAAACAAGTACAAAGAGTTGGCCAAAATGGGAACACAAAGAAACAGGCCCCAAATGAAAGAAGAGGAAGAAACTCCATAAAAACAGCTAAATGGAGGCAAGTAATTTATCAGCTAGAGCAGCGGTCGGCAAACTCATTAGTCAACAGAGCCAAATATCAACAGTACTTCTTCAAAATAGACTCGCCCAGGCCGAAAACCGACTTCTGCGCATGGGCCATGAAGTTTCAAGGGCACTGTATGTGCACGCCCGCATGTGGTATTTTGTGGAAGACCTACACTCAAGGGGCAAAAGAGCCACATGTGGCTTGTGAGCCACAGTTTGCCGATCACTGAGCTAGAGAATTCAAAGTACAGTGGGGCCTTGAATTACAAGTTTAATTCATTCCGTGACGGAGCTCGTAACTCAAATTACTCATATGTCAAATCAAAAAGTGAACGAGTGAGACACGTGATGCTGAGCTGATGTTGTGGCATTCACTGTGATGTTCGCTGCACCAACTAGCAGTGGGGTATCTGAAGCTGGCTCATAACCCAAATTTTAGCTCTCAACTCAAAGCAAAAAATCAGCTGAGAGAAGGCTCGTATCTCGAAAAACTCATTAGTTGGGACACTCGTAAGTCAAAGCCCCACTGTAATGGTTAGAAGGGTGCTCAAGGAACATTGTGAGAACAACAACATGAAGAAGGATATAGAAACTATGAAAAATAATCAGTTGGAAATGAAGAAATCCATGTCTGAAATACAGAATACACTGGAAGGAATTGCCAGTTATCTGCATGAGGCAGAGGATCAAATCAGTGAATAGATGACAAAATACAAAAAAAATTTAATCAGAACATTAAAAAGACAAAATAATATAAAAGCAGGAAGATAGTTTAAGGCAGTGATTCTCAACCTGTGGGTCGCGACCCCTTTGGCAGTTGAACAACCCTTTCACAGGGGTGGCCTAAGACCATCCAGCATATCAGATATTTACATTACTATTCATAACACTAGCAACATTACAGTTATGAAGTAGCAACGAAAATAATTTTATGGTTGGGTTACAACATGAGGAACTGTATTTAAAGGGCCAGAAGGTTGAGAACCACTGGTTTAAGGGAACTTTGGAACAATATGAAACAACAACATCCACATCATAGGGGGGCCAAAAGGAGAGAAAGCAAACAAGGGATAGAGAACCTGTTTGAAAAAATAATGACAGAAAATTTCCCTAGCTGATGAAGAAAAATGGCAGACACATTCCAAACAAGATAAACACAAAGAGGCCCACATCAAGACACATCATAATTTAGCTGGCCAAGATTAAATACAAAGAGAGACTTTCAAAGGCAGCAAGAAACAGTAAGTTACTTACAAAGGAGATCCTATGAGGCTTTCAGCTGATCTCTAAACAGAAACATTTCAGATTAGAAGGAATTGGCATGAAGTATTCAAAGGAATGAAATGCAAGAACCTGAAACCAAGACTGCTCTGTGCAGCAAGGCTATCATTTAAAATTGAAGGCAAAATAAAAAGCTTCCCAGATAAAAAAAAGACTAAAGAAGTTCATTTCCCGGAAAACCAAGATGGCGGCATAGGTAAACACCAGAGTTTGCTGCCTCGAACAACCACTTCAAAAATACAATTAAAAGACGGAATGGACATCATCCAGAACCACAGGAAGGCTGGCAGAGTGGAAATTCTACAACTAGGAGGAAAGAGAAAAGCATACCGAGACTCAGAGGAGGTGCAGTGCAGAAGTAAAATACTAAGGTGTAGAGGTGCATGCAGAGAGGGCTGGCGGCTGAGGGCGTGGTTGTCGTTTTCAATCGGGAGGGAGTCTCAGACTCTGAGCTCCAGTTCCAGGGGATTCTCA
>NW_006284622.1:89754-90604 GCF_000327345.1 Myotis davidii | reverse complement strand
AGGAGCCAGGAAACCCAGAGGTCAGAGTGAGACCATCCAGTTTTCAGCTCCATGGAACCATAAAAGACACACTCAGGGGGCAGACTCAGTGAGCACCAAAGCCCGATTGAAGCAAGTCTTGCCCTGGAGGGGTTACTCCAGCACAGAAGTTCTCCCACTGCAGACACAGCTGATTCTCACAGCCAATTGGCCTGGAGGTCAATTCCTCTCAGTGATACCTACAACAATCAAGGCTTAACTACAACAAGACTGTGCACAAAGACAACAAGGGGGTGCACCAAGAGTGTCCTCCTCAGGTAATTGGGAGGCTTAACCACTGGGTCCTAAAGGACACTTAGCACAGAAAACCACTTTATGAACACATGGAAGCATAAAAAATGTTGAAACAAAGAAAAAGGACACAAATGACAGAAATGGAGGAAAGCAAACTACTGGATGTAGAGTTCAAAACCACACTTTTAAGGTTTTTTCAAGAATTTTCTAGAAACTGCTGATAAACTTAATGAAATCTACAAGAAATCTAATGAGACCCTTGAGGTTGTAATAAAGGACCAACTAGAAATTAAGCATACATTGACTGGAATAAAGAATATTATACAGACTCCCAACAGCAGACTAGACGATCGCAAGAATCAAGTCAAAGATTTGAAATATGAAGAAGCAAAAGGCACCCAACCGGAAAAGCAAAATGAAAAAAGAATCCAAAAATATGAAGATAGTGTAAAGAGCCTCTGGGACACCTTCAAGCGTACCAACATCCGAATTATAGGGGTGCCAGAAGATGAGAGAGAGCAAGATATTGAAAACCTATTTGAAGAAATAATGACAGAAAACTTCCCCTACCTGGTGA
>NW_006284622.1:77596-89694 GCF_000327345.1 Myotis davidii | reverse complement strand
AAGAACTTCACTGATAAGAAAAGCTAAAGGAGTTCATCACCACCAAACCAGTATTATATGAAATGCTGAAAGGTATCCTTTAAGAAGAGGAAGAAGAAGAAAAAGGTAAAGATACAAATTATGAACAACAAGTACACATCTACCAACAAGTGAATCTGAAAATCAAGTGAATAATCTGATGAACAGAATGAACTGGTGATTATAATAGAGTCAGGGGCATAGAAAGAAAGTGTACTGACTATTCTTGTGGGGAAAGGGGTGTGGGGGATGTGGGAAGAGACTGGACAAAAATCGTGCACCTATGGATGAGGACAGTGGAGGGGGGTGGGGTGGGAACCAGGTGGAGGGGAGCTATGGGGGTGGGGAGAGGAACAACTATAAAAATTGAAAAATAAAGATTTAATTTTAAAAAAGGAATCAACCAATGCATGCATGAACAAGTGGAAAAAATCAGTGTTCCTCTCTCTCTCTCTCTAAAAAAAGTATTTTCAAAATAAAAATAAAGTTGCAACCTATTCATCCTAAATAAATAAATAAATAAAAAGAATGGGTGTGTCCAGGGCTGCATCTGTGTTTCAGATGCTCTCTGAACAGCACAAAACCCGGGCTACTCCTCAAAAAAAAAAAAAAAGAGAAAAAAAAAGAACAACAACAACAACAAAAAGAGCTGCAGTTACCAGGGGTTTCCAGTACTTGGCAGGGCTTATCTATACAGTCTCCTATTGGGAGTGGTGCCTGTAACCAGTAGAAGGGTGGGTAGGTACTTTCTATTCTTAGGGCAGTATGGTCTGAACTCATAGAGGAGTTCAGATCCCCTTCCCCACAATGCAGTAAATGAGCACAGCATTCTCTCACGTGGCTCCCACATAGAATTTTCCCCAGGAGAAACAGTTTTAAAACCCAGGTCTATTTTCAGCTTCACAGCAGCTCCACACCATCAAACCAAACAGCAGGGTGGGGCAGGGGTGGAAGCAAAAATCAGCCCTGTGTGGCATTCTGATCTCTCTCCATGGCTGGTCTTAGTAAGGCAAGACCAAATTTCATAGCCTCACTCTGGCTCCTAACCTGGCAAGATGGACCAAAATTGTGGCTTCACTGTGCCATCAAACCCATCTGTATGGGCCAAAGGTTCCAGTCATGCACCATTCCCCTATTCTGCCAAACCCAGCAGGACAAGCATTTCAACAGGTGAGGAGAGGGCTCTAACTGTACACTCAGTGTGCAAGAGATGTTTTCTTCCACCAAGCAACACAGTGTAGTGACCGACTGGGTTTCTGTCCAAAGCCTTTCCAGATAACAATGGGCCTCTCAAAATCACTGCTAAATGTAGTCAGCAGACCCCTCCACAAGACCTGAGTGCAACAGCATGCCATCTTCAGCAGTCAGTGATCAGAGCAAATTATCCAGGCTGCTACTACAACAATGGGAGCATGCTCCTTCTCTGGAATGATGAGGTCTGTTTCTCTCAGGCAGAGAGAATCTCCACTGATTCCCATCACCCAGTGCTACGCAGGCTCCTCCACCAATCTTTGTTGCTCTTGGTTGGGGGTTCCTGCATGGGTTTGAGGCCCCATGCTCCTAGGGTGAGGGAGTTCTGCAACTGTGATATCCCTCAAGCTTCTCAGCCATCCCTGCTCTCCATTTCCAAGCTCTGCCCCTTTTACCAATATCTATGTGTCTTCTTCTGTGCTCCTTGGTTATAATATTTCAGATAAGCTATATATCAATTTGTTTTTCAAGTTGATTTCTCTTTAATTTAGCTGTACATATGATATATAGCTGGGAGCAAGTAGACACAGCTTCCAGTTACTATGCAGCCTTCTTAGAATCCCAATCTTACTAATTCTTTCATTTGGTTGGCTCTTTTTCCTATACTTGCTAGCTCATTCTTTATTTCTTTTATTCATTATCTCCAAAATTTCTATTTTATTCATTTTTTTAAGTTTCAATCTCTTTAATAAAGTACTCATTGTGTATGTTGATTTTATTTCTGAGTTCATCAAACTGCCTAACTTTGTTTTATTGTATCTTGTTTAGTTTAATTTTTTTAGAACTGCAGTTTGAATTGTATGTCATTTGAATCATACATTTCCATGTCTCTCTATTTTCTGGAGATTTTTTATTTTGTTTCTGAGCTGCCTCATTACCATGGTTATGCATGGTATTTGACGGATTTCTTCTCTGTGCAGGAATCTATGCATATATGAGTGGCACTTTTCTAGTAGATTGATAAGAAGTCTATTCATTTTTTTCCAGTAGATGGCACTGAAGCACAAGTTCTTTAGTTTATCTTGTATCACTTTGGCTTCTCCAATCTTTACAAGGCAGAGAAAAATGTCCGGTGTTTCCTGGGGAGCTGGGTGTCTTATCTCTGATAACTTTGCAACTGTCTCAGGGCACCAACACCATGGGGAAATGTGATAGGAGAGGTGGTTCCAAATGCGTGAAATCTCAGCACTGTGCTTTGTAGTTAGTCTAGACTCTAGACTCTATGCTGACAGTATAGCCATGATGGGTAGGGATGTGGTGGGCTGTGAGAGGCTGTCTGGTGCCTTTGTGGCTTTGCATTGCCCGTAATATTGACTGGCATACTTCAGAAGTCTATATCTCCACCCATCACTGGTATTAGCCACAGAGTGCACCTGTTACTCAGGGAAATAAATGTTCCTATGGTCCCAGTTGTTGGGTTTGCATATAAGTTGCTCTGTAACCCAACACTCACCACTACAGCTTCTTCTGGGTCTTTCTGCCAGCTCCAGGACAGTGAGTAGAGGAGGACTCTGGGAAGATAAGGGGAAGCAGCCAGACTCTGTGTTGTTTTTTTCCTGGCAATGGCGATTACCAAGCAAACATTGCCACACCTCTGTGCTTTGTCCCTCTCCAAGTCACTGGGTTCAGCTGCAGCGCAGGAGTGCTCCCTATATCTCTCTGCTCCTGCAGCTAAAGGAAGTGACAGCAGCAAACTGATTCCTTCCTTCTTCCAAGAAATGCAATGAGCTTCAGGCTGTATATGTGGCACTGTCTCAGTTCTTCTCCCTTTCTTCCACCAGTTTACTTCCACTCACCCACCTTCAAATGTTTCAATGAATGGCTGTACTGTCATATGTGTTTGTGTGTTGAGCAGGGAATCTTTTGATGAATTATAGCGGTTCAAATTGTTGTGACTTCAAAGGGAGAGACCAAAGGGACCTCTTGTGCTGCCATCCCTCTGACATCACTTGCTGCATTTTTATACACCAATAATGAAATATCAAAAAGGGAAACTAACTAAATAATCCCATTTATAATTGCATCAAAATATGTAAGAATAATTTTAAACAAGGTGATAAAAGACCTATACTTGAAAACCTGTAAAATACTGAAGAAAACAATTGAAAGAGATACAAATAAATAGAAACATACTGTGCGTATGTATAAGATGAAGCAACATTATTAAGTGTCCATACTACTCAGAGTAATCTATAGATTCAATGCAATTTTTATAAAAATACAAATGATGTATTTCATCAAACTAGAACAAATATGAAACCTATTAGAGATGCCATGTTACTTAATATCAAAATATATTACACAGCCATAGTCATCAAAACAGCATGATACTGGCATAAAAACAGACATGGAAATCAATGGAACATAATAGAGAGTACAGAAATAAATGCACACCTATATGTCCAATTAATATTTCCAAAAGGAGGCAAGAACATAAAATAGGATAAAGACAGTATACTCAATAAATTGTGTTTAGATTCATGCAAAAAAATTGACCACTTTCTTACACTATCTACAAGAATAAGCTCAAAATGGATTAAAGACTTAAATGTAAGAATCAAAACCATAAAGAAAAGAAAACATAGGCAGTATAATCTCTGTCATTTCTCTTAGCAATATTTTTCTTATATCTCTTCAGCCAATGGATACTAACAAAAAAAAACCTAATGAAAGTACATCAAATGAAATGATTTGTACATCAAATGAAAAAATTTGCACCGCAAAGAAAAGTTTCAAAAAACCAGAGACAATATATTGAAGGAAAAAACATTCACCAGTGATACTGGGTTAATATAAAACATAATATATATTATAAATATATTATATTACATATAAATATAATATAAAATCAAGCATTGATAATGGATTAATATAAAAAATGTATAAAGAACTCATACTAATCAACGCCAAAAAGGCAAACAATCTAATTTAAAAAAGAGCAGAAGGGCAGCCAAATAGGCAGCAGTGTTGTGCACCTCCTCCTAGGGCCAGGCCAGGAAAGCAACTAAATTGGAGAACATCCACTTTGAATTAAGAAATTAGACACAGCTAAGGAGACAATTTTCAAGAGGATGCCTAGAAAATGCCACTTGCCAGCTATATCCCACATGGAACCACCACCGTGCCCTGGAAGTAAGTGGCACAGTACCTGCTGTCAAGCTCCCAAATGTCTGCAGGGAGTGCACACAACCAGAGTGAGCTCCTGCACTTGGCCTCCTCACCAGCATGCTGGGACCCAGTGTCCTAGGATCCAGCTCCAAGACCCCACAGTGAGTGTAAGCTAGGGGAACCCTGTGCCCTAATCCCACCCTGGATAACAGAACTGTGCTGCTAACCAGACCCAAAGTCACCCAGCACTCACTCCACCCCCAGCACCAGGACCTGCTGCCAGTGCAACACACTGCAACCTGAACCCACTTCTCCCTGCCACCTGGGACAGTCCTGCAGGGGCTATCCAGAGCAACCCAGCACACACCTCACTCTAGGCCATAGGAAAGCACTTCTGGGGGACCTGAAGCAACCCAGTGTACCTAGCCAGAGGCCACAGGACCATGCTGCAAAAGTGTGTTGCCAGTGGGACCTAGGGTGCCACCCTGACATGGGTGCCGGGCTGCACAGTGAACTGCATGCCTGAGGGCTATGGGTCCTCACAGGTAGTTGCACATCAGAGGAACTTTTCATGCACTCCCACCACCCCAAGGATCTGAAGCAGACAACTGAAGGATCATATCAGTGGAATAAGGGGATACAACTCATAGCAGAGACAATAAAGCTGTGAAAGACTCAAGGCACACCTAGCCTCTGGGCTAACATTTTCTAGACCATTGCGCTGATAGGGTCTTCAACCTCTCAAACCACAAGCAGGATTCCCAGGGCCAGAAAGAGATAGCAAAAATGGGGAGACAAAGAAACAACCCCCACCCTCCAGGGAAAGAAAAGGAAGAATCGCCAGAAAGTGACTAAAGGAAATGGAGGCATGCAATATGTCAGAAAAAGAATTCAGAGCAAGGGTCATAGTTTCTAAACCAGGTGGATGAGAAAATCAACAACTTATGTAAGAATCAAGAGCAAATAAAGAATGGTATAGCTACAGTAAAAAACATGATGGAAGGTTTAAACAGTAAACTAGAAGAAGTGGAGGACCGAATTAGTGAGTTAAAAAAGAGGGCAGAGAAACACACCCAACATGAACAGATATTGGAGAAAAAAATGGAAAGCAGAAGGAGAGCCTAAGGGAGCTTTGGAACAACATGAAACGAAGTACCATACATACATAGGGGTGCCAGAGGACAAGAGGAGGAGCAAGGATTAGAAAACTTTGCAAACATAGTAAAACAAAGACTTATATTTTTGATATTTATTTTATATATTTAAATGCCATTTAACAAAGAAAAATCAACCAAAAAATGAGCATGTGTCACTTCTGACAAGGGTGTCATAGGTTCGCCATCACTGGTATAGACTATATAATACTTCTTAATTTACTTCATTATTCTTCCATCTTCTGAGTGTGGAAAACTATGCTTATATTTATGTATTAACACTTCCAGCCTCTGGAATTTTACTCTAAGGGAACATGGTCTTCGTATTGATCATCATTGTCTCCTCATGCCTATAATAGTGTAAGTACCTAGCAAATAGTAGCTATCCAATATTCACTGAATGAATGAAATACATATATATGTAGTTTTCTTCTCTAAGTCCTCTCTTAAATTCAATTTTATAATCACTGGATAAAAATATTTCTAAATATTATGCTTGTTTCCTACAGCATGGAAGTTTAAAGCTTTGAAATTAACTAGATTCAACCATACAATTACCTGGGCCTGGTGCCTTTTTATGGGACAGTATGAATTTCTAGGTTTATGGATATTGTTTTGTTATTGCTTAGAGTTGTGATCCTCTATTCTTTTCTTTACCTAAATGTAAGCTCTGTAATTCTCAGTAAATACTTGTTTTATTTTAATTAAATTTATCCAATTCATTCTCTCTGGAAACTTCCTAAAACTGGTTATAAGTGTTATATTTCTACTACTTTTTGTGTATATATTGATTACTCACCTAGAGTACAAAGACTTCACTTATGTTCTAAAATTTTTAGGTTGCTTCCCAGGGATGTTCTACTTGTTTCCGATATGAAGAGTGAGTTAATATATGTTAACTATGTAGAACAATGCCTAATGAATAAAATAGGCATTCAATAAAGATTAGCTATCATTTACTGAATGTGGGCTATATTTAATGCACTGCATGAAGTACTTTACATGCAAAATTCTTACTTAATATGTATCAATTTACAACATACACTATTTAACTTCAGACCTTTCTAAATTACTGTGTCCTTTATTATCCCTATTTTGAAATTAAAGAAAACCCTGAGGTCAAGCAAATTACTCAAAGCCACATAACACACAGTAGTGATAGAGCTATAATATTCTAGAATCTAAGCTTTTCATCCTGGGAAGTGCTTAGTGCCCAGAGAGGAAAACTAAAATAAAATAAGGCTGAGAGGTCCATAAGAACCAGATAATAAAGGACCTCATTGAAAATTTTAAAGACTGTAGATGTTAGATTAACAATAATAAGCCAAAAAAGTTTTCATTAGAGGCAGTAATGTATGTATTAAAAAATATAATTTTGGGTGCATGATGAGAAATAAATTTAAGGAAAGCAAAATTGATACAGGAAAGCCTGTTAGAAAAGCTACAGCAATGATCCAGGTGAAATGGACTAGGGTGACATTAAAGATAGAGAAAAATATATAAATTCCCGAAATATTTATAATAGATCTATAGGACTTGGTGATTGACAGAATTAGGTGTAAGTGACAAACCAAGATGGATTCTCTGATGATGAGCAAGATGTGCGTGCTGCCTAAAGGTTTTCTTGCATTCCTTACACTCATAGGGTCTCTCTCCAGTATGAATTCTCTGGTGTTGGGCAAGGGATCCACAGTAACTAAAAGCCTTTCCACAAACATTACATGCATAAGGTTTCTCTCCAGTATGAACTCTCTGATGTTGGGTAAGGGATGAATCATTGCTAAAAGCCTTCCCACATTTAATACATTCATAGGGTTTCTCTCCAGTATGAACTCTCTGATGTTGAGCAAGGTAGGCAATCTGGCTGAATGCTTTCCTGCATTCCTGACATTTATAAGGTTTTTCTCCAGTATGAATTCTCTGATGTTGAGCAAGGTGTGAATTCTGACTAAAGGCCTTCCCACATTCCTTACATTCATAGGGTCTCTCTCCAGTATGTATCCTCTGATGTACAGTGAGGTATGCACGAAGGCTAAATGCTTTCGCACACACATTACATTCATAAGGTTTCTCACCAGTATGAACTCTCTGGTGTTGAGCAATGGATGATCTATTACTAAATGCTTTCCCACATTCAATACATTCATAGGGTTTCTCTCCAGTATGAACTCTCTGATGTTGAGCAAGATAGGCAAACTGGCTGAAGGCTTTTCTACATACCTTACATTCATAAGGTTTTTCTCCAGTATGAACTCTCAGATGTTGAACAAGGTGTGCATTCTGACTGAATGCTTTCCTGCATTCCTTACATTCATAGGGTTTCTCTCCAGTATGAATCCTTTGATGTTGAACAAGATTTGATCTCTGGCTAAAGGCTTTCCCACATTCTACACATTTATAGGGCTTCTCCCCAGTATGAATTCTTTGATGAAGAATAAGGGATGAGCTTTGGCTGAAAACTTTTTCACAGTCATTACATTTCAAAAGTTTCTTCTCTGTATATATATTCTTGGGTTTAATAACCACTAAGTTATTTTTAAAGCCTTTCATATGTGTGTCATGTTTATGTTCTTTCTCCTCTTTTGAAGCTATCTGTTGTGTATGAAGCAGTGTGTTCAGACGGAAACTTTGCCAAGATTTGTTATATTCTTGTCCTCTTTCATAAATAAGGGCTCCTTCATTAGTAATTGTCTCTTCTTTGAAATATGACTTCTGATTCACTGGTTGCCTCTCAGAATGGCCCTCACATTTCCATTCCTCTCTCAAATTGGAGTACTCAAGACCACAGCTTTTAAATTTTACTATTATCTTCTGGGATGACTGTGCTTCACAAATGTCCTGCTTTGGGGTTAATTCTTCACTCTCACACACAGATTCCCAGCCTGAAAAATAATAAGAAAAACATGTTTCCTCTTTATGTACCAGGAGGTACTTTTATGCAAGTACATAAAAGGAACTATGTAAGTTAAATAGCAAATAAAACCAACCAGAAGACTGGCTTTCATAGTTCTAAAGTGTGCAAGAATAAAAACTAAAAATAGGCTGTACAGAAACTTGGGGAGGATTGTTTAGAATTATAAAAAAAAGCAGGTAAATCTCAAGTCAAGAAGAAATACAGAATAAAAACTCAATAAAGTGGGAACAGAGGGAACATACCTCAATATAAAGACAACATAACAAAAACCCACAGCTAACATCACACTCAATGGTGACAAACTGAAAGCTTTTTCTTTAAGATCAGGAACAAGACAAGATCTCCACTTTCACCATTTTTATTAAACACAGTATTGCAAGTTCTAACCACAGTAATCAGTCAAGAAAAAAAGTAGAGGAGAGACAAAATGGCGGCAGAATAGGCAGACACGTCCCAAGGCTTATCCTGGAGCAAATAGAATGAGCAGCTAAAACAGATAACATCCACCCCCAAATTGGCGAAGTATATTCAGCTGGTGAGACAGTTTGCAGCTGGGAAGGGGAGAGTTCCCCTGGAAAATGCTAGAGAGCAAACCACATAACCAGACACCTGGAGAGGAGGAGCAGCAACGCATGCAGCTCACTCCAATCCAAAGAGCAGCAGCAGTACCAGCAGCCCACCCCCATCTGAGGAGCAGCAGACTTGCAATCAACCTTTCCAAGGCCAAGGAGCAGTAGCCCCACAAGCAGCCCACCACATCAGAGGAACAACAGCAGTGTGAAGCCAGCCCCCATTCAAGGAACAATAGCCACGTGAGCAGTCTGCCCAAGTTCAAGGAGTAGCAGCTGCATGTGTATCCCGCACCCATCCAAGGAACAGCAGCCTTGTGATCAGCACACCTTCTGTCTGAGGAACATCAGCTGTGTGAGAAGCCTCCCCAACCAGCCAGAGGAGACACCACGGCTGTGAAACGCACCCATCAGAGGAGCAGCTGCCAACTGAGGAGCAACTGCTACCACAACCGCCGGAGGAGCAACCGCAGCCTGAGGAGCCACAGCCACCCAAGGAGCAGCCCCTGAACGACACAACATCTAGGTATGTCGGTGAGATCAAACATGGGTAGACAAAGAAACCCCCAAAGGAAAACGATTAGGACTCATCAGAAAAGCAGCTAAGTGAAACAGAGGCATGCAAAATGTCAGAAAAATAATTCAGATTAAGGGTCGTAGAGTGCATAAACCAGATGGAGGAAAAAAATCAACAACTTATGTAAGAATCAAAAAGAAATGGATGAAAAATTCAATAACTTATGTAAGAACCAAGAAGAAATGAAGGGTGATATAGCTGCAATAAAAAACACCATTGAAAGCAATTAGAGAAAAAAATTATAAGACAAGAGGAAAGCCTAAGGGAACTATAGGACAACATGAAACAAAACAACATATAATTAATAGGGGTGCCAGGAAAACAGAAAGAGGAACAGAGGTTAGAAAACCTATTTGGCCCTAACTGGTTTGGCTCAATGGATAGAGCATCAGCCTGCGGACTGAAAGGTCCCCGGTTCGATTTCGGCCAAGGGCATGTACCTTGGTTGTGGGCACATCCCCAGTAGGAGGTGTACAGGAGGGAGCTGATCGTTGTTCCTCTCACATCGATGTTTCTAACTGTCTAACTCTCTCCCTTCCTCTCTGTGCAAAATCAATAAAATATTTTTTTTTAAAAAGAAAACCTATTTGAAGAAATAATATCAGAAAACTTCCCTGAGGTGGGGAGAAAAAAGTCACACAAGCACAGAGAGTCCCAAACAAGATGAACCCGAAAAGACCCATGCCAAGGCAAATCATAATTACAATGACAAATGTTGAGGACAAAGAGAGAATCTTAAAGGCTGCAAGAGAGAGATGGAAAGTTAGGTACAAGGGATCTCCCATTAGATTATCAAATGATTGCTCAACAGAAACACATCAGGCCAGAACAGAATGGACGGAAATTTACAAAGTGATGCAAAGAAAAGGACTGAATCCAAGAATACTCTATCTAGCAAGGCTATCATTCAAAATTGAAGGGGAAATAAGGAGCTTCACAGACAAAAAAAGGATAAGAGAGTTTATCACAACCAAGCCAGCAATGCAAGAAATGCTAAAGGGACTGGTATAAAAAGAAGAAATAAAAAGCTCAGAAAGAAAACAGGCCCCAAAATAGAAATAGCTATAAACAAGTACCTTGCAATAATAGCTTTAAATGTAAATGGACTAAATGTTCCAATCAAAAAGACATTGAGTGATGAGTGGATAAAACAACATGACCCAAATATTTGCTGACTACAAGAGACCCACCTCAGAATATCCCCACAGTAACTCCCAGCTGTATTTTATTTTCTACCTGTAATACGTGTGCTCACCTCCACTGCTTCATGGATGCTGCCAAAAAAAAAAAAAAAAAAAAAAAATCAGCAAAGAAACAGCAATCTTATATAACTCACAAGATCAGATGGACTTCATTGACATCTTCAGGTCATTGCACCCCAAAGCCACTGAATATACGTTCTTCTCAAGTGCCCATGGGACATTTTCAAAGATAGACCACATCTTGTGACAAAGTCTTTCCAAATTCAATGGCATAATATTAGAAATAAACTACAATAAAAACAACCCAAAATACTCAAAACCTGGAAGCTGAATAGCATGTTATTAAGTATTGATTGGGTTACCAATGAGATCAAAGAAGTAATTAAAAACATCCTAGAAACTAATGACAATGAAAACACAACAAGCCAAAACCTATGGAACACAATGAAAGCAGTCCTGAGAGGGAAGATTATAGCTCTACAGGCCTACCTCAAAAAACAAGAAAAAATGGTAGTAAATCATCTAGCTCTACATCTCAAAGAATTAGAAAGAGAGCAACAATAAAACCCAGAGTGAGCAGAAGGAAGGAGGTAATAAAGATCAGAGCATAAATAAATGACATCAAGACGAAAAAACAAAACAAAAAATCCCATAAAATCAATGAAACCAAGAGCTGGTCCTTTGAAAGGATAAACAAGATGGATAAACCTCTAGCCAGGCTCACCAAGAAGCAAAGAGAGAGGACCCAAATAAACAAAATCAGAAATGATAGAGGTGAAATAACACAGACCCCACAAAAATACAAATGATTGTAAAAAAAATACTATAGACAACTCTACACCAACAAACTAGACAACCGGGAGGAACGGGACATATTCTTGAAAAATACAACATTGCAAAACTTAATCAGGAAGAATCTAAAAATCTCAATAGGCCAATAACTATGGAAGAAATTGAAACAGTAATCAAAAAGCTTCCAGCAAACAAAAGCCCAAGGCAAGACGGCTTCACAGGGGAGTTTTACCAAACATTCAAGGAAGAACTAAAACCTATCCTCCTCAGAATACTACAAAAAAATTCAAGAGGAAGGAACAATTCCAAGCTCATTTTATGAAGCAAGCTTCACCCTAATACCAAAACCAGAGAAAGACAACACAATGAAAGAGAATTACAGGCCAATATCCCTCATGAACATAGACGCCAAAATACTCAACAAAATCTTAGCAAATCGGTACATCAGCAGTACATCAGAAAGATCATACATCATGACAAAGTAGGATTTATTTTTGCTATGTTGGATTATAA
>NW_006284622.1:74837-75890 GCF_000327345.1 Myotis davidii | reverse complement strand
TGGATATCTGCATCCCTATGTTCATAGAAGCACAATTCACCATAGCTAAGATCTGGAAACAGCCTATGTTCCCATCAGCAGATGAATGGATTAGATAACTCTGGTACATCTGCATGATGGGATACTATGCTGCTGTAAAAAAGAAGGAATTCTTACCATTTGCGACAGCATGGATGGAACTGGAGAGCATTATGCTAAGTGAAATAAGCCAGTCAATGAAAGATAAATACCACATGAACTCACTCATTTATGGATAATTAAGACCATTATAAACTAATGAGGAAAAATAGATACAGAGGCAGAGCAACATCGAAAAGACTGTCAATCTACAGCTGGAAGGCTGGGAAGGGGTGGAGGGTTGGGAGGGGGGCAAGAGATCAAGCGACGGACTTGTATGCATGTGTACAAGCATAACCAATGGACACAAGTCACTGGGGGGCATGGGAGGCTAGGGGAGGTTCGAGGGGGGGAAAAGGAGACATATATAATACTCTTTGTAATACTTTAAGCAATAAAACAATTTTTTAAAAAAGTCTAAAAGTAAAAGGTATCCAAATTGGAAAGAAGTAAACCCATTATCATTTGCATACACACACACACACACACACACACACACACACACACACACACTTTTAGAACTAATAAATTCAGCAAAATAGCAGGATGCAAAATTAATATCAGAAATCAGTTGCATTTTCATATACCATTAATTAAATATCAGAAAAGGAAATCAAGAAAACAATCCCATTTACAATTGCATCAAAAGGAATAAAATACCTAAGAATATAATTTAAATAAGGAAGTTAAATACCTATACTTGAAAAACCATAAGAAATTAAGATACAAGTAAGTAAAAAGATACACTATGCTCATGGATAAAAAAAATAAGCAAGGTTAATACCCAAAGTAACACACATACTCAATGAAATCCCTATCAAAAATACCAATGGAGGGGAGAACCAAGATGGTGGCATAGGTTAACGCCGGAGTTTGCTGCCTCGAACAACCACTTCAAAAGTGAAACTAAAAGACGGAACGGACATCACCCAGAAC
>NW_006284622.1:71059-73501 GCF_000327345.1 Myotis davidii | reverse complement strand
GGACATAAAAAGGGAATGGACTGATTATTCTTGGGGGGAAAAGGGGTGTGGGGTGCGGGAAGAGACTGGACAAAAATCATATACCTATGGATGAGGACAGTGGGTGGGGAGTGAGGGCGAAGGGTGGGGTGGGAACTGGGTGGAGGGGAGTTATGAGAAGAACAAATGTAATAATCTGAACAATAAAGATTTAATTAAAAATAAATAAATAAATAAATAAATAAATAAATAAAAAGAATCAACCAATAAATGCATACATAAGTAGAAAAAAAATACCAATGGAATTTTTCACATAACTAGAACAAATAATCCAAAAATGTATACAAAACCACAAAATACCCTGAATAGCGATAGCAATTTCGAGAAAGAATAAAGTTGGCAGCATCATGCCACTTGACTTCAATCTATACCACAAGGTGTTAGTAATCAGAACAGATGTAATAGGTATAAAAATAGACACAAAGCTCAATGAAACACAATAGAGCTCAGAAATAAACCCATGCCTATATGGTCAATTAACAAAAGAGGCAATAATATACAATGTGGTAAAGACAGTATCTTTAATAATTGGTGTTGGGAAAACTGGACAGGTACATGCAAAAAATAAAACAAGAACACCTTCTTTTACAATATCTAAAAATGAACTCAAAATGGTTTAAAGACATAAATGTAAGACTTCAAACCATAAAAATCCTAGAAAAAAAATAGGCAGTAAACTTTCTGACATTGCTTTTAGCATTGCTTTTTTGTATATGTTTCATCAAGTAAGGGGGGAAAAATAAAAATAGTTATAAAAATACTAGAAGCCCAGTGCATGAAATTTGTGCATGCGGGTGTGTGTCCCTCAGCCCAGTCTGCACCCTTTCCAATCTGGGACCACTTGAAGTATGTCCGACTGCCCTCTCACAATCCAGGACTGCTGGCTCCCTACTGCTCGCCTACCTGTCTGATCGCCCCTAACCGCTTCTGCCTGCCAGCCTGATCACCCCCTAACCACTCCCCTGCCAGCCTGATCAATGCTTAACTGTTCCCCTGCCTGCCTGATTGCCCCTAACTGTCCTCCCCTGTGGGCCTGATCGTTCCCAACTGCCCTCCCCTGCTGATCCAGTCACCTCCAACTGCTCTCCCCTGCAGGCCTGGTCACCCCTAATTGCCCTCTCCTGCAGGCCTGATCGCCCCCAAACTGTCCTTCCTTTCAGACCTGGTTCCTCCCAACTGCCCTCCCCTGCTGGCCATCTTGTGGTGGCCATCCTGTGTCCACATGGGGGCGGCCATCTTTGACCACATGGGGATGGCCATCTTGTGTGTTGGAGTGATGGTCAATTTGTATATTACCTCTTTATTACATAGGATCAAGTACAGCATAGGAAATATAGTCAATAACTGTAACAACTATGTATGGTGTCAGATGGGTATTAGACTTATTGGGGTGATCACTTTTTAAAGTATATAATAAATGACTAATTTAATAGATTGTATACCTAAAAGTGATATATTTTATATCAGCTATAATTGAAAAGTATTTTTTTGTTGTTGTTAATACTCCCCAAGGATATTTTTCCATTGATATTTAGAGAGAGTGGAAAGGAGGAGGAGACACAGAGAAATATCGATGTGAGGAGACACACTGATTGGTTGCCTCCTGTACATGCCCTGACTGAGGCTGGGATCAAGTCTGCAACCAAGGTACATGCCCTTGACCAGAATCAAACCTGTGACCCTTCGGTCCTCGGGATGACATACTCTCCATTGAGCCAAACTAGCTAGGGTGAAAAATATTTTTAAAAAGAAGAAATTATGAAGGTGGTTGGACTATTACGACTTTATGCATATATGAATAATACAGGTACTGAAATAACCTGTAGTTACTTCTTATAGTTTCTTCTTTTAAGGAATTCACTTAACATTGCGACAGGTACTGTCCTAAAAGCTTTCGATATCATAGTAAACAAAGCAAAGATCCTTACCTTCATGGGCCTTATTTTCTTGGGGAGACAGAAAGCAAGTGTAATTAAGTAAATTTTATTGTAAGTTAGAAGATATTAAGTGCTACAAGAGAAAAAGCAGGTAGGACAGTTCCGGACTGCTGGTGAAGTCAAAGATAGGAATTATTAAGTTAACATTTAACAAATATTTGAAAGAAATGAAGAGGGCGGCATAGGTTAACGATGGAGATTGCTGCCTTGAACAACCAATTCAAAGTACACCTAAAGGACAGAACGGACATCATCCAGAACCACAGGAAGGCTGGCTGAGTGGAAATTCTACAACTAGGAGACTCAGAGGAGGCGCAGTGCTGAAGTGAAATACTCAGGTGCGGAGTGCACGCGGAGCGGGCTGGTGGCGGAGGGCGCGGTTGTTGTTTTCAATTGGGAGGGAGTTTCAGACTCTGAGATCCAGATCCAGGCAAGTCTCTAGGGACCCAGACTTACACAGCAGACC
>NW_006284622.1:47378-69850 GCF_000327345.1 Myotis davidii | reverse complement strand
AACTGGGAAGAGGGGAGGTATGAGGGGAAAAAAGAACAAATGTAATAATCTGAACAATAAAGATTTAATTTAAAAAAAAGAAGTGAAGAGATTAATTAGAGAAAGTTACTTAGATATCTATCTGGTTGAAGAAATACCCTAAAGTACCCTAGAAGTATATTGGGTATATATGAGGAATAACAAGAAAGCCAGTGTGAGTGAGTAGTAGAAGATAGGAGGTAAAGTATAAGCGGATTAGTTGAGCATTACAGGCATCCTAAAGAATTTGGCTTTTACTCTGAGCAGATGAACAGCCACAAGTGTTGTGAATATAGGGGTAATATCTAATAATTGATTAATGAAAACAGTGGAAGTTGAGAATCTCCAATAAGTAGTGTTTCCAGATCTATTCCAAAATGGTTAGTTGTACATGAAAGTGGAGTACACCAAAGCAATATGCACCTCCTCCCAGCACCAACCTTGAATAACAGCTAAAATTTAGAATAATCAAACTAAATAAAGAACAGAAGGATACCTGAACAGGAGTATTACATCAAAGGACTGAAAAAAATTAAGCTACACAGAGACTGATAAGAAGGGTGGAGATGCAAAGAGGGCTGGTCCCTGCACCCAGGCAGGGGCAGTGGTGGTGAAGTTGGAGAAATATTGAAGCTGCAAAAGCCCCCACAGAGGGGTCCACAAATCAGACCAAGAAAAGTCTGCTTAGCATCTGGCAGCAGGGACTTTTTCCACTGGAAAGAGGAGGGAGTCTGTTTGAATCCCAGTTAATCTCCTTAAAGGCTAACAAACGGAATCACCCTTGGGCATTCACCCATGGCTCTTATAGAGGGAAGGAGACTCAGGTGATATAGAAGCCATAAAGAGAAGATCTGGGTGGCATAGCTCTGTAAATCTGAAAGATAGTTTTTTTGCGGTCCTGGTCCTGAGCCCTGAGGTGCCATCTCCTAGGGTCCAGCACGTCTATTCTTACAGCACAACTCAGAGCTTGGACATTTGATGTGATGCCCTCAAACATGTTAGGGCACTGCAGGGATAGAAAAAAAGGCAGGCATCTCTCTCATCCCCAAGAGCTGGTACCACCTCAAACAGAGAGAGCAGCTTTGATATTTTCCTCCAAGACCCCTGTTGGTGCAGCCTCGCAGGGCAAATGGGGCACAACTCAGAACTGGGACATCAGGAGCACAGCCCACTTGGAACCTCCCTTCAGGATTTTTGATGAGGTGCTGCCAAGCTAGAAGGCAAGCAGCTAGCTCCCCTTCCAAGGGCCAAGGTCTGGTGCCACCTCAATCAATGGATGGATTGGATTATTTCCCATTTTTAAAAAATATATATTTTTTATTTCAGAGAGGAAAGAAGAGGGAAAAAGAGGTAGAAACATCAATGACGAGAGATAATCATTGATCAGCTGCCTCTTGTACAGCCCCAATGGGGATCAAACCTGCAATCCTGGTTATAGACCCTGACCTGGAATTGAACTGTGGCCTCCTGGTTCATAGGCTGACACTCAACCACTGAGCTACGCTGGTCAGGCAATGATAGACTGGATTTGTACTCCCAAATACTGCTGGCCCCATCCTGCTAAACTCATATCTGCAGAGAGAATGGAGCACAATTCAGAATTGGGACATTTGATGCAACCTACTCAGAGCCCTCCAGTAGGTTCTTTGGTAGTGTGCTGCAGCTCTCTCCCCTCAAAAGAGCTGGTGCCATCCTAAGTGGAAGGCTACCCTAATCTGTTCCTCCAAGTCCTGCAGGGGTAAAGAGAGCAGGGAAAGCCCAGATGGTGCCATCCAGGTAGGCTCAGTTTTGAGGGAGAAGGAGGCTCTACACAGAGCTAGGATATTCAGAGCATATCTACCTTAAAGGTTCTAGTCCAAGGCTTAAGTAGGAGTGGCTACAGAACTAAAAGTAGTGCAGCTCACCCCCTAAAAAACTAGCTCACCCCCTAGCTGGTACCACCCTAAAAAAAGGCTTTCTCCATTTATTTTCCCAAGTCCCAGTGAATCTATCCTGTCCTTTTGAACTTTCACCTGCAGTGAGGACAGCAGACTACACCAAAACTAAACCTGTGGTGCACTCCTCCTGGGGGAGATAGAGTTGGAGACTCAGGTACTGAGTCTGAATGGTATCGCTTGGGAATAGGGGCCACATTCTCTCCATTCAGTACCAGACCATGCTGCCTCAAACTAGGGGAGCCACTAACCCTGTGTGCTCAACCTGGTCACCCTGACATACCCAGCCTGAGCCTTGTGGATGGGTCAGTGGGGCATGGCCAGCTTAGGCCCACTCTACAGCCTTCCTGTGTAAGACTCTGGGGGAATTCCAGGCAACATCAATGGGATACCCTGGTCTTTTATAGATGTGACCCCAGTTCAGAGCTCCAGGAACACAACAAGTCTACACATATTGGCCCCTCCCATGCACTGCCAGGTCCAGTAAATGAAGACACAAGCAGTGAACAGTGTGGAAGCTCCAGACATGTAGCCCCAAACCATTACCCATAACTTCTGAAAGTGAGCTGAACCTCAAACCCATCCAAGTGGAACCAGAACCAACACAACCAGTGGTGGGCTTCAGAAACACCAGAGTGTGACTCAATCAGCCACACAAATGACACATACAAAGGAATAATTCAGAAGGCACCAGATTCTTCTATGAGCAATTCTGCCTTGGGGGCAGGCCGTGAACAATATTTCATATACCCTGATCGAGGTTCACCCTTATTGTTTGAAGGGTTAATTCTATCCATGAAAGGTTCAAGAGCATGCATTAGGACACAATGACAATAGAGGGTGCACATGAACCACAAAAAACATTCCTAAGTGTGGAGCATAGACGATCAGGAAGATTGTGCCACTGAGCCTAGCAAGACACTTCAAGACTACACCTGCAGAAGAGCTTGCTCACAGTGGTCAGGTTGAGCCTAAGGCAGCCAGCCTAAAAGTTGATCCCACTCACAAATAGGCCAACAGCAATCAAGACCCAATTATAACAGAAGGGCCCACATAATCTACACAAGGACATTCCAAGTGCAGCAAGCTCAGGAGAGCAAGGAGACTGCATCACTGCATCTTATAGAACACATACTCCATAAGGCCACCCATGAAATGTGGGAGTCATAGCACTAGTATCTAAGATATATAAAAAACACAAAGAGACAGCTAAAATGGGTATACAAATTAATAATCCCCAAATGAAAAAGAAAAATTCTTCAGAAAAAGAATGAAATGAAATGGAAACAAGATGTTTATCAGACATAGAACTGAGAGTAATGGATATAAGGATGCTCAAGGAACTTAGTGAGAACTACAAGAATCTTCATGGGAACTATAAGAAACTCATTGGGGACTACATCATCATGAAAAGTAACATAGTAACCATAAACAAAAATCAGTAGGAAATGAAGAATGCCATATCTAGCATCAAGAATACCTTCAAAGAAATAAAAACCAGGCTGGACATAGGATCAAATCAGCAATTTGGAATACAAGGTAGAAAAAAACAACACCACCAGTCAGATCAGACCAACAAAAAGAAAAAATAATATAAAAGAATGAGGATAATTTAAGGGAACTCTGGGGCAACATACACATCATATAAGTTTCAGAAGGAGATGAAAGCGAGCAGAGTATAGAGAACCTATTTGAAGAAGTGATGACAGAAAACTTCCCTAACCTGGTGAAGAAAAAAGTCACACAAGTCCAGGAAGCACAGAATGTCCTTATTAAGATGAACCCAAAGAAACCCATTCTAAGGCACATCATAATTAAAATGGCAAATGTTAAGAATAAAGAAATAATATTAAATGCAGCAAGAGAGAGAGAGAGAGAGAGAGAGAGAAAGTTGCCTTTAAAGGAGATCCCATTAGACTGTCTGCTGATTTCTCAACAGAAACACTTCAGGCCATAAAGGAATGGCATGAACTATTCAAAGTAACAAAAAGCAATAACCTGCATCCAAGACTGCTCTTCCCAACAAGGCTACTATTCAAAATTGAAGGCAAAATAGCATAGCAAGAAATGCTAGAGCAGCAGTTCTCAACCTATAGGTTGCCACCCTTTTGGGGGTCGAATGACCCTTTCACAGGGGTCGCCTAAGACCATCAGAAAACATATATAATTACATATTGTTTTTGTGATTAATCGCTATGCTTTAATTATGTTCAATTTGTAACAATGAAAATCCATCCTGCATATCAGATATTTACATTATGATTCATAACAGTAGCAAAAATTACAGTTATGAAGTAGCAACGAAAATAATTTTATGGTTGGGGGTCACCACAACATGAGGAACTGTATTAAAAGGTCGCGGCATTAGGAAGGTTGAGAATCACTGTTCTAGACACTGCTTTAAGAAGAAACAGAGAGAGAAAAATAACATTAAAATAAAGAAAACTAGCAGTAGATAAGTACCTGTCCTATATAATAAAAGCCTAATATGCAAATTGACTGAATGGCAGAATGACCAGTAAAACGACCAGTTGCTATGATGTGCACTGACCACCAGGGGCCAGACACTCAACACAGGAGCTGCCCCCTGGTAGTCAGTGTGCTGCCAAGGGGGAGCACTGCTCAGCCAGAAGCTGGGTTCATGGCTGGCGATGACAGCAGTGGTGGTGGGAGCCTCTATTGCCTCTGCAGTAGTGCTAAGGAGCAACAAGCTGAGTGGTAAGGAACAGCAAGCAGGCAGGCAGTGAGGAATGAGGGGTCCTGGACTGTGAGAGGGTGAAGGCTGGGTTGAGGGACTCTCCCCAACCCCCAGTGCACAAATTTTGTGCACCGGGCCTCTAGTCAATAATAAACTTAAATGTAAGTGGATTAAATACTCCAATCAAAAGATATAGGGTTTCTGAATGGATAAGAAAACATGACCCATGTATATGCTCTCTACAAGATACCAACCAATGAACAAAAAACTCCCACATAATGAAAGTGAAGGGATGGAAAAAAATTCCATGCAAATTGAAAAAAAAAAAAAAGCAGGGGCAGCAATACCTATATCCGCCAAGATAGACTTCAAAACAAGGCCCATAATTAGACAAAAAAGCTCACTATATAATACCGAAAGGGTTGATTCAACAAGAGGATATGACCCTGCTAAATACACTAGTATATGCACTGAATATAGGCGATTCTAAATATATATATCACTTTTTGAGGACTTTAAGGGAGGGATCTGAAGCAATATTAATAGAAGGCGACTTTAGAACTCCAACACATCACTGGATAGATCTTACAGACAAAAAAAAAAATCAACATGGAAACAGAGACCCTTAAACAACACACTAGATCAGATAGATTTAATTGACATTTATAGAACACTTCACCCCAAAGTTGCTGAATATACATTCTTTTCAAGTGCACATAGGACATTCTCAAAGGTAGATCACCTGTAAGGACACAATATAAGTCTCCACAAGTTCAAGAAAAGGTAAATCATAACAAGCATCTTCTCTGATCACAATGGCATGAAACTAGAAACCAACTACAATAAAAACACTCAAAAACATTCAAACACATGGAGGCTAAATAGTATGTTATTAAACAACTAGAGGCCTCGTGCATGAAAATTCGTGCACTGGGGGGTGGGGGGTCCCTCAGCCTGGCCTGCACCCTCTCACAATCTGGGACTCCTTGGGTAGGGTCCCTAGGCCTGTCTGAGATCAGGGCCTATCAGGGCTTTCCTTTCCCCAGCTGCAGGCAGCTGGCCCTGCCCCTGCTTGCCATCTGTGCAGTGCTGCACCCTCCTCCCCTGCCACAGGTTGCCTCCCTCTGCAAGCCACAATCATGGAGTGTGATGGCTTGGCTGGCCTGGGCCTCCCTCTGCAGGGCAATCGCTGGTCAGCCGCATACCTGCCACAGAGTCACCAGCCGGTGGCCTGGGTCTCCCTCTTTTTTTCTTTTTTCTTCTCTTCTCTTCTCTTCTCTTCTCTTCTCTTCTCTTCTCTTCTCTTCTCTTCTCTTCTCTCTTTTCTTTTCTTTTCTTCTTTTTTCTTCTCTCTCTCTCTCTCTCTCTCTGTCTCTCTTTTTCTTTCTTTTTTAAGTAAGAATAATGTTTACTGAGTGATACAGAATTGAGTACTATGAAGGATTTACCAGGATGAAAATGCACTGCACCCTGCCCCTGACACCCCCAACACCCAGAGACAGTACTTAGAAGTTACACGCAATGGCCATAACTGCTGAATATCTGTAACAAATCATAGCATATGTATACTATATCACATTGAGTGATTAGAGAAATCCATTTATATATTGCTTGTATAAAATTTTTTTGTAAAAAATATTTTTAAAAAACCACATAAAAAACATGTGCAGCTGAAAACCCTGCCAGGACAGCCAGTCTATAAACATTCAGTGAGTATGTGCTTTAGAAGGGCACCCGTGCCTCATGCCCACAGAAACTCCAGCAGGGTCGGTGAGGGAACGTCCCAGCTGCCACTCCAGGCAGGACTGAGTTGGACCACAGTGGGTGGGTACAGCAGGGCCTGGCACTGTGCCCTTCTCCAGCCTTGCATCAGGATCAGGGTCAGGACTGGGAGCAGGCAGATTGCAGTTTCACTCTGAATTCCATACTCAGCCTAATTTTGGTTGCAACTCATGGCTTTTCCCGGCTGCTTGGAGGTCCATAGGGTGGGTGCCCTAGCGGAGAGGCTGGAGAAGTGCCCACAGCTGCCTGGTTGGGTATCTCTCCTGCCCAGAGCCTCTGTTCTGCTGCCTGCAATCCTTGCCCCAGGCAGAACAAGCCCCCCCTCAGGACTACTTTGGTCTCAGCACTTGGTCCTGCATTTCATCAGCCTGGGTTTCTTCCCCTGGTGTGGCTGATCTGAGTTTCACAAAAAAGCCCGGCCGATGCTGGCTGTGCTGAGCCTCATTGAAGAGTTTTTCATGCAGCAAGGAGGAGTCCTCTGGGACCCTCCTCCTCCTGCCTCTTTCCATCTCCTCCTTCCCCTTCTCCAAGCCCATGGTCACTTCTTCTCCAGGTACTCCAGCAGTGGATTGCCTTCTGAGTCCGGGGTCTTAATGCTGTCGGTCCTGACAATGCAGGTGGGGCAATGCCAGTTGAGCATCAGGTGAGCTGCTGCCACTCCTGCTTCAGCTCCTCCATCTGGGTTTTCAGCTCTGCATGAGTTCCAGCCACTCAGATTCCCGCTGCAGAAACCTCTTCTGCTCCTTCTCCCTGTTCTGGCATGGGGCTATTGCCACTTCGTTCTTTTCCTGGCGACTTTTCCTCCACTCCTCTTCCTCGTCTAGCTCACTTCACAGGTTGAGGCCTTTTGCCCAGTTTCACCTCCAGGAAGTGCAAAGGGGCGATCATGGCCCCAATGTTGTGGATGTCAGCATATTTCAGCTCCTCTGCAGTCAGGGCCAAGCTGGCGAGTCCGGTCAGGGGGCCGAGCCCTGACAGAGAGCCCGCAGTCATGGAAGGGTCTGGAATCTACTATAGCAGGATAGCATCATAGTAGGAGGAGTGGCAGTCCAGCCCTGCAGAAGCCGTGAGCAGGAGGAGTGGCAGTCCAGCCCTGCAGAAGCCGTGAGAGGAGGCTGTGACGCTGGGGCCTGGGCCAGGCTGCAGGCGCCATACCCTCTCAGGAACTGCCATGGCACCAGCCCTGCCCTGCAGCGTCCACCGCTGCCAGCTCCTCCCATCACAGACGCTGAGTGTCCCTCCCACAGGCTGTGCCCTGGGTCTCCCTCTTTGAGGCGATTGATCACGGGGCTCTGCCTGCCTGCCTCATTACCCCTAACCACTAACCTGCTTACCTGATCTCCCCTAACTGCTCACCTGCCTACCTGATCGCCCCTAACTGCTCACCTGCCTACCTGATCACCCCTAACTGCTGGCCTTGCCTACCTGATTTCCCCTAACCACTTGCCTGCCTACTTGATCGCCCCTAACTGCTGGCCTGCCTACCTGATTGCCCCTAACCACTCTGCCTGCCTGCCTGATTCCCATATCTGGTTGCTGGGGGGCAGGGCCATCCCAGTGAGGGCTTGTGATGGTTCTGGTCTCTGGTCGTTCTTATCGTTTTGCCATTATGGTCATTGGGCTTTTATTATATAGGATGATTGGCTTACCAATGAAACCAAGGAAGAAATAAAACAACTTCCTGGAAACAAATGAAAATGAACACACAACATCTCAAAATCTATGGGACACAGCAAAAGCAGTCCTGAGAGGGAAGTTCATAGCATTACAGGCCTGCCTCAAGAAACAAGAAAAAGCTCTAATAAACTATTTAACAATACAACTAAAAGAATTAGAAAGGGAACAAAAAGAGAAGTCCAGAGTGAGTAGAAGGAAAGAAATAATAAAATCAAAGTGGAAATAAAAGACATAGAGACTAAATAAAAAAATAAAAAAATAAAAAAAATCCAAGAGCTGCTTCTTTTAAAAGATAAACAAGATTGATGAACCTTTAGCTATACTCATCAAGAAACAAAGAGAGAGGACCCAAATAAATAAAATCAGAAATGAAAGAGGCGAAGTAACAACTGACACCATAGATTTACAAAGGATTATAAGAAAATACTATGAACAATTATATGCAAATAAATTGGATAACTTGGGCAAAATGGACAAATTCCTAGAAGCATACATGTATCCAAAACTCAATCAGGAAGAAGCAGAACACCTGATTAGGCCAATAACAACTAATGAAATTGAAGCAGTAATAAAAATAAAATTAAAAACCTCCCAGCAAACAAAACCCCTGGTCCAAATGGTTTCATGGGGGAGTTTTACCAAACATTCAAAGAAGAACTAACACCTCTACTCCTCAAACTATTCCAAAAAATCCAAGAGAAGGGCACACTTCCAACCTTTTTATGAGGTCAGCATTATCCTAATCCCAAAACCATATAGAGATGACAAAAAAAGTAAATTGCAGGTCAATATCCCTGATGAACATAGTCATTAAAGCCTCGACAAAATATTAGCAAATTGGATCCAGCAACATATTTAAAAGATCACACACTATGACTAAGTGGAATTTATTCCAGGAATGCAAAGTTGGTACAATATTTGCAGATCAATAAATGTGATGCACCACATAAACAAATTGGAAGACAAAAATCGCATGATCATATCAATAGATATAGAAAAAGCATTTGGAAAAATCCAACACCCATTTTTTATAAAACTCTCAGCCAAGTGGGAATAGAGGGATCATACATCAACATGATAAAAGCCATATATGAGAAACCTACAGCATTTCTCTTAAGATCAAAAACAAGATAGGAATGTTGGCTTTCACCACTCTTATTCAACATAGGGGTGAAGTTCTCACCACAGTGATTAAAAAAGAAGAAAAACATAAAAAGTATCCAAATTGGAAAGGAGGAAGTAAAATTGTCATTATTTGAAGATGATATGATGTTGTACATACAAAACCCTAAGGACTTCAACAAAAAAAAACTATTAGATTTAATAAATGAATTCGGCAATGTAACAGGATACAAAATTAGCATGCAGAAATCGATGGCATTTTTAAAAACAATAATAAATTCTCACAAAGAGAAACTAAACAAACAATCCAATTTATCATTGCAACAAAAATATTAAGGTACTTAGGAATAAGCTTAACTAAGAAAGTAAAAATCCTGTATTCAGAAAACTATAGGACATTGAAAAAAGAGATAGAGGAGGATATAAACAAGTGGAAGAATATATTGTGTTCATGTATTGGTAGACTTAACATCATTAAATGGCCATACTCCCCAAAGCAATCTATAGATTCAATGCAATCCCTGTTAAAATACCAATGGCATATTTCACAAATCTAGAACAAACAGTCCAAAATTTATATACAAAAAAAGAAAAAGATCCTGAATAGCCTAGCAATCTTGAGAAAGTAGAATAAAATTGGAGGACTCGCAGTGCTGGATGTCAAGCTATACTACAAAACCATTGTAATCAAAACAGCCTGGTACTGGCACAAGAATAGGCATATAGATCAATGAAATAGAAGAGAGATCCAGAAATCAACCCAAACAATTATGCTCAATTAATATTTGACAATGGAGGCAAGAGCATGCAACGAAGTAAAGACAGTATCTTCAATAAATAGTGTTGGAAAAATTGGGGAGGTACTTGCAAAAAAATGAAACTAGACCACCAACTTACACCAGACACAAGAATAAACTCAAAATGGATAAAAGATTTAAATGTAAGTTGTGAAATCATAGAAATACCAGAAGAAAATGTATTCAGCAAAATATCAGACATCTCATGTAGTTAAGTTTCCCCTAGGGTAGTGGTCGGCAAACTCATTAGTCAACAGAGCCAAATATCAACAGTACTTCTTCAAAATAGACTCGCCCAAGCCGAAAACCGACTTCTGTGCATGGGCCACAAAGTTTCAATCGCACCGTATGCGAGCCGCACGTGGTATTTTGTGGAAGAGCCACACTCAAGGGGCCAAAGAGCTGCATGTGCTCAAGAGCTGCAGTTTGACGACCACAGCCCTAGGGCAAGCGAAACAAAGGAAAAAAATTTTTAAATGGGACTACATCAAAATAAAAAGCTTCTGCACAGCAAAGGAAAACAGCATCGTAATGAAAAGGGAACCCACTGTATGGGAGAACATATTTGCCAATGATACATTGGATAAGGGGTAAATTTCCAAAATATATAAAGAACTCATACAACTCAACAAAAGGAACAAAAAAAAAATACAATTTAAAAATGGGAAGAATACCTGAATAGATAGTTCTCCAAAGAGGACAGACAAGTGGCCAAGAGACACATGAATAAATGTTCAATATCACTAATCATCAGAGAGATGCAAATTAAAACTACCACTTCACACCTGCCAGAATGGTAATCAATAAATCAATAAACAAATGCTGATGAGTATATGGAGAGAAAGGAACCCTAGTACACTATTGATAGGAACGCAGACTGGTACAACCACTATGGAAAACAGTATGTGGTTTCCTCAAAATTAAATATGGAACTGCCATTTGACCCAGTGATCCCACTTCTAGGAATATGTACTAAGAAGCCCGAAACACCAATCAGAAAGAATATATGAACCCCTCTGTTCATAGCAGCATCATTTACAATAGCTAAGATCTGGAAACAGCCCAATTGCCCACCAGTAGATGAATGGATAAAATAACTGTGGTGCATTTACACAATGAAATACTGTGTAGCTGTAAAAAAGAAGAATTTCTTACCCTTAGAGATAGCATCAAGGGACCTGGAGAGTATTATACTAAGTGAAATAAGCTAGTCAGAGAAAGACAAGTATCACATGATCTCACTTATGTGTGGAATCTAATGAACAAAATAAACTGACAAACAAAATAGAGCCAGAGTCATTGACATATGCAATAGACTGACGTATACCAGAGGGAATGAAGTGGGTGTGGGGGGGTCGGGAAGAAATTAACCAAAGAACTTATATGCATACTAGAGGCCCGGTGCATGAATTCATGCACCAGTGGGGTCCCTTGGCCTGGCCTGTGGGATCAGGCCAAAACCACTCTCTAACATCCCCCGAGGGGTCCCAGATTGCGAGAGGGCTCAGGCCAGGCCGAGGGACTGCACCAGTGCACGATTGGGGTTGGGGAGGGATGCGGGAAGTTGGCCAGTTGGGGAGGGACTGCAAGAGGGCTCCAGGGCATGTCCAGCCCATCTCGATCAGTCCCCATCAGCCGGACCCCTGCAGCAAGCTAATCTACCGGTCGGAGCGTCTGCCCCGTGGTGGTCAGTGTGCATCAGAGCAACTGGTTGACAGATCGACTGTCTGCCCCCTGGTGGTCAGTGCACATCATAGCAAGCGGTTGAGTAATATATATAAATTGATAATTCCCTGTAAAGATTTGTCTCTCCATTTTTTGAAGGAAAAATTAAACCATAAATACATATGTTACCAACTTTAGAAAATAATAGACTTTACCTAATAAATTTGAAAATTTACATGAGAAGTAGAAGTTCTTAGAAAAAAATACCATAACTGCATGACTACAGGAGAAACAGAAAACACAGACTCTTAGAGCAAAACAGAAACTGAATTATCAATTTCAATTATGTACACACACACACACACACACACACACACACATCACAGGTCAAGATGAAGAAAGTTCTACCAAACATTGAAAAGAAATGATTTACGCCCATCTCGATCAGTCCCCATCAGCCGGACCCCTGCAGCAAGCTAATCTACCGGTCGGAGCGTCTGCCCCGTGGTGGTCAGTGTGCATCAGAGCAACTGGTTGACAGATCGACTGTCTGCCCCCTGGTGGTCAGTGCACATCATAGCAAGCGGTTGAGTAGTCTTAGCATATCATTAGCATATTACACTTTGATTGGTTGAACGGATGACTGAATGACCAGACACTTAGCATATTAGGCTTTTATTATATAGGATATGCATAACACATGGACACAACTATTAGTGTGGTGAAGTCCTGGGGAGGGTGTCAATGGGAGGAAAAAGGGGATGTCTGTCATATAACTGCATGACTACAGGAGAAACAGAAAACACAGACTCTTAGAGCAAAACAGAAACTGAATTATCAATTTCAATTATGTACACACACACACACACACACACACACACACATCACAGGTCAAGATGAAGAAAGTTCTACCAAACTTTGAAAAGACAATGATTTACACAAATTCTTCTAAGAAAGAAAAAGAGGAATATTCACAGACAAATTTTATGAGACTATGGCAATCTTAAATCCAAAATATGACAGGAGTATGTGAAGGGAAAATTGAAGAACAACCTCAGCAATACACATAGATGTAAAAAACCTAAAGATAATATTACTGAGTAGTAACTAACAGTGAACAGAAAAGATATAAAAATGGGTTTGTATCAGGAATACAAGGTTGGTTCAACATTGAAAATTGTAATATGTAATTTAACACATTAACACATGAAAAACTAAAAAACATGTCTTAAAACTCAAAACTTTAGTAAGTAGAATTAAAAGGGTATTTGCTAAAAACCTGTAAACATCAGAATTATTAATAAAAAAATATTAAAGCATTCTCATTGAGACCAGAAGTTGACAAGTACTAGTATACCTGCTATCACTACTTTAGTTCATACCATACTGAAGATTGAAGACAGGTTAACAAAAACAAAAAGAAATTAAGGGCATAAGAATTTAAAATGAAGAAACTACCATTATTCACAGATTACCTGCTCACAGAATAAAATCCAAAGAAATCTAAAATGTAGTATTATTAGCAGGACAGCTTAGAAACGTTGCTGGATATAAAGTCAATGTATACAACTTAACTTCATTTTTACATACAAACAACAAATAGAAAATATAGACAACATTTAATATAGCATCAAAATCAATATGCCTAGGAATTTATCTAACAGAAGATGCGCATGGGTTTTATAGAGAAAATTATAAAACATATTGAATGAGACCTGGCCAGTTGGACTCGGTGGTTAGAGCACCTGCCTGCAGACCAAAGGGCACATGCCCTAGTCAAGGGCCCGTACCTTGGTTGCAGGTTTCCCAGCCTTGGTAGGGGCACATGTGGGAGGCAACCAACTGATGTGTCTCTCTCAGTTGTTGAGATCTTAATCTTTCTCTCTCCTCCTCTGCCCTCCCTTCCACTCTCTCTAGAAAGTAACGGAAAAAATATCCACAGGTAAGGATTAATTTTAAAACCTAAATAAATGGAGATAAATCATATTTACAAAGAGAAAAACTGGTATATAAAATAAATAAATGAACAAATTAAAAGCCAATAGCTCTTTTATTTTCTGGTAGAAATTGACAAGCCGACCCTAAACTTTATTTGGATGGCCAAAGGGAAAACAAAAGATTCTAAAGAACATAAGCAAGACATAGATAGGTACCTGCCCTAACAGATATTCAGTGTTACAATAAAGTATTTTAATTAAAGATAGGTTGGGCATAAAGAAACCGAGATGGATGGAATAGAGCTCAAAATTAAACCCCTATGCTCTCCCTCCTGGAGCAAGCCTGTGCCTTTCCCTTCCTGCCACACCTCTCCTCCTGCCCAGGTGCGTTACTATGACCTTACTCACTCCTAAGCTCCAAGGGCCCTTCCTTTACCTCTATAAATTGTTTTCTAATCCCATTTCTTCTACAAATTACTTCTTCTATCTCTTATATTCCAAATAAATGTTCTCTTATAGTTTAAAAAAATCAGAACCATAAATATACTATAATCTGATCTAGTACATAACATTCAGAACAATGAACAAAGAGGGCTCATTTATTTAATAAATATCTATGACATCTGCTTTTCCATAGGTACTAAAATTAAATTTACTTCAATCTCAAAAATCAAGTTCAATTATATTATGGCCCTAAATATAAAAGGAAAATCTTTAAAAAACAATTTAAGAGTATATATATGATTTTGGAATGTAGAAAGGTTTAAAACAAAATATCAAAAATATAAACTACAAATCTATGTACATAAAGAGCCAGGGTCAGTAACTTCTGCAAAGACCAAGGCTTGACCCCACACCAGAAGTCAGTGCTGGGTTGCCAGGGCGACCCAGCACTGACTGCAGCCAGTGCAGTGCAGCGACCCAGCACTGACTGCTGAGGGGGCTGCAGATCAGGCCAGGAGAGAGGCCTGAAGAGAGAGAGGCAGGGTCTGATCTGCAGCCTCTGTGGCAGCTGTTAATCAGCCGTTGCCTCTCTCTTCCTCTGGTCTTCGCCAGCAGCCCAGCCTCTGTTTCTCTCCAGGCCTCCAGGGGGGCTGCTGATCAGCCAAGCCTCTTTGATCAGGCCCAGAGATAGTCCTGGAGATGCTGAGTGGCATAGAAACCGACCAATCAAAACCAAATATGGGTTAAGTGCCGGGAGCCAATGGCAGCCTAGGAGGTGGAGCTTTTGATGCTGACTGGCATAGAAACTGATCAATCAGAACCTAATCTGGGTAAACTACCAAGGCAGAACCTAAGGTGGGGGCTGAGGAGGGGTTTTAAGGACAACAGCTATTTGGTGTAAGGTGTAAGAAAGCAGTTCAATTTTTTAATGACTGTTTTGGCAGTATAGTGCATATGGCTGGCTATCAGTCCAGATATAGGGATTATGTGTTTTTGTCTGCCAAGAGCATCTCCTCCTGATGAAAAAGCCCCCCCCTCCATTTAAGCAATCCTATCCTATATAATCTATCTATACTAATAAAAGGGTAATATGCTAATTATACCAGGTCAACCAGCTATCTTTCGGACTTCCTTCAGGACAAAGCCATGGTGGTGGGGGCTGAGGCAAAGTCAGGGGCAATTAGGCCGGCAGGGGAGGGCAGTTGGGGGCAAGATCAGGCCAGCAGGGGAGGGCTGTAGGGGTTATGAGGAGGCAAAGGCAGTTAGGGGCAATCAGGTCAGCAGGGGAGGGCAGTTCGGGGCAAGATCAGGGCAGCAGGGGAGAGCAGTTGGAGACAAGATCAGGCCGGCAGGGGAGGGAAATTGGGGGCGAGATCAGGCCGGCAGGGGAGGACAGTGAGGGGGGATCAGGCTGGCAGGGGAAGGCAGTTAGGGGCAATCAGGCAGGCAGGTAGGTGAGCAGTTCGTAGCCAGCCGTCCCAGATTGCAAGAGGGGTGACCGACCGCCAGTTTAGGCCTGATCCCACAGGGGCCTAAACCGTCAGCCAGACATCCCCCAAAGGGTCCCTGATTGGAGAGGGTACAAGCTGAGCTGAGGAACTCCTCCCACCCCACCCGTGCATGAATTTGGGGCAAAATCAGGCCGGCAGAGGAGGGCAGTTAGGGGTAATCAGGCAGGCAGAGGCAGTTGAGGGCAAGAACAGGCTGACAGGGGAGAGCAGTTAGGTTGAGATCAGGCTGGCAGGGGATGGCAATTAGAGGAAATCAGACAGGCAGGCAGAGGCAGTTAGGGGTGATCAGGCAGGCAGGCAGGTGAGCAGTTAGAAGCCAGTGGTCCCAGATTGCGAGAGGGATGTCCGACCGCCAGTTTAGGGATGTCTGACCACAGGGATCAGGCCTAAACCGATGGTCATACATCCCCCATGGGGTCCCTGATTGGAGAGGGTGCAGGCTGGGCTGAGGGAACCCCATACCCCTGCCCCCCCCCTGCACAAATTTCATGCACTGGGCCACTAGTGTATGTACAAAAGACAACCTTTCTAAAATGGGCAAAAGACTAGAGAGGAAATCCAAATGGCCATTATAAATACTAAAATATGCTCAATTTCTTTAGTAATCAAGATAATTCAGATTAAAATATAAAGAAATAATATTTTATACCCAGAAGGTTAGCAAAATTTTTTTTTAATTTGTCTATTCCAAGTGTGGAACAATGACCAACCTTACACACAATTGTTAGAAATGTAAATTAGTACAAACACGTTGGAAAGTAAAATAACATTATCAAGTAAATTTCTGGCTGTATTCTCTAAATGAACTCCAGTATATGTGTACTAGCAGTCAGATTTACTAAGATTCATAGCACTAACATAAAACGGAAACAATTCCAATGACCTTAAATGGATAAAGTGTCGTTTACACAGTGGAATACATTACATTTCAGAAGAAAAAAAAAATATTCCATGAACCACAGAAACTAAAATCAGCATGGATGAATCTCAGTAATACAATTTTGAGTTTTAAAAAGTCAGAATTACATACACAATTCTGTGCATAAAAAGTTGAAAATAGGGATATATGATACAACTATAAAGAAAAGCCAATAAATTATAAGCAAAATTGATTCTCCAATGAGGGGTGAGAATGAACCATGAAGTGGTATATCATTGGGCAGAGGCCTTTAAGGGCCTCAAATGGTACTGACAATTTTCTATTTCTTATACTAAGAAGTAGGTTTATGGGTTTTTTGTTCTAATACTATTTAAACTACACATGCATGCTAATATATATTTATGTGTGTGAGAGTTATTTAATAATTATTTAAAATAATATATATTTAATACTATGATTCTACATCAAATTTTTTTCTCAGAAAACTGAACAAGGACATATATAAAACATGGGAAGAAGTAGTGATAGTTGAGTGGGGAATGATATTGACAGAGATGTTTATAAAGACCCTGATTTTTTTCTGAACTTCAGTTTTCCATTTTATCTTAAGGCTTCCTATCTGTATGAAAATCCTTCCTGTGCCACAAAGATAAACTCACAGTATGTGCATGTTTTCTAGCTTCTGACCTGTGTTTTTGCTTAAGATCATCATCTTCCAGTTACCCAGATTCTTCTGCCTCTCACCTTTTTCTGTGAGTTTTCCATTTATGTCAGCTTTCTCTCCAGATATTCCATTTATAGCTATATCATAACTAGCCTACTAATTATTTATTTATATAAGTGTATAACACCCTAGTATCTTGCAAGTACCTTGTTTAAAGTACAATTTCAAAATATGTTGATTAAAGGGAAAATAAACTGACCATTAAGAGAAAAATGAGGCATTTAGAGATATACTACCAGTAGCAGTAGTAGCTAACATCTATTGAGTTCATAATATGAGGTAGGAACTGTTCAAAGAATTTTAAAGTGTTACCCCATTTTACATATGATGAAACAAAAGCACAGAGAGGTTAGTAACTTTCCCCAAATTTTCCTGCATGTGTCAGGATTTCAACCTGGTACATCAGTTACAGCTATCTGTCCAGCTTAAAAGTTTATCAGATTAGGAAAATGTTTTTTTAAAAGACTGAGAGAGGCTTATGAAACTGGGAAGAAACTGTATTCAGAGAATAGATAAGTGAGTTATTAGAAAGAAGGGGGCAAAATGTTAAAAGAGAGACAGTTATGAATAATAAATTGGGAGAACACCCTAAAAGGCCCTGAGCTTCTACTAAGACCTAGAGTACTTGAGAACATGCCAACAAGGAAAAGTGATGGGGTGACACAAACAGAGCTGTGCCCTGCAAAGGTTTTGTCTGCCTAATTCTTCTTCACCCACCTGAGCACAAGTCTTTTGCCAGCTCTTTCTTTACCATCCAGGGCTCTTTTCCTTGTTCCAACAATAATATCACACTTGGCTTAGAGAAACAAAGTCCTGCATATATAAAAAGAAACAGAATTTGGTCATGCTGTGGATATCCCAGAACTCACATCCAATCCTTTGTTCATCAGGGAAGAGACATGTATTCAAAGCATAGGGAAAATGAAGCTTCCAACATAGGTTAATAATAGACCTGTCCACTGCCAACTCCACAAACATTTATAAATCATTATTTGGTACAAGCAGCACACATTCAACCAACCACTACAGATGCTATCCAAAAAATCATAATGGTGGTAGCAAAGAGCCCCTTATGAATAGAAGCTTAATTCTTACCCAGTGATACCAAGATCCTGTAATTCTCCAGCATCACATTACTGTACAGATGCCTTTGAGAAGAATTTAGACAATCCCACTCCTCTTGGGAGAAGTCTACAGCCACATCCCCAAAGGTCACCAACTCCTGAAGTGAAATAAGTGAAAGTAAAATAACCTCATCTCTTACCACACTTATTCATTTTGCCCCAGGCACAATGGGGTCTCCCTGATATTACAACCTCAAATATGTAAAGCATGATCCCCTTTAGGGCTTTTGTACTTCTCGGATCATTCTGTATAAAAATATCAATGCTCATGCCTCAGTTCTCTATTCACGAACGCTCATTATTTTTCTTGATAGCACTTAATTTTTTTGTTATTTATTGTCTGTCCCTCACCTCCACTACAATATAAGCTCCATGAGGGCAAAGCATGTTTTTGTTTCAGCCACTGCTGTATTCCCGGGTACAGAACAGTATCTGGCACAGGTGAGGTATTCAAACATGCATTGAATAAACTGAATAAATAAATGGTTTGAAAAGTTCAAGAACCTGTAAGAGGGTTAAAAGTGGGACCAGAAAGTATATACTATATCTCTAAAAAATGTGGTAGACCACATTAAAATTCAAGTACTTCAATCAAGAGAACCTTACATTTTATGTAAAGGAATAGATGTTCCACTCATACTACTACTTCTGCCTAAATAGGTTGGGCAAAGTTCTTAAAAACTTGCAAGTCATGCTGTGATTCCAGATTTCTATAATGTGATCACTTGCTGATGAAATTAATATAATTGTGTGTGTGTGTGTGTGTGTGTGTGTGTGTGTGTGTATAAAATATATATATTTTTTTTACAAAATTGAAAGAGGTAAATCTGTCATGGCAAGAAAAGACTTCATTATTGGTCATTTGAAATAATTTTGTCATAGTTAAAGAAACTCTCTCTGCCAAATACAAACTCTTAAAGTGTTTTTCACCACTCAGTAACTTTTATTCTTAATTATATGAAGTAGTTTGTGAATTTTTCCTTCTCTGTTCTGCCAGTAACATATCTCATATGTTGCAGAAACATTCCTGTTAAGAGTTTGGTTCATATGGTATATATGCTTTCAAAAAATGTCTTTTTTAGTTTATATAAATACAGGGTGTTCCAAAGCAATATATACACACTTTGAATGATTATAAAGTCATTTTCAAAATTTAAAAGAATCTACAGAAATGAATAACTTTTTTGTCCTATGCCCGTTTTGAAACTGATAACTGTTTTGGTCCTGGCACTGCTGATAACATGTAACAATGGAATTACAAACATATGAATCATTTTATTCATTATTTATGCAACAGAAAGACACCTAGTTTTATGCCTCATGAAGTCAGACTATATCAATCACACTATCCCTCATTTCAGTTATCTACCAATACCTGGTAGATACCAAGTTTCTGTCATTCCTTGAACATATGGCTCACTGTCACTCTTCCCAATGCTATTCCTGTTATAATCTTTGGTCATTTCAATACCCATAAAATAATCCTCACAACAGCCTGGCTTCTCAGTTTTCCAACCCCCTCTCCTTCACTAATGCCGTCCTCTACACTTCTAAAGTCACACTTCCATCATAATGCCCAGACCTTTTCATTGCCAAACCCTCCATAATCTCAACTCTTCAACTCTGACTTCCATCTTCTATATTCCAACTTTTGCTCTATGGTATCCCAATTAGGATAATTTTTCATCCCAACTGAACCTACAGATCATTGATCTTGCCATGTTTTCACTGCTCTTCATCCCTGCATACCCTCACTTCCTAGCACAACCATTTGTTATAATCATCCCATTAATACATCCTCAGCTTACTTGCTCCTTTCTCACCTGGCTTAACCATAGCCATTTCTCAGCATATACTCCATTTCTATACAGTACACAGGTAAACATACTGGAGAAAATCATACCAACCATACTAACTGGTCTCACTTTAAAGTCATGATCACTAACCTCAAGTAGGACGAAATACTACCTATACAATATATTTTCCTAGTCCATGTATTCTACTATTCTCCTAAATGACCATTTAATACTTTCTCCTCTCCTCAAATCTTTGATATCTCCTCCCCCATCCTTATTTTTAGTTGATAATCGTACGTTCTTTTCCACTAAAAAAAAAAAGCCATTTTAAGAGAATTTCCACAAACTCCCACAGCATCTACACATCTACCTGCACCTCTGCCTATATACTCTAACTTGTTCCTGTTACTATAAATGAAAAGCCTGCCTTCTTAGCAAATGCTAACCTCTCCACTTATACACTAAACTTCAGCTCCTCTGATCTACTCAAGTAGTGTTTCAGCAATTCTCTCCTTTCGCTTTTTCACCTTCAAGTTTCCATTTCTACAGAATCCACATCAGCCTAAGACATATACTCATCTTTAAGAAACTTTGTCCACCATTTTCTCCTTCAGTCACCACCCATTTCTCTTTTTTGCTTATAGCTGAACTATTTTATAAAGTTGTCTATACTTTTATTTCTATCCCCACCATGAAGAGGAATTACATAATATAACCTGTGTAACAGGATCACTTCAGTTGCTCTGTTAAGAACAGACTAGAAGAGAGTAAGTTAGGAGAGTATAGCAATGATCTAGTTGAGAGATGATGATGTGACCAGGAAAAAAAAAAGTGTTGGTATTAAGAAGTGGTCAGATTCTAGATATCTTTTGAAGGTGAAAGACTTCTAGCTTGAGCACTTCAAATAAGGAATATGTAAGAATTTCCCAGTTGGTTTCCCTGCCTCTATCTTTGTCACATTAGGTTTAGTCTAAGTCAGCGGTTCTCAACCTGTGGGTCGCGACCCCTTTTGGGGTCAAACGACCCTTTCACAGGGGTCGCCTAAGACCATCGGAAAACACCTATATAATTACATATTGTTTTTGTGATTAATCACTATGCTCTAATTATGTTCAATTTGTAACAATGAAATTGGGGGTCACCACAACATGAGGAACTGTATTAAAGGGTTGCGGCATTAGGAAGGTTGAAAACCATTGGTCTAAGTAGCAGTGAGAGTGATCCTTTGCTTCCTGTGCTCTGAAACAGCGGTCGCCAACCAGTGGTCTGCAGACCACTGGTGGTCCGTGAGGTCTGAAAGGTTGGCAACCACTGCTCTAAAACATCCAAAGGCTCGTTTCACTCAGTTTGAGATGTCTGAGTTTGAGGTATCTATGATATAATCAAATGAAGATACTAAGTAGGTAGTTGGATATACAAGTCTGGATTATAGGAGAGAGGTCTAATATACAATTTGGAAGTTATTGGCATATAGACGGTATTTAAAGCTGTGAGACAGGATAAGATCAACAAAAGAGTGACTGTAGACAGAGCACAGAGGAGGACCAAGGATTAAACCCTCTTAGTTAATAGGTACTTATTAAAAATTTGTTGAATGAATGTTTGGGCAGAGACTAAAGAAGTTGGTCTGTATCTGAGGGAACAGCATTCCAGGCAAGAGGGAATAGCAAGTGTAAGGCTATGAGTTAAGAATATATCCAACTCACTACAAGGAAGCTAGTATGGCTGGAACCAAGTAAGTTATAGACAGGGTGAGAAAAATTAGATGAGGTCAGAGGGCCAGATTATGTTGGGCCTTGTTAGCCAAGGAAAATACTTCAGCATTTAACCTGAGTGGGTAAAAATCCATTGGAGAGTTTTAAGAAGTAACATAATTGATTACACAGGAAAAGCTTCAGCAAAAGAAAAACTAAGGTCTGCTTATTTCATACAGCAGAACAATATTTCAGGAAAAAACACCAACTCACCTGGTAGATGGTTTTAAGGTCAAGAGCCATTCTATCCTTTTCTTGGCTCTTCTGTTGGGAAATGGCAGCGTTCTTAGATGACTAAGATGGAAAAGAGAACATAAGAAACTAGGTTTTTCTTGCAGCATCCAGAATCACCAGCCTAAGGTTTAAAGCTTCTCTCCTCCTGTAAAGAGAGGAGCTCCTGGCTAGCAAGGCTCACTGGTTAAGCATGAACCTATGAACCAGGAAATCACAGTTTGATTCAGGGTCAGGGCACATGCCTAGGTTGTGGGCTGGATACTTGGTGTGGGGCATGTAGAGAGCAGCCAATCAATGATTCTCTCTCATCATTGATGTTTCTCTCTCTCTCCCTTTCTTCCTGAAATATATATATAAAAATTATAATATATTTAA
>NW_006284622.1:31295-47311 GCF_000327345.1 Myotis davidii | reverse complement strand
CATATCTATACAATGGAATACTACCTGCTGCTGTAAAAAAGAAGTAACTCTTACCATTTGCAACAGTATGGGTGGACCTGGAGAGCATTATGCTAAGCAAAATAAGTCAGTCAGAGAAAGATAAGTATCACATGATCTCACTCATTTGTGGAATATAATGAACAACATAAATGGATGAACAAAAATAGATCCAGAGACATAGAAACATGAAACAGACAGTCAAACCTCAGAGGGAAGGCAGGGGAGGGCGGTAGGGGAGGAAAGGGGTAAGAGATCAACCAAAGGACTTGTACACATTCATATAAGCATAACCAATGATCACAGACAGTAGGAAGGTGAGAGCATGTGCTGGGGTGGAGAAGAGGTCAAAGAGGGGAAAGGGAGACATATGTAATACTTTGAACAATAAAGAATTTAAATTTTAAAAAAAGCATAATGGAAACCTGGGAATTTATTTGCATACCATTTAATCCATGCCTAAATCACTTCCTAGTATATTTTTTAACAATAGATTTTTTAGACTTTATAAATAAAAACTCCGAGTAATATAATTCATTTATAAAAGACAATACAACTAATAAATAACACCAAGATCAACTAAAGATCTTCCTGACTTCATGGTCCTCTTCAATAGATCAGTCTCAATCTCCATAAATACTCACTGATTCTTAAAACGACTGCGTCAACCACCATTTCACAGACATCACAGTCAGAGGCCCCGGGTATGGACACAGTCTCGCCCTCTCTCCCATGCCCCTAACCTCAAATACTCGGTGTTACAACCGACGGTCTCGCTCACCACCCACACGGAGCCGAGGGTAGGGGAACGAGGGGCAGAGAATACTCTCCCACCCCTGCTCACAGTCTCACTCCCCGTGACACCAACCTCGCACTTACTCGCACCCACAGTCACACAAATACATGTGTGCGGCACATCGTGTGACAGTCTCACACGGCACCATAGCGACTACCACGTCACACAGAGGAGCCACGGCCCCGAGGCCCAAGACTCACAGGCCACTCCTCAGCCCACTCCCTACCTGCAGAACTGAACGGCGGGAAGATACGGTCCTCGCCACCAAGGCTCCGGCAATTTCTACTAGGGCCCACCTACAGCCCTGAGTGCCTCACGGAACCCAGCCCCCAGGGCCGGGAAAGAAGGGACAAAAGAGCCACCGACTGATGCACGCGGTGTCCACTGGGAAATGTAGTCCAGACCAGGAAAAAAAACCCGTAGCCAACGCCACAGAATCCAACTGCGTCCGCACGAAGGGTTGCAAACGCCACCCCCTCTGCCACGGGTCCTCTTGCGGGTCTCTTCCAGATCTTCCAAAAGAAGCCCCAAGTCCCTATTCCTCTTAGCTCTGGGCCTGGGTCCGCAGCAGGGACGGAGCCAAGTTTCACACTAGATGGCCTAAGATTAAAGTGTGCGGGGGCCCGGTCCACAACCCTTAGCGACCCGGGCTGAAGAATTTAGAGCCCGAGATTAGCCGAAGGCGCAGGGTTTGTGTAGGCTGGATCTAGTGCAGTGATGGCGAACCTATGACACCCGCTTCAGAGGTGACACGCGAACTCATTTTTTTGGTTGATTTTTCTTTGTTAAATGGCATTTAAATATATAAAATAAATATCAAAAATATAAATCTTTTTTTACTATGGTTGCAAATTTCAAAAAATTTCGATATGTGACACGGCACCAGAGTTAAGTTAGGGTTTTTCAACCAAAAAACCCTATCATAAGAATCAGTGAGTATTTAGTTGATCTTGGTGTTGTTATTTATTAGTTGTATTGTCTTTTATGCCATCACTGATAGTGCATGCATCTACACACAAAGTGGGAGAAGGGATATTTCCCAGAATTCCGTAAGGGTATCCCCCAAAAGTAGGTGTGTGGGGGGGAGCAGGGACTGCAGTGATGGCGAACCTTTTGAGCTCGGCGTGTCAGCATTTTGAAAAACCCTAACTTAACTCTGGTGCCGTGTCACATATAGAAATTTTTTGATATTTGCAACCATAGTAAAACAAAGACTTCTTCAATGCCATTTAACAAAGAAAAATCAACCCAAAAAATGAGTTTGCGTGTCACCTCTGACACGAGTGTCATAGGTTCACCATCACTGGACTAGAATGTACAGGCATATTGTACTTCCTCCCAGGCCCTAGGGTAGGGGTGGGCAACCCCTGGCACGCGTGCCAAACATGGCATGCCAGTAACTTTTGCTGGCATGCGAAACCCTCTCTTATAATCTTACATTTACAATTGTGAATCTTTGTTCTCAGTGATGAATTTTGTTAAGTCTTGTAATAGGAGTAGCCTGACGGATGAAAGTAGTAGCTCGTGCATATCTCTGAAGGGCACGAAATATAAACCTGATGTAAAATCTCTGTCATCAGTGATGCAGCAGCAAAAGTCCCACTGATAATACCAAACAGAATCATAAAGTTTTCTGTCGGACTATCATTGTACATGTATACATTAAAAAATAAATGTATTTTTCATCATCATATACTGTGTTTTTGTCGCTCAAATGAATTTTATTATTTCAAGGTTTTTCACATACGTACACCTTAAGAGATATCAAGTAGGCGTAACATGTTCTCAAAAAATTAGGGTTGGCAAGCAGAAGAATTTTGAGTCAGAGATTTTGCTGGTTTTGGCATGGACTCACAAAAAGGTTGCCCACTCCTGCCTAAGGGCATTCTAGTTCAGGGAACAGTTTACCTTGCAGATGGGGGTGGGTGGGACGAGAGTGGGGATAGGGTAGAACGCATAACCGTTTGCATATGGTTCTGCTATTTGTGATTTAGTGATGATGGGATTGAATGTGACCCCTCTTCTAATATGGGCCTTCTGTTAGGTATCTTCGAATTTCCCTTACTCCCTACATTCAGATAAAAATGTCACATTTCCAAAGAGGCTTTACCTGATCACAGCTCTCCCTTGGCACTCCATGGCTCCTTAATGTAACTAACTGTATACCCCGTTAGAACAATAGTGTTTATATTTTAAGTTACTTATTTGTTTATTGTCTAGACATGAGTTTCTGTCACCAGACTGTGATTTTGTGAGTTGGTGCAAATACCCTTTGATTCTGTCATTGTTTGTGTATGTGTGTGTTTCTATGAGAGTACCTATATAAAACTCTATGTGCTGAGGTGGGCATGCTGTGTTTTGGTGACCATGTGATAGTGTGTTTGAGATTTGTGATGTTACCTCTGAGAATCTGCTGTAATAGAAACGAACATACTGGTGGAGCTTGGAGCAGGAGTGTGATATGATGGTGTGTGAGAGACCATGAGGATTAGACGAATAGATGCCTGTCTGTGTGTGGAATTCTTCCCTGTGGTATCTGATTAGAAAGCACCCACAGTGTGCCAGATGCTCTTTGAGGTGCTCAGATAGACACAGAGAAAACAAACTTTAAAAATTTGCAAACAGAATATTAATGAATGGAAGTGCAACCTCAAGAGACATATTAATATATGTGTAATTGGTTAACAAATAGAAATCTCAATCCATAGAAGGGAAATAAGAGTATCAGAGACAGGAAATATAGGGTAAACATGTAAGACTTTTTTTTAAATTATTTAAACCTCAACAAATGAGGTTTAAATAATAAATACAAAAATAACACCTGAAAATCTATTGTTAGGATATATCACATATGGAAGCAAATTGTATGAAAAAAATAGCAGAAAGGCCAGGAGAGGAGAAGTAAATTGAAATAAACTATTGTAAGTTCTTATATTCTATGTGAAGTAATATAATATCACTTGAACAAATACTGTGATAAATGAAATACTCAAATTCAAAGCCCTAAAGCAACCACTAAACTAACCAAAAGTTATAGTTAATAATCTAACAAGGGAGATAAAATAAATTGGGATGTTCAGATCCCAATTAAGAGGCACTGAGTGTCAGAATGGATTAAAAACATCAACAAAAAAACATAAACAAAAAAACACACACAGCTTAACACATGGTGCCTAGAAAAATTTCACCTTAAATAGAACTCAAATGGTTAAAATTACAAGAATAAAAAGATACATGCTAATGCTGTGTAAAGAAAGCTGGAATGACTTTGGTTTTGAGAATGGATTCCTAGATGTCATTCCAAAGGAGTAAGCAACCACAAAAAAATAAACTGGACCTCTTCTGAGTTAAGAATTTGTGTGCATCAAATAACATCAAGAAAGTGATCTAAATTCACTAAGATAGACCATATGTTAGGACACAAATCTCTACAAGTTCAAGAAGATTGAAATCATATCAAGCATCATCTTAGATCACAGTGGAATGAAATTAGAAATCAACTACAGTAAAAACACCCCATAACATTCAAACACATGCAGACTAAATGACATTTATTAAACAGTGAATGGGTTACCAATGAGTAAAAAAAAAAATAATAATAAAGAAAATTCCTGGAAACAAGTTAAAATGAACATACACAACAACCCAAAATCTCTGGGACACAGCAAAAGCAGTCCTAAAAGGGAAGTTCAAAGCACTACCAGCTTACCTCAAAAAAAAAACAAGACAAATTAACTATAAACTATTTAACCCTACAACTTAAAAAATTAGAAATAGAAAAACAAGAAAAGCCCAGAGTAAGTAGAAGGAAGGAAATAATAAAATTAAAGCAGAAATAAATGATATAGAGACAAAAAAAATCCCACCAAAAAACAACCAACACAATACAAAAAAATCAATGAAACAAAGAGCTGGTTCTTTGAAAGAATAAACAAGATTGATGAACTGTTAGCCAAATTCATCAAGAAACAAAGAGAGAGGACCCAAATAAAATCAGAAATGAAAGCAGAGAAGTAATCACTGAAAATACTATGAACAACTATATGCCAACAAGCTGGGCAATGTGGATGAATCTCCCAAATATGAATCAGGAAGAATCAGAAAACCTGAATAGGCCAATAACAACTGATGAAATAGAAGCAGTAATAATAATAATAATAATAATAACAATAACAGCAAACAAAAGCCCGGGTCCAGATGGCTACACAGGGGAGTTTTACCAAACATTCAAAGAAGAATTAACATCTATGCTCTTCAAACTATTCCAAAAAATCCAAGGGGAAGGAGCACTTCCAAACCCTTTTTTTAAGGCAAGCATTATCCTAATTCCAAAATCAGATAAAGACCCTACAAAGAAAGAGAATTACAGGCCAATATCCCTGATGAACATAGATACTAAAATCCTAACAAAATATTAGCAAATCACATCCAGCAATATATTTAAAAGATTATACACCAGGTCCAAGTGGGTTTTATCCCAGGGTTGCAAGTCTGTTACAATATTTCCAAATTAATAAATGTGATACATCACATAAACAAACTGAAAGACAAAAATCACATGATCATGTCAATAGACGCAGGAAAAGCATTTAACAAAATCCAATACCCATTTTTAATAATAAAAAAAATCTCAGCAAAGTGGGAATAGAGGGAGCATATCTCAACATGATAAAGGTCATATATGACAAACCTAGAGCAAACATCATACTCAATGGGCAAAAACTAAAATCATTTCCCCTAAGAACAAGAATAAGAAAGGGATGTCCACTTTCACCACTCTTATTCACCATAGCACTGGAAGTCCTAGCCACAGCAATCAGACTAGAAGAAATAAAAGGCATCCAAATTGGAAAGGAGGAAGTAAAACTCTCATTATTCGCAGATAAAATGATGTTGTATATAGAAAACTCTCAAGACTCCACCAAAAAACTACTAGATTTAATAAATAAATTTGACAATTAGCAGGATACAAAATACTCAAAAATCTATTGGGTTTTTTTTATACACCAATACTGAGTTCTCAGAAAGAGAAACCAAACAAACAACCCCATTTACCACTGCAGCAAAAAAGTTTAAGATACTTAGGAATACACTTAACCAAGGAGGTAAAAGACTTGTATTTGGAAAAGTACAGGATGTTGAAAAAAAAGATAAAGGTATAAACAAGTGGAAGAATATACCATGTTCATGGATTGGTAGAATTAACATCATTAAAATGTCCATACTACCCTGGGCAATATACAGAGTCAATGCAATCCTTATTAAAATACCAACAGCGTATTTTACAGATCTAGAAAAAATACTCCAAAAATTGATTTAGAACCAAAGAAGACCCAGAATAGCTGCAACAATGTTGAGAAAGAATCACAATACCTAATTTCAAGTTATACTACAAAGCTACCATAATAATAAAAAAAGGCTTGGTACTGGCACAAGAGCAGGGATATAGATCAATGCAACAGAACAGAGATCCCAGAAATCCACCCAAGCCATTACGCTCAATTAATATTTGACAAAGGAGACAAGAATATACAATGGAGTCAAGACAGTCTCTTCAATAAATGGTGTTGGAAAAATTGGGACACATACATGCAAAAAAATGAGACTAAACTATCAACTTACACCACATACAAGAATAAGCTCAAAATGGATAAAAGACTTAAATGTAATTTGTGAAACCATAAAAATCCTAGAAGAAACCATAGACAGCAAAATTTCAGACATCTCTCATAGCAATATGTTTACGGATACATTTTCAAGGGCAAAGGAAACTAAGGAGAAAATAAACAAATGGGACTACATCAAAATTAAAAGCTTCTGCACAGCAATGAAATGTAAAGGGAGCCCACTGTATGGAGAACATATTTGGCAGTCATCTGATAAAGGGTTAATATTCAAAATATATAAGGAACTCATACAAAAGTTAGACAAACAATCCAATAAAAATATGGGCAAAGGACCTAAATAGACAGGTCTCCAAAATGGACATACAGGTGGCCAAGAGACATAGGCAAAAATGCTCAAAGTCACTGATCATCAGAGAGATTGAAATTAAAATAACAATGAGGTATCCGCTCACACCTGTCAGAATGGGTACCAGCAACAAAGCAATAAATGACAAGTGCTGGCAAAGATGTGGAGAAAAGGGAACCCTAGTACACTGCCAGTGGGAATGCAGATGGGTACAACCATTATGAAAAACAGTATGGAGTTTACTCAAAGAATGAAATATGGAACTGCCATTTGATCCAGTAATCCCTAGGAATATATTCAAAGAAACCTGAAACACTAATCAGAAAGAATGTACGCACCCCTATGTTTATAGCAGCACAATTTATAATAGCAAAGATCTGTGAACAGCTCAACTGCCCATCAGATGAATGGGGGAAAAAGCAGCAGCTGGCAGCATTGGACTGCCAGTTTCACCATGGAATACTATGCAGCAGTAAAAAAGAATTTCTTACCCTTTGGGACAGCATGTGAGGGCCTGGAGAGTATCATGCTAAGTAAAATAAATCAGTCAGAGAAAGATGTGTCACATGATCTCATTCGTATGTGGAATCTAATTAACAAAATGAACTTCTGAATAGAGTGGATCCAGAGACATGAAGCATGGAACAGAGTGTGGAATCTCAGAAGGAAGGTGAGGTAGGTTGGGCGGGTGGGAGGTAAGCAACCAAAGAACTTGTATGCATATATGCATAATCCAAGGACACAAACAATAGGGTGGTGAAGGTCTGGGGCAGGGGGTGGGGTGAGCTAGTGGAGTCAATGGGGGGAAAAAGGGGAGATATGTGATACTTTCAACAATAAAGATTTTTTTTAAAAGTGGCCTACAGAACAGGTGATAATATTTTAAATCATATCTATATATATAAAAGCCTAAGCGACCAATTGACCAGTCAACCAGTTGCTATCATGCACACTGACCACAAGGGGGCTGACACTCAATGTAAGAGCTTCCCCCTGATGGTTAGTGTGTTCCCACAGAAGGAGCACTGCTCAGCTGACCAACAGGCACCAGATGCTGGCTCATGGCTGGTGAGTGCTGCTGCAGTGGCGCAAGCCTCTCCCTCCATGGAAGTACTACTGAGTGGCAGAGGCAGGCACAGTGGGGCTGGGATGAGTGGAGTGGTAGGCAGGAGCAGCAGGCAGTGTTGGACTGCTGATTTCAGCCTGATCCCCACAGGCTATGACGAGGGACCCCACCGGTGCATGAATCTGTGCACCAGGCCTCTAGTATCTAATAAGAATTTAATAATCAGAACATCTAAAGAGATTCTAAAGCTCAACATCAAAGACAATTAACCCAATTAAAAAATGAGCACAGGACCTGAATATATATTTCTCTAAAGAAGATATGAAGGATTAAAAATGGCAGCAGAGTAAGTGGATGCTTCACAGACATGCTCCCAGGAACAAACTGGAATTATAACTAAAATACAGAAAAACTTCTTGAATAATCAACAGAAAACTTGCAGGAGAGACCCCTGATAACTGAAGACTGAAGGTGGCCACCACATAGAGACTGGTAGGAGGTTCAGAGGCACAAAAGGGCTGGCCTGGCACCCACAGATAGCAACTGAAGTCCCAGAGAGAAATCTCAGCTTGGGGGGTTGCTACCAAAAACTCTGGGATTTAATCCCCAAGATGTGCTCCCCAGCAGAGAACACCAAAACTGAGGAGGGTCCCCACATAACCTCTAGCTGTGAAAAGCAAGGGGGTATGGTCTGCTAGGGAGTAGCAGCTGAAAATTCAGGCACCCTCTTAAAGGGCCAACACACAAAATTCCCTGTGGAGCCACCCACCTTGTACTCCACCAGAGGGAGGGTGAAGTGGACTGGAGCTGTGAGAGCAGAAGCCAGGACTGGGGTCACTGGAGATAGAGCTCAGAAGGCAGACACCCCAAGTTTCCTGGGTTGAGCCATTCCCTCACACAGTAGAGGTCATCTTTCCCACATAGACATTTGTCTTGCCTGGGGGGAAGACAGTTGACACACCCTATTAGAAAACACCTTGCCCCGAGGCCACTTAGGAGATTAAAAATAACAATTAGCCTCCAGGCAAAAGAAACTGCCCCACCCTATTGAAGAAACTCTGGCCATACCTGGTGAGCACAGCTGAGTGGCAGGAGTCTCTCCCGCCTCTGTGGCAGTTGGACATCCCCCCGAACTGTGAGAGGGAGCAGGCTGGGCTGAGGGACACTCCCCCAGTGCATGAATTTCATGCACCAGGCCTCTAGTAATCTTATAATCCAATCCCTGTCTTGTTTTCTCCCACCTTCATGTAATCTTTATTATATTTCATCCTTAATTTCAAATGTATAAAAGAAACTGCTGAGTGGGTGTGTGGAACAGGTAGTGGCGGCAGCAGCGGCGCAGCAGCACCAGCAGCCCAGTGAGCAAGGTCGCAGGCATGGCCAGAGGTGGACTAGGAGGCAATGGCTCTGGTGTGCGGGCCCCTTGTGGTGGCAGTGGCGGAAGATGGCAGCTCTGCTCAGTGTCCTGCAACAATACAACATTCTGAAGAAGAAGATCTTGGTGAAGGGGGACAAAGTCATCTTTTGTGGCGAGTTCTCCTGGCCCAAGAGAGTGAAGACCAACTATGTGGTGTGGGGGACTGGAAAGGAAGGCCAACCCAGGGAGTACTACACGTTGGATTCTATCTTATTTCTACTTAAAATGTGCACTCTTCGTCTAAGTATCAGCCAAAGGAATGGAAAACAGGGACTTGAACATATATTTGTACTCCAATATTAGCTTCAGCATTATTCAAAATAGACAAAAAGTGGAAATAACACCAGTGTCTATCAATAGGTGAATGGACAAAACAAAATGGGGTATACATCCATTTGAACATTTTTTCAGCCATAAAAAGGAATACATGCTACACTATGGATGAACCTTGAAAAAATCATGTACAAAAAAAGGAAACTAGACCACCTTCTTACATCATAAATGAGAATAAACTAAAAATAGATTAAAAACTTGAACACTGGAGAGACAAAATAGCAGCAGAATAGGCAGACGTGTCCCCAGCCTTGTCCCAGAGTAGATACTAAAATATGGTGAAATTAGGGATCTGGGCTGGAGAGTATTATGAGACCTCCAAGCCCAGAGGGTCAGAAGGAAGCCGCACAGCACTAAGGCTGCATCCCTCAAGACAGGCGTAACATTTGACTGTGGAAAGGAAGTCCACAGGACTGCTGGTGGCAGGGGATTCTATATCTAAGCCCACAACCATGAGGGGCTGAGCCTGGAGTTGGCAGCCTGAACAACTGCCCAAGCCGCGCCGTGCCAGGGGGAAGGGGTTCTCAGTGGCCAGCTCTTTTCCTTCTTTGGTCTTTGCTTCTATTCGCTAAACCCACTTCATAGGACCTTCAAATACAAACACTCACCCGAGGCTGAGATGCAGAGTCTGGGGAGAGGCTGAGGAGAGGAGCAGGTTGGGGAGAGGTGGCCGGGAGTCTGGCATTAAGACATACCTGACAAGCTGGACTTAGGCAGCCATTTTTTCCTGAAGAGATAGCCCCTCCCTTCAGTCTCCAGACAACCAATACAGCCACATCCAGACTACACCCTGAGTGCTACAAAGGATAAAAAAAAAATCTGGTCCTAACCAGTTTGGCTCAGTGGATAGAGCATCGGCCAATGAACTAAAAGGTCCCGGGTTCAATTCTGATCAAGGGCATGTTCCTTGGTTGTGGGCACATCCCTAGTGGGGGTTGTGCAGGAGGCAGCTGATCGATGTTTCTCTCTCACTGATGTTTCTAACTCTTCTATCCCTCTCCCTTCCTCTCTGTAAAAAGTCAATAAAATATATTTTTTAAAAAATTACTGGGACTGAGAAAATGGTGGTGGTATCGACAGACATGTCCCTAGCATTGTCCTGGAGCAGATAGGGTGAGCAGCTGAAACAGTAACATCTAGCCCAATTTGGCAGAGGAGATTCAGCTGGGAGACAGATTGCAGCCTGGAAAGACAGAGGACTCCAAGAGAAAGGGGACTGTTGGAGACTGCTGGATCAGGCTACCCTAAACAGGCACCTTCCACTGCTGCTGAAATCGTGGTCAACTCAGCCCCGGAGACGGCGCCATCTTGAGTGGCTGATATCGGAAGCATATACATACAGAGATCCTACAACCACAGCATCCAGGGATCATCTCAAGCAGCGCGACTACGTGGACTCAGACAAGCCCTGCTCCTCTTCATGGAAAGGTCAGATTTCACCTAAAGGTATGGTTTGCAATCTAGGTTGGAGAGAGGAACGCACGCTGAGGACCTCTGCGCCCCACAAAGTCCGGGCCAGCGTGATCCATGAATGTGGAAGGGCTTCCGTAGGGCTTCTGGCAGAAGGGAACTCTAAAAATAAGCCCATAGCTGGACTGGGTGCAAAAAGGCAGCCTCGGATTTTGCCAGTGTGCCAGCTGCTTAGTGCCAGGGGAGAGAGGACGCGTGGCAGAGTTTGCACACCGAGCTGGACGGTGGAGGGTTGCCAGTTCGGTACCTTCTCAGGCTCTTTTTCTCTTTTCTCTCTTCCCCTTAAATCGTTGTGTTTGATTATTAAACCCAATACATAGGATCTCACAATTGGGGTCACTCAGAGATTGCAGGGGAAAGTTGTTCTTGTGGAACTTGAGAATCAGAGCGGGGAGTAACGATCAAAGAACCAGTTCTGGGGCAGTCAACTCTCCCAAAACCTAACTACTGGCTAGAGAGGACTTATAGCCTTGGAGGTCAATCCAGAAACACTGCCACCCAGGGGCTGAACCACAAACTGACTCTTCTGTAAATACAAATAAAGGCAGTCTGGGAAACAAATACGGCCTGCTTTAAAATCAGGACTGTGGTTTACAACACAGAGGAAGAATGTATCACAGGTAACTTCAACACTCTCCTAAATACCTGACAGGACTAAGGCGTGCCAAACAGAAGAGTAGAGGAATTGAAGGACCTTCAGTACTGCACATTTTTTTTTCACTTTTTACTCAAGAAACTAATTTTTTTCTTTTTTCATCACCTGACTTTACCTTTTTAATTACTACATTTTTATTTTTAACCAGTATTATCACTACTACCATTTTACCTTGTTTTATAGTGTCATTTTATTTTCTCTTTATTTTATTTTGGGATTAGTGTTCTACATTCTATTTTAATCTTTCTTTTAACATCATTTTACTCTACCTCAACTTTACCTTTATGCCAAAAACTCTCTTCCTCACTTTTCCCCTTTTGTTGTCTTGTTTCTCTTACCCTATTCCTGCTTTATATTTTCCCTATTTCTTCTTTTTACCCCCTGTCTAAATTTCACCCTACTTATATATCTAATTTCAATCCCTTACTCTAAATCCATATACACCTAGCTCTTCTCTTTTTTCACTATCCAAATTTTTTTTCTCTGTTGTTTTGTTGTTTGCTTGATTGTTGAGTATATTGGTTTTTATGCTTGTTTGTGAGATGGTTTTTCTTTTTCTTTTTCTTTTTCAGTGGTGTTTTTCCCGTGGTTATTTTTTTGATTCTGTGTTCCCTCGCCTCACTTCATATTAGTGGTTGTTTGTAGTTTGCACTCATCTCTAGGGATTTGTTGCTGGAATTTGTTGGGAATAGTGGCTCTTCTATTGCAGTTTTCTCCCCATATAAATAGTTTCTTCCCCTCTTCTATTTCATTCTCTTTCTTACTTTTTTTTCTTTGTCCCAACTTCATTTTTGCACTCCTTTTCTTTTCTTTTTCTCTCCTTTTTCCTTATACCCTAATTCTCTTTGCTCTGGTGGTCACCTTTATATGGGGTTATTAGTATCATGAATACAGTTGTGTTCAGTGCCTTGTGTGTTGTGCCTTGTTGTGTTGTATTTTGTGCCTTTAAATCAACGCATCAGAGAGAGAACTACATAACCAAACTCCTAGAGAAGAGAGATCATGGGGAGACAAAGAAACAGCCCGCATATGAAAGAAAAACAGACATCACCAGAAAAGGAAGGAAATGAATTGGAGGCAATGGAGGCAAGCAACTTGTCAGAGAAAGAATTCAGAGAAATGGTCATAAGGTGCATGAAAAGAATGGAAGACAAATTCAACAATATGTGTAACAACCAAGAGGAAATGAAGAAGAACCAAGAAGAAATGAAAAATGACATCACTGCTCGAAAGAACTCAATAGAAAGCAACAAATCCAAGAAGCTCACAGAGTCCCAAACTAAGTCAACCCCAAAAGATCGATACCAAGGCACATTATACTTAAATTGGCAAACACCAACAACAAAGTAAGAATCTTAAAACCAGGTAGAGAGAGACAAAAAGTTACCTACAAAGGATCCCCCATCAGACTAGCGACTAGTTTCTCAACAGAAACACACCAGGCCAGAAGGGAATGGAATGAAATATACAAAGTCCTGCAAAGGAAGGGTCTGAATCCAAGAATACTGTACCCATCAAGGCTATCAATCAAAATTGAGGGTGAAATCAGGAGCTTCACAGACAAAGGGACTACGGGAGTTTATTACCACCAAACAGCAATGCAAGAAATGCTAAAGGGTCTGCTGTAAAAAGAAAAAAATAGGAAACGAAGAAGGAATAAAAAGGTAAAGAATAAACATGGCGACAAACAAGTATCTATCAATAATAACTTTAAATGTAAATGGATTAAATGCCCCAATCAAAAGACATAGGATAACTGAGTGGATAAGAAAACATGACCCATATATCTGCTGTCTACAGGAATCCCACCTCAGAAAAAAAGACTCACACAGACTGTTGGTGTAGGGATGGAAAAAGGTTTTTCAGGAGAATGGAAATGAAAAAAACCTGAGGTAGCAATAGTTATATCTGAAAAATTAGATCTCAAAGTGAAGGACACAAAGAGAGATAAGGAAGACCACTTCATAATCAAAAGGGAGAAATCCAACAAGAAGAAATAACTCTGGTAAACATATATGCACCTAATATAAGAGCACCCAAATACATAAGAAAACTTCTGGAGATCAAAGGAGAGATTGACAGCAATACAATCATAGTAGGGGACTTTAATACCCCACTATCATCATTGGACAAATCCTCTAAACAAAAAAATCAGGAAAGAAACATCAATCCTAAATGTCTCACTAAATCAGATGGAATTAATTGACATCTTCAGAGCATTTCACCCCAAAACTACAGAATATACATTATTCTCAAGTGCACATGGATCATTTCAAACATAGACCATATATTGGGTCACAGGCAAAGTCTCTTCAAAATCAAGAAGATAGAAATCATATCAAGCATCTTCTCAGATGACAATGTCATAACACTGGAAATCAACTACAATAAAAACAATCCAAAAAACCGAACATATGGAGACTAAATAGTATGCTATTAAACAATGACTGGGTTACCAGAGAGATCAAAGAAGAAATAAGAAACATCATGGCAATAAACGACAATGAAAACACAACAATCCAAAACCTATGGGACACAGTGAAAGCAGTCTTGAGAGGGAAATTCATAGCTCTACAAGCCTACTGAAAAAAACATAGGGCAACTGAGTGGATAAGAACACATATAAATTAACAATGATAATAAATTACCTAACCCTACAACTCAAAGAGTTAGAAAGAGAGCAACAAGAAAAGCCCAGTGTCAGCAGAAGGAAGGAAATAACAAAGATCAGAGCAGAGATAAACGACATAGAGTCCAAAAAAAAAACAATACAAAAGATCAACAAAACCAAGAGCTGGTTCTTTGAAAGGATACACAGCATTGATGAACCTCTAGCCAGGCTTGCCAAGAAACTTAAAGAGAGGACCCAAATAAACATAATCAGAAATGAAAAAGGAGAAATAACAACAGACCCCACATTGCCCTAGGTAAGAATCTCCCAAAGACAGCAGCTGGACTCCCACGGGGGAGGGGAGTTTCACCTTTTCTCTCCAGGCAGTCCTCTTGGATAGAGTCCATAATGACCCAGTCTGGATCCTTCCATGGGTCCTCCTCTGACCAAGGGGAAACACCTGCCCCCACAAACTCCAGAAGCTCTCTATTCCATGGGGCTCTCTATTCCATGGCCCCAGAGCAGCAAGCTCGAGACGCTCTCCTCAGCAGACTTTTTAGATGTCCCCTTGCCCTCCAGACACACATGGTAACTTTTCTGTGAGCTTCTCATACAGATTCCCTTAGTTTCCTGGCCTCAGCCCCCCCCAGTCTGATCTCAGACGCATACCAGGACCCTGCAGCCACTGGGGACAGTGACCTGTGACCACAGCTACAGACCTGTGGACACCAAAATTTCAGAAATCCTTGTGGCAGATCCGTGAGTAACAGAGCCCATCCCCCTCCCTGCAGGCTCTCTGGCAGCGCCATAGTAACTGATAGACCCACCCTTTGCCGGGCCTCAGTGCTGCTACAGGAAATTTAGCCTGGAAGTGCATGAGCACCTTGGAACTGATCCTGCGAGCACTGCAGGCTTCAGGACCCCTGGGCTGGGAGCAATCATGCGAACACTGGGAATTTGTCCCACGTGGCACGGGCCCAGGGACCCAGATTCTCTGGGCAGAAGGCAGCACCGAGCACCAATGACTTGACTGTGTTTCTTATCACCTGCGCCTGAGATCCCTGACTCCCTGTGCATTCATACTAAGAGCCAGTGACTCCAATTCCTGGTGCAAGGGCACACAGGACCCTGATTCTCAATGTGAGGTCGCGAAGCAACAGAGACTCTGATACCGGATTCTTGGCGAACTCTGACTCCTGGCTCACGCAAGGGGGCGCTGATTTTCAACACGCTCCAGGGGGGCCTCTGTTTCACACCAGAGGGTCCCTGATTCTACGGGAGCGCACAAGGCCACATTGAGCGCTGGCAACACTGTCTCTGAGTGAGTCTGGTTCCCACCAACCTACAACAACAACACATCTTAGTGTCAGAGCTCTTCAGTGACACTAGGGTGGTGTGAGGCTCCCACTGCACACGGCCCAGGCCCACACAATGCGACGTTTGAACCATCGGGAGGTAATCAGAATGAAGAGACGACACAACACCCAGAGGAAAGACAATGAGGAATCGCTGAGAAAGGAAATTAATGAAGTTGAAGCATGCAACATGACAGAAAAAGAATTCAGAATAATGGTTGTACAATTCATTCACCGGATGGAGGAGAAAATCAACAACCTATGCAAGAATCAGGAAGAAATGAAAAGTGATATAGCTACAATCAAAAACACACTGGATATA
>NW_006284622.1:28393-28958 GCF_000327345.1 Myotis davidii | reverse complement strand
AGCCGGTGCCGGCAGCTGGGGGAAGGAAGGCCTACTCTTGCACGAATTTTGTGCATCAGGCCTCTAGTAGAATATAAAAATATACTGTAGGGAGGGCGGGGTCCGCGCTGAAGGGAAGGTGGCGGCCCCGCGAAGATGCTGCTGGACCTGTCTGAGGAGCACAAGGAGCACCTAGCCTTTTTGCCGCGAGTGAACAGCTCGGTCGTCGCTGAGTTTGGGCGGATTGCGGTGGAGTTCCTGAGGCGAGGAGCGAACCCCAAGATCTACGAGGGCGCCGCCAGAAAACTCAATGTGAGTAGTGACACTGTCCAGCATGGCGTGAAAGGATTAATATACCTGCTCACTGAAAGCTCAAAGCTCATGATTTCCGAACTGGATTTCCAAGACTCTGTTTTTGTTCTGGGGTTCTCAGAAGAATTGAACAAATTGTTGCTTCAGTTTATCTGGATAACAGAAAGGAGATCAGAACTATTCTGAGTGAACTGGCACCAGACCTCCCCAGTTACCACAGCCTTGAATGGCGACTGGATGTACAGCTTGCAAGCAGAAGCCTCAGGCAACAGAT
>NW_006284622.1:23083-27612 GCF_000327345.1 Myotis davidii | reverse complement strand
TGGTTTTCTTTTATTATTATTACTAGAGGTCTGATGCACGAAATTCGTGCAAGGGACTCAGCCCTCGAAAGCTGGGCTTCCTCTGGAACAGCGGTTCGCAACCTGTGGGTCATGACCCCTTTGAGGGTCAAATGACCCTTTCACAGCTGTCGCCTAAGACCATCGGGAAACACATATATAATTACATATTGATTTTGTGATTAATCACTATGCTTTAATTATGTTCAATTTGTAACAATGAAATTGGGGGTCACCACAATATGAGGAACTGTATTAAAGGGTCACGGCATTAGGAAGGTTGAGAAACACTGCTCTGGGAGGTTGTCCGAAAGGACATCTGGAAGGTTGTTCGGCTGTCCAGTCTAATTAGCATATTATGCTTCTATTATTATAAATTATTTTAATCCTCACCTGAGGATATTTTCCCATTGATTTTAGAGAGAGTGGAAGAGACAGGGAAAGACAGAAATATTGATGTGAGAAAAACACATTGACTGGTTGCCTCCTGCATGCACCCTGACCAGCACCCAGGCTGGGGAGGAACCTACAACCAAGGTACGTGCCCTTGACTGTAATCAAACCTGGGACCCTTCAGTCCAGCGGTTGCCAACTCGTGATCCATGGACCACTGGTGGTCCATGAGGTCTGAAAGGTTGGCGACTGCTGGTTTAAGGAAACCTTTGGTGCAGTGGTTGCCAATCAGTGGTCCATGGACCACTGGTTGTTAGTGAGGTCTGAAAGGTTAGTGACCACTGCTTTAGTTTTCAGGCTGACACTCTATCCACTGAGCCAAGTTGGGTAGGGCAAAATAGTGTTTTTCTAAATGAGAATGTTTTCTTGGTCTGGAGGAACACAGTTCTGGAGTAAATAGCAGGTTTCATTTTTAGCAGACACCTCTCTTCTTCTGCTGGACTACACCAATTGTGTCTTCATCCTTCATTTCCAACTGTGCAGGTGTGTCTATTTCATTGATTTGCTACCCATTAAATCAAAATCTGATCTGTCTCCTTGACAAATCCTGCAGTTCACAATATGCTTTTTTTAGTTTACTAAGTGGTGTATGCTTCTTAATCTTAAACTGTACTTCAGAAGCATCCTGCCTGCCATCTTCAAATGAATATGATTGTTGTTCTCAGTATTGACTCCTTTGGGCTTTTTGTCTGCCCTGGCAAGCTCCAGGTCTTCTCAGCTGCCACTTTGCAAAAGAGGTAACGAGGTGCACATGCTTAAGGAGCATACTAACAGCGCCAGGTGCAGCAGGAGCAGCTGCTTCTGGTTGTTGTTTTTTTTAATATAAATATATTACTGATTTTAATATATATATTACTGATTTTTTAATATATATATTACTGATTTTTTACAGAGAGGAAGGGAGAGGGATAGAGAGTCAGAAACATTGATGAGAGAGAAACATCGATCAGCCGCCTCCTGCACACCTCCCACTGGGGATGTGCCCACAACCAAGGTACACGCCACTGACCGGAATTGAAACCAGGACCCTTCAGTGTGCAGGCTGACGCTCTATCCACTGAGCCAAATCAGCTAGGGCTGCTTCTGACTTTTAAGTTTCACTCTTCTTCTTCCTCTTGTGCTCCACATCTGGGCAATCACAGGTGCTCCTTCCTTTGGCTCTAGGAGGAAATGTAAACCATGAAAGCCTCTGACATAAGAATTCCATGCCAATTTCCTGTCCTTGCTCTTAATCATTTGCAGACTTTCTGGGGAAGCCTGCCCCACTTTTCTTACAAAGATTCATTGTGAGTAGTTAAACTTTTCATATTCTCTTGGTGTGTGTGTGTGTGTGTGTGTGTGTGTGTGTGTGGTCATCAGTCTCAACATTCCAACCAAATTTTGGGTTGGGGGTCCATCCTGTACCTGCAGATTAGCAACAATAGGTAAGAATAGCTACCACTGTCCTTTTTTTCACAAATGACATGATCATCTATGTAGACTATTCGACAGAACTTCCAAAACTCTATTAGATATAGCAATGATCTTTTAGCAAGGTAACAGGCTACAAGATCAAAATACAAAAAGCAGTTGTATTTTTATATACTGGCAATAAACAATTGGAAATTGAAACTTTCAAAAATATCACTTACAATAGCATCAAACTCTGAAATACTCAGGGCTAAATCTGGCAAAATATTTTATGACCTGTACATTAAAAACTATAAAATATTGTTGAGAGAAATTAAAAATCTAAATAAATGGAGATATGTTTATGGATTATGAGATTCACCATTTTAAAGATTTCAGTTCTCCCCCAATTGATCTTTATATTCAATTAAAATACAAGATAGATTTTTTTGGGGGGGTTATAAATTGACAAATTCCTTGTAAAATTTTCCTAGGTGTTTATCCAAAAGAAATTTAAATTTCATTCCCACAAAAAACTGTACATGAATGCATATAGCAGTAATAGCCAAAAGTTGAAAACTTACACATCTATTTTTCAATAAGTGAATGGCTACACAAACTGTGGTGTATTCACATGGAATAAAATGAATGAATTACTTATACATGTAACAACACATATGAATCTTCAGGGAATTATGCTGAGTGAAAAAACCTATACCAAAATTAAATACTGTGTGATTTGATTTATATAATATTCTTTAAAGATAAAATTATAGAGATGTGAAACAGATTAGGGTTACTAGGCCTTATGGAGGGTGTTTGGGGGAGAGAGAGAGTGAGGAGATTAGTGGGTATAACTATAAAAGGACAACATAAAGATTCCTTGTAATAATAAAAATATTCTAAATGTTGACTGTATCAATATTAATACCCAGTTGTGATATTGTATATCATTTTGTAAAATGTTACCATTGTGGGGAATGGATAAAGGGTACATGGGATCTCTGAATTACTTCTTACAACTGCATGCAAATCTAGTATTACCTCAAAATAAAAAGTTAAATTAATAATAAAAAAAAGCTGGGTCAAAAGAGAACAAATTCTAAGGTGGAAGATCAAAATCCAACTACATTAAATGTAAAGTCACAAAATACGTCAAGTTAAAGAAGGTTGTCATTATTTTTAAAAATTATGTGATTAATAAGAGACACTTAGAAATATTAAAATTAAAAGGTAGAAGAGATAAAGCATGCATTAGCCAAAAGAAGAATGGTAAAGCAATAGCACTGGATACTTCAAAATAGACTAAGAAATAAAAGCGGTATTCTAAATAAATGGTAAATTCCATAATTTCCTGTTGTATCAATCTAATAGGAAGCTATTGAACTCTAAAAATGTATCACCCAATAAGACAGCTTAAAAATATATAAAGCAAAGCAAAGTTTAACAGAAATAAAAGAAGAGACAATTTTACAAAGTATAAAAAAAAATGAAAGAACCAGCTCTGTTCTTTTCTCATCTATTAACAAAACAATTAGAAAAAACCAATTCTAATAGTGCCGGGAGCTGGTCCATCCTTGCTGTTTCAAGGGACCTGGCATATATGGCATACTGTTCTTAATATATTTGCTCACCTTCTTGGCACTATGTGTTTTAATCAAGGTCACCTCTCCGAGAAAGGTTGTTTCCCCAGGTAGAGATTTTTCTCTGAAGTTAGGGAGGGAATAAAACTCCTTAACTAAGTGCCAGGCGGGTAATTAATCTCTTTAACTACAAACAATCATGCTTATGCTACATAATCTTTACTCCCTGGAATGGAGATAAGAAACGCCCTAACCTTTGTAATAGAAATTGACAGGATTAAAATCAACTGGTATAAATACGGATGTAACAAGACAATAAACACCAGAACTTCTCTGAGATCCTGGATAGAACCAGGCGAGAGAACCCAACTATGCTGATGAACTGAATGCGCCTCCATGTCATTCCTTCTTAGCCGACTCCATCCACACCTTTGGGGACCCCTGGACCTGCTGGGGTTGGACCCCAGCATTATAGTAGACAGAAAAAATATATACTGTTGGTAAAGACATGTGAGACAAATAAGCAAAAGATATTCAGAGGACTGTTATCTCTACATAGGTTTTACTGGGAGTCTCTTGTCCCTTCCCACACACAGATTCACACTGAAACAGTGACAATTATCATCTAGTGAAAGGAAGACTATTTTCTACTGCATCCTAGAGATAACATAGTCCTTTGGGCTTTGTGTAGCCAGAAGCCTCTGATACCTTCAAAGACTACAAGTTCTTAATATTTAGCATTCTGTAGTCTCTCTTTGTCAACACATCGTAACACGAAAGGATAGGCTAGTGTTTTTATATATATTTTCTCCATTTTAGTATCTACTTCAAAATTATTCCAGTGAGTCTTCAACTTTCACTGACAATTGCTTTTTAATCCTTTTGAAGTCAGAGTAGAACCCACCATATAAAATGCTGAAACAGAATCAGCGGCCCGAACCAATATGCTCAATTAATATTTGACAAAGGAGGCAAGAACATACAATGGAGCCAAGATAGTCTCTTCAATAAATGATATTGGAAAAATTGGACAGATATATGCAAGAAAATGAAACTAGACCACCAACTTACACCATACACAAAAAT
>NW_006284622.1:17636-21578 GCF_000327345.1 Myotis davidii | reverse complement strand
GAAATGGACTGGCTATTCTTGGGGGGAAAAGGGATGAGGGGGATGCGGGAAGAGACTGGACAAAAATCAGGCACCTATGGATGAGGACAGTGGATGGGGAGTGAGGGCAGAGGGTGGGGTGGGAACTGGGTGGAGGGGAGTTATAGGGGGAAAAAGAGGAACAAATGTAATAATCTGAACAATAAAGATTTAATTAATAATAATAAAAAAAGAATCAGGTTGTTAGGGCCGGCGAAACATAGTCTGGTTTGCTATATTTTGAGTTTTGGATCCTGGTTACTCTTCTAGTATCCCGCTTATACTTTATACTCCTGTTGGTGAGACTATGAATTCTTGACATGAATTTTCATTCATTTGATGTATCACTGTCTTTTCAATTTACTCTATCCTCTCTAGAATCACTTAGAACTTTTTGTTTTTGTTGTTAATCTTCACCTGAGTTGATTTTTAGAGAAAGTGGAAGGGAGGGAAGAAAGGGGGCGGGGAGAGATTGAGAGAAACAAGGGCAGGAGATCCAGCCTGCAACTGAGGTATCTGCCCTTGACCAGATCCAACCTGAGACCCTTCCACCAGCCCACGCTGGGTTAGGGCAATGGCTCACTGTCTTACTTTCTTCAACAAGGCTTTCCTAAATTACCTGTATCACCTTTGTCCATAAAACACACACTGAATATGAGTAAAAAAGCATGGGTATTTTATCAATATAGACTCACAAGTCTACATTATAATTTCTTCCATTTAATATTTTGGTGACTCTGGTTTATTTACTCAACCTTATAAATTTCAATATTGCAACAGGGCGTCAGTCAGAAGAGCAGAAACGCAAAGAATTGACAACATACTGTCTCTCACAAAACTACAGTATCACAATAAAAGGTTCACAAGATACCCCTGGACCATGGTCCACAAATGGTTGTAAATCCCACGACCCCAAAATTTACTGGACCTCAGAATCTCTCGACCCCATTAACTCACTTCCACAAAACCACTGCCAACATTTTCAACACACAGTCACACAAAGCAACTCTTTTTCTCTGCTTCCAGAAGCTCCAGGCTCAGACTGGTTGGTCTCATCCCGCCCACCGGCCTGGGTGGAGCCCACACCAGACGGAACTAAACCGACTGAGCGGTGCTTCCTATTGGGCCAAACACCATAACCCCAGGAATCCGAAGATCCAGTTAAAGTGACATTTTGCATACAGTGACTTGGGCCGCAAAGGGCCTCTGGGAAATGTAGTCCGGTCCCGGAAAGCTGCGGCCCGTTTCAGAATCTTCTCAGCCTCAGGTTGTACTCCCACAGACTCCCATTGCCAGGGTCAAGGGAAGCTGCTTTTGTCAAACTTACACTGAGCCTCTTCCGCAGATCGGGGCGCCTATAAACGCCGCGGTTGGTTATTAATATTTGTAAACAGATAGGACAGTCCCACGACCCCGGAGTGAGGCGCGTGGGGCTCTGGGAAGTGTTGTCCTTTGTCTAAGGGCCCGAGGCGAGGCGTGTGCTGCAGTCATCCACAACCCGCGCTGGCCCTAGTGCGCCCCTTTCTCAGCCCGCACCCGCTGTACCACTTGGGCGGTGTTGAGATGTGGAATTGGGGTCTGCGTCTGCGGTCTCGGTGAGTCCTCGGGAGGCTGCGAGCTCTGAGTCCGGGACTGTGCTGGGTGGGAGTAGGGGCCTGCAGACCCGTGTCTGTGTTGGAGGAGGATGCCCGGTAGGGCCATGCCCCTAAGGGTGGTTCCCTGAAGCCGCGAGCGTGGCGTATTAAAGACAGCATGTGGCGTGATGTTACTATATTTGCTAGATATTTGTCTGTGACTGAGCGTGGCCGTGGGATGGTGTGTATAAGAGAATTTTTTGAATGTGCTTTCCCTTTTATATTTCAACTAGAGGCCTGTTGCACAAAGAGATTCGTGCAATAGGCCTTCCCTTCTCCTGGCTGCCGGCACCGGTTTTCCTCCGGCACCCAGGACCCAGGCCTTCGCTCCAGCCGGAGCCGCCTTCCGTCCTCCGTTTTCGCGGCCCCGGCCGGAGCCGCCTTCCGACCACCGAGATCGCAGATGCAGACCCCAATTCCACATCTCAACGCCGCCAATTTGCACAGCGGGTGCGGGCTGAGAAACGGGTGCGCTAGGGCCAGCGCGGGCTGTGTATATGTACCACATCTTCTTTATCAACTTTGGTTGGCCACCGCGAGTAATGCTAAAATGAACATAAGGGTGCATATATCTTTGCAAATACATGATTTTGAGGTTTTTAGGCATATACCCAGGAGAGGGATTGGTGGGTCATATGGTAGCTCTATTCTCAATCTTTTGAGGAATCTGCAGACTTCTTTCCACAGTGGTTGTACCAGTCTACATTCCCACCAGCAGTGAATGAGGGTTTCCTTCATTCCACAACCTCTCCCACACTTGTTATTGCGTGTCTTGTTGATAATGGCCACTCTAACAGGTGTGAGGTGGTATCTCATTGTAGTTTTGATTTGCATTTCCCTAATAGCCAGTGAGGTTGAACATCTTTTCATATATCAATCGGCTGTTCGTCTGTCTTCTTGGGAGAGGTGTATTTTCAGATCTTCTGCCCACTTTTTGATTGGGTTGTTTGTTTGGTGTTGAGTTTTAGGAGTTCTTTATATATTTTGGCAATTAAACCTTTGTCGGAGCTTCTGTTTGCAAATATCTCTCATCTGGTTGGCTATCTCTTTGTTTTGTTGTCAGAAGCTTTTTAGTTTGATATAGGTCCATTCATTTATTTTTGCTTTTACTTCCCTTGCCTTTGGGATCAAGTTCATATGGCCAAGGTCCACAAGTTTTGCACCTAGATTTTTTCCTAGGTAGCTTATTGTTTCAGGTCTTATATTTAGGCTTTGATCCATTTTGAATTAATTTTTGTACATGGGGATAAATTGTAATACAGTTTCATTCATTTGCATGTGGCTTTCCAGTTTTCCTAGCACCTCTTATTGGAGAGACTATCTTTACACCATTGTGTGTTTCTGGCTCCTTTGTTGAAAATTAACTGTCATTATACATGTGGTTTTACAGATGGGCTCTCTGTTCTGTTCCATTGATCTGTGTGTCCATTTCTCTGCTAATATCTTTCTGTTTTGATTATCATATCTCTGTAGTATAATGTGAAGTCAGATAGTGTGATATCTCCAGCTTCATTCTTTTTTCTCAGTATTGCTTTGGCTATTCAGGGACTTTTGTGGTTTCATAGAAATCTGATGATTTCTTATTCTATTTCTTTAAAAACTGACATTGGGATTTTGGTGGAGATTGCATTAAATTTGTATATTGCTTTGGGTAATATGCCCATTTTAACTATGTTGATTCTTCCAATCCATGAACACAGGATATTTTTTCATTTTGTTTGTCTTTTTCAATATCTTTTATTTTTATTTATTTATTTATTTTTTCTTTATTGATTAAGGTATTACGTATGTGTTCTTATCTCCCATTGCCCCCTCGCTCCCTCACTCATGCCCTCACTCCCCCCCTAGTGTCTGTGTCCATTGGTTATGCTTATATGCATGCATATAAGTCCTTTGTTTGATCTCTCCTCCTTGCCCCCACCCTCCCCTTCCTTCCCACTGAGGTTTGACGGCCTGATTGGTGCTTCTCTGTCTCTGGATCTGTTTTTGTTCATCAGTTTATGTTTTTCATTATATTCCACAAATGAGTGAGATCATATGATATTTATATTTCTCTGACTGACCTATTTCGCTTAGCACAATGCTCTCCAGGTCCATCCATGCTGTTGCAAATGGTAGGAGTTCCTTCCATTGTGTAGGTGTACCACAGTGCATTGTATAGATGTACCACAGCTTTTTTATCCACTCATCTGCTGATGGGCATTTAGGCTATCTCCAAATCTTATCTATTATAAGTTGTGCTGCTATGAACATAGGGGCGCATATATTCTTTCTGGTGTTTCAGGTGTCT
>NW_006284622.1:15268-17265 GCF_000327345.1 Myotis davidii | reverse complement strand
ATATTAACCCTTAATCAGATGTATCATTGCCAAAAATGTTCCCACATACAGTGGGCTACCTTTACATTTCGGTGACAGTTTCCTTTTCTGTGCAGAAGCTTTTTATTTTGATGTAGTCCCATTTGTTTATTTTGACCAGGAGATGTAGCCACAAAGATATTGCTATGAAATATGTCTGAGATACTGCAACTTATGGCTTCATCTAGGATTTTTATGATTTCTTGACTTATATTTAAGTATTTTATGTACTTTGAGTTTATTCTTGTGTATCATGTAAGTTGGTGGTCTAGTTTCTTTTTTTTTTTTTTGCAAATATTTGTCCAATTTTCCCTATACCGTTTATTGAAGAGACTGTTTTGACTCCATTCTGTGCTCTTGCCTCCTTTGTCAAATATTAATTGAGAGTAATGGCTTGGATCTATTTCTGGGTTCTCTGTTCTGTTTCATTGTTATATATGTCTATTCTTGTGCCAGTACCAGGCAGTTTTGAGAACCGTGGCTTTGTAATATAGATCCTTCCAACTTTGTTACTCTTTCTCAGGATGCTGTGACTATTCAGGGTCTTTTTAAATTTAATTTAATTTTTATTCCAGATGAATTTTTGGAGAGCTTGTTCTAGGTCTGTGAAATATGCCATTGTTATTTTAGTGGGGATTACATTGAATCTATAGATTGCTTTGGGTAGTACGGACATTTTAATGATGTTGATTTTACCAATCTAGGAACACGGTATGCTCTTCCATTTGTTTATGTCCTCTTCTATCTATTTTTTTCCAATGTCCTTTAGTTTTCCAAGTACAAGTCTTTTACCTTCTCAGTTAAGTTTATTCCTAGGTATCTTAATTTTTTTGGTGCAGTGGTAAATGGGATTATTTTTTTTTTTTAATTTTCTCTTTCTGAGTTCATTATTGGTGTATAAAAAAGCCATAGATTTCTGGGTGATAATTTTGTATCCTGCTACATTGCTGAATTCATTTATTAAGTCTAGTAGTTTTTTGATGGAGTCTTTGGGGTTTTCTATGTACAGTGTCATGTCATCTGCGAATAATGACAATGTTACTTCTTCTTTTCTAATTTGGATGCCTTTTATTTCTTCTGCTTGTCTGATTGCTATGGCTAGACTTCCAGTACTATGTCGAAAGGAGTGGTAAAAGTGGGCATCCCTGTCTTGTTTTTGTTCTTAAGGGAAATAGATTTAGTGTTTGCCCATTGAGTATGATGTTGACTGTCAGTTTGTCATATAAGGCTTTTATTATGTTGAGGTATGCTCCCGCTATTCCCACTTTGCTGAGAGGTGTTTTGTTTGTTTGTTTGTTTGTTTTTTAATGAAGAAAGGGTGTTGGATTTTGTCAAATGCTTTTTCTGCATTGATTTGTATGATTATGTGATTTTTGTCTCTTAATTTGTTTATGTGATGTATCATATTTATTGGTTTGCAGATATGGTACCATCCTTGCATCATCGGAATAAATCCCACTTGGTCATGGTGTATGTTCTTGCTAATGTAATGCTGGATCTGATTTTCTAGAATTTGGCTGAGGATTTTAGCATCTATGTTTATCTAGGACCGTGGTTGGCAAACCGCGGCTCACGAGCCACATGCGGCTCTTTGGCCCCTTAAGTGTGGCCATGAAGTTTCAATTGCACTGTATGTGTGCGCCCGCACGTGATATTTTGTGGAAGAGCCACACTCAAGGGGCCGCAGTTTGCCAACCACTGATCTAGGATATTGGCCTGTAGTTCTCTTTCTTTGTAGGATCTTTATTTGGATTTGGAATTAGGGTAACACTGGCTTCATAAAAAGAACTTGGAAGTGCATCTTCCTCCTGCATTTTTTGGAACAGTCTGAGGAAGATAGGTTTTAATTCATCTTTGAATGCTTGGTAGAACTACCCTGTAAAGCAACCAGGACCAGCGCTTTTGTTTGCTGGAAGATTTTTGATTACTGCTTCAATTTCTTTGGTAGTTAACAGCCTATTCAGGTTTTTTACTTCTTT
>NW_006284622.1:11925-14312 GCF_000327345.1 Myotis davidii | reverse complement strand
AGGTGCCTGATTCTCCGATCAGGGCCACCTTTGCCCTGCCCCCCAGCTCTTAGCTCCCCCCTGGGTTTCTGATCACTGTCAGTGGCAGGGGCTTCTTCCTGCTTTCCCTTTCGCCTCCCTGCATTGTGCCTACATATGCAAATTAAGCGCCATCTTTGTGGTCAGTTAACTGCCATCTTAGTTGGCAGTTAATTTGCATATAGCCCTGATTAGCCAATGAAAAGGGTAGCTCGTACGCCAATTACTGTTTTTCTCTTTTATTAGTTTAGATGTCCATTTAGTTTGTTGGAATAGAGTTGTTCATAGTATTTTTTCATAATCCTTTGTATTTTTGTGGGGTTGGATGTTACTTCACCTCTTTCATTTCTGATTTTGTTTATATGGGTCCTCTCTCTTTGCTTCTTAGTGAGCCTGGCTAGAGGTTCGTCAATCTTGTTTATCCTTTCAAAGAACCAGCTCTTGGTTTTATTGATCATTTGTATTTTTTTGGTCTCCATGTGGTTTATATCTGCTCTGATCTTCATTATTTCCTTCCTTTTGCTTACTCTGGGCTTCTCTTGTGGCTCTCTTTCTAATTCTTTTAGTCTAGGGTTAGATAATTTATTACAAATTTTTCTTGTTTTTTGAGGTAGGCCTGTAGAGCTATGAACTTCCCTCTCCAGACTGCTTTCACTGTGTCCCATAAATTTTGAATTGCTGTGTTTTCATTTCGTTTGTTACCGGGATGTTTTTTATTTCTTCTTTGATATCTTTGGTAACACAGTCATTGTTTAATAGCATGCTATTTAGTCTCCAAGTGTTTGATTTTTTTTCATTGTTTTCATTGTACTGATTTCTAATTTTATGCCATTGTGATCTGAGAAGATGCTTGATATGATTTCTATCTTCTTGAATTTGAAGAGTCTTTTTCTGTGTCCCAATATGTGGTCTATCTTTGAAAATGTCAAGAAGAATGTATATTCTCTGTCTTTGGGGTGACATATTCTGAAGATGTCAATTAATTCCATCTGATCTAGTGCATCATTTAGGATTGATATTTCTTTGCTGAGTTTTTTGTTTAGAGGATTTATCCAGTGGTGTCAATGGGGTATTAAAGACCCTTTCTGTGACTGTATTGCTGTTGATCTCTCCCTTGATATCTTCCAGAAGTTTTTTATGCATGTGGATGCTCCTGTATTATGTGCATGTATGTTTACCAGAGTTATATCCTCTTGTTAAATTGCCCTTTTAGTATTATGAAGTGCTCTTCCTTATCTCTTGTTATAGCCTTCAATTTGAGGTCTAATTTGTCAGATATAAGTATTTCTACCCCAGCTTTTTTTTTTTTTTCATTTCCATTCGCCTGAAAAATTTTTTTTTCATCCCTTCCCTATCAGTCTGTGTGAGTCCTTTGTACTGAGGTCAGTCTCTTATAGACAGAAGATATATGGGTCATGTTTTCTTATCCATTCAGCTACCCCATGTCTTTTGATTGGAGCGTTTAATCCATTTATCTTTAAGGTTATGATAGGTACGTGTTTGTTGCCATTTTCATTCATTATGCCTGAGTTCCTTTTCCCTTCCCATTTCTTTTTTTTTTTTTTTTTTACAGCAGTCCTTTTGGCATTTCTTGCATTACTGGTTTGGTGGTAATAAACTCTATCAGTCCTTTTTTGTCTGTGAAACTCGTGATTTCACCTTCAATTTTGAATGATAGCTTTGCTGAGTATAGTATTCTTGGATTCAGTCCCTTGCTTTGTATCACTTTGTATATTTCATTCCATTACCTTCTGGCCTGATGTGTTTCTGTTGAGAAATCAGTTGATAGTGTAATGCAGGGGTGGGCAAACTATTTGACTTTAGGGCCACAATGGGCTCTTAAACTGGACCGGAGGGCCGGAACAAAAGCATGGATGGAGTGTTTGTGTGAACTAATATAAATTCAAAGTAAACATCATTACATAAAAGGGTACGGTCTTTTTTTTTTTTTTTTAGTTTTATTCATTTCAAACAGGCCATAGTTTGCCCATGGCTGGTCTAATGGGAGATCCCTTATAGGTAACTTTTTGTCTCTCTCTGGCCGCCTTTAGGATTCTTACTTTGTCATTGGTGTTTGCCAGTTGAATTGTGATGTGTCTTGATGTCGGTTGCCGGGAGCCGGTCCATCCTTGCTGTTTCAAGGGACTTGGCATATATGGCATACTGTTCTTAAAATGTTTGGTCACCTTCTTGGCACTATGTGTTTTAACCAAGGTCACCTCTCTGAGAAAGGTTGTTTCCCCAGGTAAGGATTTCCCCCTGAAGTTAGGGAGGGAATAAAACCTCTTAACTGCCAGGCGGGTAATTAATCACTTTAACTATGAACAATCATGCTTAAGTACATAATCTTTACTCCCTGGAATGGAGAT
>NW_006284622.1:6083-11748 GCF_000327345.1 Myotis davidii | reverse complement strand
ATCTTATTTTATTTTCTTTTTTTAACTGCTAAAAGTATTACCAAGAGTATTACATATGTCTCCTTTTTTATTCCCCTTTGACATTCCCCTGACCTCCCCTACCCCCCAGTGTCTTATGTCCATTGGTTATGCTTATATGCATGCATACAAGTCCTTCGGTTGATCTCTTGCCCCCATCCTGTCCCCCAACCCTCCCCATCCTTCCCGCTGTAGTTTGACAGTCTGTTCGATTCTGCTCTGCCTCTGTATCTATTTTTGTTCATCAGTTTATAATGGTCTTTATTACCCATAAATGAGATCATGCGGTATTTTTCTTTCATTCATTGGTTTATTTCACTTAACATAATGCTCTCCAGTTCCTTGGTGTCGGTCTTTTTGGGTTCATCTTGTTTTGGACTCTGTGAGCTTCTTGGATTTGTGTGAGTTTTTTCTTCCCAACATCAGGGAAGCTTTCTATCATTATTTATTCAAACAGGTTTTCTATTTCTTGCTCAGTTTCCTCTCCTTCTGGCACCCATATCTTGCAGATATTGTTTCATTTCGTGTTGTCTCAAAGCTTTCTTTGGCTCTCCTCCTGTTTTTATGTTTTTTGTTGTTGTTGTTGTTGTTTTCCAGTTGCTGCTCTGCTCGGGTGTTTTTTTCTACCTTGTCTTATAGCTCACTGATGTGGTCCTCAGCTTCCTCTAGTCTACTGTTGATGCTTTCTATTGTATTCTTTATTGCAGCTATGTCATTCTTCATTTGTTATTGGTTCTTATTTATTTCCTCTTGATTCTTACACATGTTGTTGAATTTGTCTTCCATCCTTTTCAGCGTCCTTATGACCATGGCACTGAATTCCTTCTCTGACAAATTGCTTGCCTTCATTTTGATTACTTCCTCTTCCAATGATTCCTTCTTCTCTTCTGTATTGGGGGCTGTTTCTTTGTCTCCCCATTTTTGCTCCTCTCTACCACGTTGACCAAAAGGCCCAAAATATAACTTTACAAGACACGACACAGAGGGAACAAACATGAATGTATTTACGAACAAGGCATCACCACTCCGCCCTCTCACTGTCATCTCACAGGCGCCCACCCTCAGCACCCAGAACACCCAGACACTCTCCAAATGATGTGAGCGTGTCAGAGCGGATGATTGCACATCCTGTGGGGGACTTAGGCATGCTGGGGTTGATGAAAGTGCGGCGGAGGGGCAGGGGGAACTTGTGCGCACCCTGGTCCGGGACTGTTGCAGGCGCCCGAGGGTGACAGTGCACTGGGAGATGTTCACACGCAAGTGAGGCCAGCAGGCCTCACTCTTGATTGGGGTGGGAGAGTCCGATCAGGGGCAGGTTGGTAGGGGGGAGGGGCCACGAGGTTGGTCGCTGGCCCCACCTCCTGATCAGGCCAGTTTGTTGGCCACAGTGGGCGTCATAGTGACTGGTTGTTAGGTCGTTATAGCAGCTGCCTTTTTATATATATAGATAAGATAAGTGTTAGCAAAGATGTGGAAGAAAGGGAACCCTTGTTCACTGTTGGTAGAAATGTAAATTGGTACAGCCACTATGGAAAACAGTATGGAGATTCTTCAACTAATTAATTAATCAACTACTACATGATCCAGCTATTCTGCTTCTGGCTATTTACCCAAGGGAAAGGAAAACAGTAACTCAAAAAGATATCTATGGTCCATGTTTATTGCAGCATTATTTACAACAACCAAGATGTAGAAACAATCTTAGTGTCTGTTGATGGATGAGTGAATTTTAAAATTGTGGTATAGGTACACAATGTGATATTGTTTATCCATAAAAAGGAATGAAATCTTGCCATTTGCAACATGGAATGACCTTGAGGGCATTATGCTAAGTGAAATTACTCAAAGAAATACAAGTACTATATGAACTCACTTATATGTGAAAAAAAAAAATAAGATAAAAGCAAATGCCCCACAAAAATACCAACCTCATAAGAAAACATTGGTAGTTACTAGTGGTCAAGGATCTGCAGGGGCCAGGGGCAAAAGGGTGGGGTGAGAGATATCAATGAAAAGGGTGAAAAGATACAAGCTTCCAGTTATAAAATAAATAAGTCATGGAGATGTCATGTACAATGTGCTGACTATAGTTAAGAATATTATGTTGCATATTTGGAAGTTGCTAAGAGAGTAGGACTTAAAAGTACTCATTACAAGAAAATTTTTTTTAACCATGTAAGGTGACTGATGTTAATTAAATTATTCCCAATCTATATAAATATTGAATTATTATGTTGTATGACTAAATGAATATAATATTTTATATTGCAATTTTAAAAAAGCCTCCTGAAAAGGAGATTCCATGCCCATATAATTTTACAGTTGAAATAGCAAGAAATTATAGAATTATAGTAATTCCTTATAAGCTCTTCCTGAAAGTCGAAAAGGAGGGACACTTTCCAGTTCATTTTATGAGGTCAGCTTTACCCTGATACCAAAATCAGATAAAGACATTATAAGAAAACTACAGATCGAGATTTCTCATGGACTTAGAAACAAAAAATTCTCAACAATGTATTGAAAAATTGAATCCTAGCAATATACAAAAGGGATAATATATCATAATCAAATGGGTTCATATTGGCAAGCAAAATGATTTCAAGTTCAGTATTTGAAAATCTGTTACTGTAATTCACCATAATAAGAGATTAAAAAAGATCACATAACCATCTCAATAGATGCAGAAAAAAAACCTTTACAAAATTCAACATTTATTCATAAAAAATAATTCTCACCACACTACAAAGAGAAGGGAACACCTATATGTATAAAAGGCTAAGTGTCCGTCCTACCGGTGACCACCAGGGGGCAGACACTTAATGCAGGAGCTGCCATGACGCACACTGGCCATTTAAAAGTAAATGGCACCACGGACCTGGCGCAGAGAAACCAACATTCAGCTTCCCCCAAGTGGGACACAGGCCCCGCCACCACCCTGTAGCAACACCCCACTAAATCGCAGTCAATGCTGCCAAGGCCTCATGGCCCAAAATGTGGCCCATAGCCCAGCCCAGCCCGGAAACAATTGCTGTGGGCGCTAGGTAATGACATCATGTAGCAACGCCCGGCTTCCTCTCCCTAATGACTAGCATCCTTGGCGTTTCTTCAGCCCAGGAACCTGACTTGCTTTATAGCCAAGTGCAAACATTTTACAGTTTATCCAAATGTTTGTGAAGTGTTTTCCCATGCCTCATCTCATTTGATCCTCACAGAAGTCCTGGAGTAGGTGGATAGGAGACTTCGTAGAATCCTATTTTCTTTTCATTAGCAAGACACAACTAGCAATATTAAAATACTTCTTATAATTAATTTCCTTTCAATGTGCATGAATCCATGCACCGGGAAACTAGTCCTTTATAAAAGCCATTGTAAAAAAAAACAAACAAACAAAAAATATAGAGCTTGCATTGTAGTTAATGGTGAGGTAATGAATTCTTTACCTCTAAGATTAGGAACAAGGCAAAGATGTTCTTTATCACCACCATTATTCACCATCATATTGGAAGTACTAGTCAATGCAATAAAGCAAGAGAAAGACATACATTAGAAAAAAATATGTCTTTTTCTGGACAACATTAAGTAGAAAACCCCAAAGAATCTACAAAAAGGTCCTAGAACAATAAATCATTTTTATTCCAGAAATGAATAATTGTAATTTGAATAAAATTTAAAATGCCATTTCATTAGCATCCCCCAAATTAAATACTTAAAAATACACTTCACAAAATATGTGCAGAATTGTGATGAAAGAAATAAGAAATAAAAAAATATACCACATTCGTGGATTGGGAGACTTGTTTTCATTTCTCCTCAAATTGATGTATAGATTAAACACATTCCTAATCAAATTCCTAGCAATCTTTTTTGTAGATATCAATGAGGATGGAGGTGGAAAATGAAATGCAGAATATGAGAGATGTACTTGATTGTACTACAAATGTATGACATAACCTCACTGAAGGTGATGTGAGAGAAAGAAACTAACCTAAGTAATTTTGTAAAACTGTCCACTGCCCCCTCTCCCCACAATAAAAGACTTTTATTGCATCTTTAAATTATCACAAATAGATTTTAGGAATTATCTAAACCTTGTTTCTGTGGTTGGACAGCTCTTACATACATATTTAAAACCAGTAAACAGAATATTTTCCATTATCACCCCCTGCATTTAGTAAGCATTATCTTAACTCCTATTGACCAACACTGTGTCACACGGCAACTCTTAGTTGTGAAGGGATGCTAGGAAAGTGAGTAACAGGCAAAGAGGAATAGGATTATTCTCAATCATGATTTATCCTTGGGAGAAGGTATGTTGCCACTGTGATAACATTGCGGTCTAGATTTCAAGGAATAAGGTGGGAAGCAATGGCTATTTCTAGGTAGTAACATTATCTGCCACATCTGGCCTTTAGGAATATGCTGGTTCTCCATCCTTAGCAAGTCACAGTGCTTATTAATGGCAGAGAGGACTAGAAATCAAATCAGTTTGCTCACAGGTTCTTTCCCACTCAAATTCATCAAAAATTTTTTAAATGATCTTTATTGTTGAAAGTATTGCATATGTCCCCTTTTTTCTCCATTGATCCCCTCCACACCCCCACCGCATCCCCCCCAGGCCTTCACCACACTACTGTGTTTGTCCATTGGTTATGCACATATGCATGTAAATTCTTTGGTTAATCTCTCCCCACCTTCCCTCTGAGATTCTTCAAGGTATTCTGTGCTTGTTTGTCACTGGATCTATTTTAATCATCAGTTTATTTTGTTCATTAGATTCCACATATGAGTGAGATCATGTGATACTTGTCCTTCTCTGATTGGCTTATTTCACTTAGCATAATACCCTCCAGGTGGTCCAAGTTCCAATCAGTAAATAAGTGAATGAAAAAGTTGTGGTACATTTACACCATAAATATTATACAGCTGTAAAAAAGATGTGTCTCTTACCCTTTGAGACAGGAAGGTATAAAATTTTCATTACAAAATTTCACAATGCTGGTGTCAGGGAGCTACTGAGATACCATCTTATTCTGCTTTTCTCTTAAAAGTTGCTTATAATGCTTCTATGAAAGGGGGTTCCCAGAGTCACAGTGCTTATTAATGGCAGAGAGGACTAGAAATCAAATCAGTTTGCTTACAGGTTCTTTCCCATTCAAATTCACTTGGCCTAAAATTTCTTTTAAAAGATCCTTTAGGAAAAAAACCCAACTGAGTAACAAAAATCAATTTAAACTAGCCAAAAACAACCAAAGAAAAAGTAAAAAGAAATAAAGCAGGATAGTAAAATAACATAAATTTTTCTCATTCAAATTAAAACTAGGAAAGGGACTATGAATGGAGGCAGGTGAGGACATCTGTGTTATTCCCTATACACTGTAGTATTGCTTGAATCTATTGCAGTGGTTATGTTTTTGTTTTTTATTTTTATTTTATTAAATCTTTATTGTTCAGATTATTACATTTGTTCCTCTTTTTTCCCCCCATACCTCCCCTCCACCCAGTTCCCACCCCACTCTCTGCCCTCACTCCCCATCCACTGTCCTCATCCATAGGTGCACAATTTTTGTCCAATCTCCCCGCATCTCCCACACCCCTTTCCCCCCCAAGAATAGTCAGTCCATTCCCTTTCTATGTCCCTGATTCTCTT
>NW_006284622.1:2037-5642 GCF_000327345.1 Myotis davidii | reverse complement strand
GTCGGGTCGCACGGGAGCAACAGAGTGGGTGGAGGGAGTAGTTATGGCTGCCCTCAGTCCCGTCCCCAGAGGCTCTGCCTCTCAGTGTCCCAGCAACCGCTGCAAACCTGGGAGAGAAAGCTGCCCTCGCATTCCAACCGATGCCAGACAGTCCTGCTTCTCCCGTTTGAGTCTGGGTCCCTAGAGACTCGCCCAGAACTGGAGCTCAGAATCTGAGACTCCCTCCCGATTGAAAACGACAACCACGCTCTCAGCTACCAGCCCGCTCTGCGCGTACCTCCGCACCTTTATATTTTCTGCACTGCGCCTCCTCTGAGTCTCGTATGCCGTTATCTTTCCTTCTAGTTGAAGAATTTCCCCTCAGCCAGTATTCCTGTGGTTCTGGGTGATGTCCGTTCTGTCTTTTAGTTGTATTTTTGAAGTGGTTGTTCGAGGCAGCTAACTCCAGTGTTTACCTATGCCGCCATCTTGGTTTCTCCCTGGTTATGTTTTCTTTATTAAATTTGTATTTTAAAGAAAATAATACGTGCATTTGTTTTAAAAAATCAAATAGTGCTACTAGACTTGTAATCCTATATAATAAAGAGGTAATAAGCAAATTGACCATCACATCCTCACACAAAGATGGCTGCTCCCATGTCATCACAAGATGGTCACCCCCATTTGGTCACAGATGACCGTGCCCATATCATCACAAGATGACCGCCACAAGATGACCAGCAGGGGAGGGCAGTTGGGGGTGACCAGGCTGGCAGAAGAGGGCAGTTAAGGGTGACCGGGCCAGAAGGGGAGAGCATTTGGGGGTGACCAGGCCAGCAGGGGAGGGCAGTTGGGGGCAACTGGGCTAGCAGGGGAGGGCAGTTAGGGGTGATCGGGCTGGCAGGGTGTGGTTAGGGGGTGATCAGGCTGGCAGGCAGAAGCGGTTAGGGGCAATCAGGCAGGCAGGAAGGTGAGCAGTTGGGGAGCTAGCAGTCCCGGATTGTGAGAGGGATGTACCCCGAAGAGTCCCAGATTAGAGAGGGTGCAGGCTGCGCTGAGGGACAACCCTCCCTGCCCCACAGTGCACGAATTTTGTGCACTGAGCCTCTAGTAATAATAATAATGAAAAGACTATACCCTGTTCCTTTTCCCCCATTCCTATTTCCTATTCCCAAAGGGCCACTATTGAGTCGTAAGTGTAACTTCTTGTTTTTACTCCATTTTTCTAAATCATATGTTTATCCTGCTATTATTTGACACTTTTCAGATTTTAAAACTTTTTTTACTATAGAAAATAAAAATTTAACTCACCACTACCAATATCTTTGATGCACTACACTCTCACACACTACTTCTTCCTCAAAATATAATTATGTCACTATTTTGGTTAAATTCCCATTTAGTTGCCATTTTGGTTAAATTCCCAATTAGTTGGTACTTAAATATTTCTTTTTAAATATTTCAATATACTAAAATGTCTTAGGTTTTTGTCAATTTTATAATTTTCTTGGTCATGTGCTTTCATGAAGCTAGTTAGCTTCATGTGAACTGTTTATTTTCTGTTACAGAGTTATGGATAATTCATGAGGCATCTCCTGTTCATTTCCATCTGCTATTCTTTTCCATTCCTTTGCATCTCCTACTCCACATATGCACTTTTATTCCTTTCCACTTTATGCTTAAGCTCCACATGATCATACCAGTCATCCTTGTGCTTATTAGCACATCTGTGGAATGAATATTTGTATTCTTTCTGATGGACCCAAATATCACTTTGCTACAGTGTTACCTTAATCTCTGTGGGTATATGTTTCTGAAACCACAAAGCAAGCCTGATCTAATAGCTTTTATTTTCTTCTCCAGCTCTGCCTTCTCAGTCACTGTGCATTCCCAGAAAGAAGAGGAAATGGCTGAGTCCCAGGTAAATTTTAAATAGTATATTTTTTTTCTGTTTTATTCTACAGTGTAGTTTATAAGGATTGCAGTACAGTAAATTGGAGAATGTGAAATAGATAACATATGTTTTCAGAGGAAATAGAGTTGGAAGATTAAAACCAGAAAAGAATTAAAATATGGTTATGCAGAAAAGTGTTTATTCAGAGAGATTAAAGTTTGGCTTCAATTTTGAATTTTATTATTATAGGTAAGGCAAACCAGAGTAGAAGTTTGATACATAAATTTGCATTGTACATGAGGATAAAAATGAACATTTCTTACCAGAAGTAAGCTTTTCATTGGCACCTAGGTCAATGAGTATATTATAGTATGACCTCTTTTATTTGATAAATCCAGCTCTTTGATGGTCTGTTTTGATCAATGATAAAATGAAGAATGTGTTAAAATAGACCAGCACTAGAAAGAACACAAATGAAGATTAAAAAGGGGGATAAATTATAGTATTGAATGTTATGGAAGACTACACTATATAATAAAAGGCTAATAGCAAATTGTCCCCTCTACCAGTAGTTTGACCGGGTTTGACCAGGGGGTGGGGCCAGCCAACCAACTGCCTGCGGCCCCTCCCCCCAGCCAGCCCTGCCCCTGATTGGCCCCCCCATCCTGATGGGGGGTGGGGCGAGCCGGCCCACCTCCTTGTCCCCTCCCCACAGCTGGCTCAGCCTGATTGGCCCCCAATCGGGGCAGGCCAGCCGGACCCCACCCATGCATGAATTTGTGCACTGGGCCTCTAGAACAACAATAAAACAAATAGATTACTGCTACTCACAGCAACATAGATAAATCTCACAAAAACGTGGAATAAGAGAAGTCAGAAAAAAGAGTATGTATATGTATGTACATGAATGCATAAGTGAATTCAATTTATTTTTTGTTCTTTGAAAAAATCACAGACAATAACCACCTTCGAAAAACCTAATTGGAAGGAGCCCTCGATTTCACACAATTATCACTACTGTTTCCCTTCTCTGGTGATGCTGAATTGCATATATCAAATGAGAATGTGTGTTTTCTACCATTTCAATATGGACCAAATGATTCCTATGATAATTAAGGACTGACATAACTTTTGGAATAAAGTCCCAATAATTTTTCAAGAAATCTAATTTTTGCTAATAATATTGTTCTCTACCTTTGTGTATTGAAACCCTCCATTGACTTAGTTGATTCAGTAATTCATCCTCTGGATATAACTGGAAGCCTTCCTATCTGCTCCAGTCAGTGCCTGCTCTCCATTCTGTCCTGTAGTTCCCACCCTTAATGCAACCATCTTCACCTCAGATACAACATAACTACAGTTTAAATTGCCTTTTTTTCTCAAAATTCATGCCCTTGAGTCTACTGAACTACAGCCTTAAACTTTCATGCACAGGTGGCCTTCCTTTTCAAGGGGATTGTGAACTCTGAAGGAAGAGACCATAATTTACACTTTTTAAAATCCTTAATACTTTATAATAATAAGAAAATGCTCAGTAAATATATGTCAATGGATAAATAAAAAATAGTTCAATATGGCCTGGCCAAGTGGCTCAGTTTGTTGAGTACTGTCCAGTACACCAAAAAGGTTGCAGGTTTGATACCTAAATTGCCAGTTTGATTCCCTGTCAGGCTTATGGGAGGAAACCAATTGATGTTTCTTTCTTTCTTTTCCCTCCCTCCCTCCCTCCCTC
>NW_006284622.1:0-1954 GCF_000327345.1 Myotis davidii | reverse complement strand
CTCCCTTCCTCCCTCCCTCCCTCCCATCCTCTCTAAAAGTCAGTTAAAAATATCCTCAGGTGAGCTTATTAAAGAACGAATATAAATAAATAAATTTTGAAAAACATAATTAAATATGTAACCTACCAATATAGAAATTTGACAGAATTTGCACAACTTGATTATCTAGGTGTTTTAACACACTCTGATTCCTGTAATACAGAGACTTGTTTTATAAGTTCTAACCAGAGCTAACAAAAATTTGGTCAGCTTATGTTCAAACCTCCCCTTCCCCTCCAGTGATCTAAAATGAAAATAACAAATACGGAATTGGACAAAAAAACAATGGTTGTTTACAACCAGGATCATTTGAATATAACAAATAGCAAACACTTTAAAAAAAAACTCACCAAAAATAAAATCCATGAGTTAAGTCATTATTTTAGCTATTTGGTAAAAGTTAACTTCTTTTTTACTCAAACATATCAAAACACTGTTTAAAACTTTGGTTTGTAAAATGGAATAATTTGCTATTTCTACTTTCCAAGGTAAAAAAAAAAATAAAGTCATTTGTAACATATTGTAAAACATCTGGGAATTATATAGATTTGAATCCATAATGCCCTAATGTTAACTTTTTTTTTTTACTGGCACCTGCAGAAGTCATTTAAACATTGTCTAGCCAAAAATAAATAAATGAATAAATAAAGCGTTAATATTTTGAGAAGATTCTCTATATAATTTGAGTGCCTATTACTAAGTTCATCTTATCTTCCCAATAGCACAATATCTATATAATAAAAACCTAAACAACTGTTAGGGCAAAACGACCAGAACAACCTGTCGCTGTGATGCACACTGACCACCAGGGGGCAGACGTTCAACTCGGGAGCTGCCCCTGGTGGTCAGTGAGCTCCCACAGGGGGAGTGCTGCTCAGCGAGAATCTGGGCTTTCAGCGGTGGTGGCAGGAGCATCAAGTAGGCGGGCAATAAGGAGTGAAGGGTCTCAGATTGTGAGAGGGTGCAGGGGACCCTGCCCTCCAGTGCATGAATTTTGTGCACCAGGCCTCTAGTGTTACTAGATCCACGTAAGAAGTGAGGAAACTGCCTGGCTGGTGTTGTTAAGTGGTTGAGCATTGACCCAGGAACCAAGAAGTCACTAGTTTGATTCCTGGTCAGGGGACATGCCTGGGTTGCAATGTTCAATCCCCAGTCCCGGCCGTGCAGGAGGCATTCAATCCATGTTTCTCTCTCATCAATGTTTCTATCTCTCTATCCCTCTCCCTTCTCTCTCTAAATCAATAAAAAACATATATTTTTTTAAAGTGAGGAAGCTGATGCTCAGAGAAATTAGACAATTTAGTCCAGATTATAAGCTGGAAAATGGCAGAAAGGGTTTGACTCCGGTACCAGGTTTTTCTCGTGTTCTTGTGTTGTTCCTGTTGATAGTGGGCAGCAATATTTAGCACAGTTAAAAATGGTCTTCACAGATTTACAGAAATAGAAAGTAGAATGGTGTTTGCCAGGGGAGGATGGAACAGGGAGTTATTATTTAATGGATAAAGAGTTTCAGTTTCGGATGATGCAAATGTTCTGGAGATGAATAGTGGTAATTTTACAATAATGTGAATGTTCTTAATGCCATTAAACTGTACATTTTGAAATGGTTAAAATGGTGAATTTGTTATGTATATTTTACCACAATAAAAAAAATAGCATTCAACATCATGCCCATTTTGTTGTTTTCTTACAAAGTCTATCATTTTTTTTTAATTATTATTATTGCTTAAAGTATTACAAAGAGTATTACATATGTCTCCTTTTTTTCCCCCCGCCCTTGACAATCCCCTGGCCTCCCCTACCCCCTAGTGTCTTATGTCCATTGGTTATGCTTATATGCATGCATACAAGTCCTTTGGTTGATCTCTTGGCCACCCCCCTTCTACCCTCCCACCCTCCCCGGCCTTCCTGCTCT
>NW_006284621.1:3593-4325 GCF_000327345.1 Myotis davidii | reverse complement strand
AGGGCCAAAGGCCAGGCCTTGACCCATTCCTACTCAGCAGCCACACCTGCCCCTGGGGTCGGGGACACTCACGGGAATTGCACTGCAATACAGGCACGGGCACGAGGGGCCTGGCCCAGCCCGGGCGGGGGAGGGTCCGGCCCAGGGCCACAGGACGCTGCAACAACACATTTCATCAGAGTGATGCCCAACGGGCGGGCAGGGTGTGCAGAGTGCTCACCCTTGCCTGTCCCACCCTCCGCATCAGTATGGATCCGGGTCCTTTTATAAAAGGCACCAGGGGCCTCGGTGAGCCATTCCCAACCACTGCAGCCGCCAGGAGGAACCCATCACTAAGGCACCCATGGCTTACGGACCCGTGGCTGAGGAACCCGAGGCTGAGGCACCCATGGCTTACGGACCCGTGTCTGAGGCACCCGAGGCTGAGGCACCCGAGGCTGAGGCTCCCGTGGCTGAGGCTCCCGTGCCTAACCTGAAGGCCGCCATTGTCATGATCGTTCAGGTGTTTGCCTGCTACGCAGGGACGCACAGCAGCGGGCGGAGTCTGAGCAAGGAGGAGCTGAGGGTGCTGCTGGAGAAGGAGCTCCCGGGCTTCCTGGAGGTGAGGCAGGGCGGGCAGGGGGCTCCCCTGGGGCAGGAGGCTCGCCTGGGACAGGAGGCTCGCCTGGGACAGGGGTCAGGGAAAGGGGGCTGTGGAGGAAGGAGGAAGGAGGGCATGGGAGGCAGAAGGGG
>NW_006284621.1:0-2921 GCF_000327345.1 Myotis davidii | reverse complement strand
ATCCCTTCTCTCAGCCAGGCCGGCATGTAGCCACTCCTCCGACCCTGGTCTGCACCTTCCATCTCTCCGGGCCTGATTCCTCAGGTCACACCTCTTCACGGGCGCAGTGCCACTGTTTTCTTCTTTAGCCACGAAGACCGTAGAGCACAGTGCCAGCCTGAGAGAGGAGGGATCCGTGAGGACCGGGATCCCCAGCAGGGAAGGCCCGACCGCATGACCAGTGCCTCCAGGGAGCAGCCCGTGACTCACGGAGGCCGGCAGGTCAGCGCCGACCTGGTTCAGGCAGCGGAGTCTCTTCTATCTGAGTCAGTGTCACCAGAGCAGGAAGGGGCGTGCGTCGCCGAGGGACCCTGAGCGTGGCGGTGGACACGCTGGCAGGAGGCTGCGGCTCGTCCCTGCGGGGGGGCTGGCCTGTGTTTTGGCTGAGGGGGGGTTGCACGAAGTTAGGAGCAGACACATACGTGGGAGGAAGGCGGGAAAAGCCCATGGCCGTGTCCGTGGCCGTGGCTGGGGCGCTGAGAGAGTGTGCCAGAGTGGACATCGCTCTTCCTCTGTCCTGCTCCTTCACAAGTGCGTCACCGTCCTGTGGGTGACAAAGTCACAGAAGCTGCAGCACCGGAGCCCTCGCTCCCGGCCTTGCAGCTGGGGTGCATGCAGGCTCCTGACCCAGGACCCCACACCCCGCCCTCACTTCCCCCAGTTGATGCCCAGAGGGGTGGGGAGACCATCCCGGGTTGGAGCAGGTGGGAGGAGAAGTTCCAGCTCAGGGTACTGCCCTGGCTCTGCAGGTCTCAGCGTCTTAAGGGAGAGAAGTCCCTCTGAGCCATCACCTGGGGGGCGGGGGTTGTGGCTTCCACCTGGGAACCCAGACCTGGAGCCTGAAAATGGCACACGCACTGCCCTCCAGACCTGGCTTCTGTCCTGACAAGCCCCCGCCTCCACACAGCCCCCCAACCCCACCCTCCGTCATGGCACAGCTCCCTGGGCACAGCTGCTCAGAGATCCTGTGTCTGCAGCTCCCACGGCGGGGCTGCCCTGGAATGTCTCTCGTCATCCTGGCTCCTCCAGGGCCTCCAACTGAGCAGATTCCTGCCCCACAGACCAGCCTCCTGGGTCCTCTGTGAGCCGTCTCTGTGCCGGGCAGTGAGCGGATGCAGAACGCCCACACCTCCTGGTGACATCCACAGCCACCGCTCAGTTCACAGCTTGGGGGTTGGGGGGGACCTGCCTCCAGGTCCTCCTAAAGCCAGGGCCATGTCCACCAGCAATTTATGTTGGTTGTTATTTTGATTGCCGAAGCTCTTTTTTAAAAATAAACCTTTATTGTTGAAAGTATTACATATGTCCCCGTTTGCCCCCCATGGTTTCCCTCCAGCCCACCCCACCCCCCGCCCCAGGCCTTCACCACCCTGAGGTCTGTGTCCATGGGTTATACAGATGCATACAACACACAGCATTTTTTAAAATAAGTTTTTATTGATTTCAGAGAGGAAGGGAGAGGGATAGAGAGATAGAAACAATGATGAGAGAGAATCATTGATGGGCTGCCTCCTGCACACTCCCCACTGGGGATGGAGCCCACAACCAAGGTACATGCCCTTGACCAGAATCTAACCAGGGACACTTCAGTCCACAGGCCGATGCTCTTTCCACTGAGCCAAACCAGTTAGGGCGGATGCAACCATTTATAAGTGTAAAAAAATTATACATGCTTATAAGCTGTTTCTTGGAAAATCTGTTGTTAGAGAAACTGCTATGTGTGTAATCAGTACCCATGCTCCTTTTCTTTCACTCCACAACGTTCCCTAAAATTAACTTAATAAACTTTACTTAAAGTTTTAAGTCAACTTCGCACTGTACGTTCACGCCCCCATGTGGTATTTTGCGGAAGAGCCACACTCAAGGGGCCAAAGAGCCATAGGTGGCTCGCGAGCCCCTGTTTGCCCACCACTGAGCTAGGGCAACAACCAGCATTGTTTAATGATTGCATGGAGGTCAGTGGAAGGAAGGTACCATCACTTGACCGTTATTAACATACAGTGTGGTGGGCAGTTACACAGACAAGAGCAGAGCAAGGACCAGGTGCAGAAGGTCACCAGGGTGGCTAGCAACCGGCAAAACTGGAAAACAAGGACCTCACCCCAGGGTGACCTTTCCTCCCCTAGTGTCAGGGCCAGCCTGACAGGTTGAACCGGGCTGAGGTAGGGAGGTGGGAATCGAGAAAAGAAAGAGAGACAGGAGAACGGAATCGGGAGGACTACAGATCAATCGAGGAGCTGCAGCAAGTTTATTAACCACGCAATGCCTTTTATACACAACGCACTGAATAGTAGGTCTGTCAAGAGGAATGTATTCTTTGTTCCTCTTAATCTCTAAGGGAGAGACAGAGCAGAAGAACAAAGTCTCTGTACAGCAAATCTCAGTAAATAGTTACAGACTTCTTGGTAAGCCACGAAAGGCTGTTCTCATTCTACAGAGGTTGCTCTCATTCTACTGATAACCGCCATCCAAACAAGTCTGGGAAAACTGTGTGGGGAAGGGTCCCAGCCTTGCTAGCCCCTTCAGGTGCAAGGACCTTGCCAGCTTACACCCGGTCTCCAACAGATCCCCCTTCCTTGTTTTTTAGGCAAAGTTCATATAGTTCTATTTGCAGGGATCGGATGCTGGATCCAATGGTTCGGAAGCAGACTGGAAGTAAACAGAGAATAATGAGGCAAGGATAACAACAGTTAATAGAGACCAAATAAAAGACTGTAATCCATGAAAGCACATGAGGCTTTGAATTTCATTAAAAATATTCTGTGCTACTTCACTAGGAGGCAACAGAGCAGAGCCTGCATCATTAATAGCTTGAATCTGTCAGTGTGATCTACTGATATCCAAAGTAAAGTGAGAGAGAACCAAGATGGCGGCATAGGTTA
>NW_006284620.1:0-341 GCF_000327345.1 Myotis davidii | reverse complement strand
GTGTCTAGCTGCCAAGGGGGCAGGTGCCCAACTTGGCAGGAAAAGGTGCCCATCAGGTTTTAGACTCTGTTGAGAGACAGCTAACAGTTGGCAGCCTGTATACTGCCTTGCAGGCCTGAATCACCATGCCCATGTCGGGGGTAGTAAAGCTGGAAAAAAAGCCTGTTTAGATTAGAAGGTCTGGGGCATAGGTATGCATAGGTAGAAGGTTTTATGCCAACAGTTACTGTTTTGTTTTAAGTCCATGAAAAGGAATTAGCAAGGAAAGCCAGAAAGTCTTAGAGTAGATCAGTATGTTCTTCTCCTTGTGTAATTCCTCCGGAATCTGGCGATATGTGAAG
>NW_006284619.1:68269-69256 GCF_000327345.1 Myotis davidii | reverse complement strand
AACAAGTAAGAAAAGAGTTTCAGTGGCTGAAATGTGTATATTCCTATTTCTGTAAGTGGCTAGGTATGACTGCTGTTTAAAGAAAAGTGAAGTGAATGATAGGATATGAGACCATAGAGGTGAGCAGAAGTCAGATTATGGAAGAGATTATATGCTGTATTAAAGAAAATTGATATTTCTTGTAGGGTATGCATCTGGTATGCATGAAAAATTCCAAAATTTGAATGGCATAATTATGCTGGTGATCATGAAGATCACAAATGTTGCAAGTTAATTTTATTCATTAGTGTTTTGTTTGCGAGCAAACAAAGCAATTTGAGGTGACTTAAGGGGGAAAAAGTATAAATGGTGGTGAGAGTAGGGTGGGGATTTATTGGAAGAATGTGGGAGAAATTACAATATGAAAAAAGTATAGCAGAAGAATTGGTCTTTGGAAATACCTGGAACCAAATAAGCTTAGGTATGCTGGAGATTAGGGCTTAATGGGCATAAATCCACCTCAAATTGTTTTTTTAACCTTGCATCACTACTTGAAATTCAGACTCTGAGGACAGGATAGGGGAGAAAAAAACCTTTGTCTTTTGTCCTTCTAGGTTCTCAGCTAAAGCCTCTGTAACAAAATACAGATTAACAAGAGAAAGACAAACAAGTTATTAGCATGGATATATCATACATACTAGTACATGAGAAAAACTCGAAGATGTGGCTAAAACTTGGAGTTAAATACCATCTTCAACTACCAGGTGAAATAAAGGAAGAAGAGTGTGGGAGAGGCAAGTTATGGACAGGTGACTATTAGGTTTGCGTTGACTGGAGCCAGGCCCAGAGAGTTTAAGAAATTTTATTTTATTCTCTCACAGCAGGCTGAGACCAATGTGTCAGTGTCAGCAAGCAAGAGTAGGGAGTTTGGGATATTTATATCTCCTGTTGCAGGTCAGAGCAACCATTTGGACTGGTTGCTGGCGGGAAGCTGAGTGTAGGGGGGTT
>NW_006284619.1:66077-68126 GCF_000327345.1 Myotis davidii | reverse complement strand
CAGCCCAGCATTCCCTCCCTGCCCCAGCCCCCCCCCCCGCCTCCCCTTACCGGTTAGCTTGCGTTTCTGTAAACTTGGGATGATGAAGGCTGATTTCATTCTATGTAGCTTCTTCATGCTTAGGTGGGATGTAGAGATCTCCATAATTAGTCAGTGGTTGAGGGAAGTGTTGATATCTAGTAAAGGTCTGGAATAGCATCAGTGACAAGGAAACAACACAGTAAACTAAGATAAGGTTTTTTCATGCATATGTAACTCTTTGCATTCTCCATTAATACGAGTTTCTTGTGACTTAGAGTCATCTTTTTCTTCTTGGTACAGAGAGGAAAACATATATATATATATACTAAATTACCCTGCAAAAGTGTCTACATAGCAAACATCAAAACCTGTGGAGAATTTTTATTTTATTCAAGCCAAATTGACAACATATGCTGGGGAGCAAGAACTCAAACATCTGGAGAATAACAGCTTCCTTTATGCATTTGCAATTAAGAAAGGAAAATAAGGAAGAGCTCGGAGAATTCATGGTGGTGATTGGATTACAGGATAGTTAACAAGATTTTGTGCCTTCTTGAGGGTGGTTACTGCTTATTTCAAAGGTACATGCACACACACAGACACACACAAATGGACAGGGCTTACATAAGTGACTTTTTACTGAACAGTTAATGCCTTGGGCTGACTACCCACCATGACCTGCCCAGTTAGGAATTTATGATCAGATCATCATAGGAGTTTACTCTCCATAGACCCTCTTTTTTTTATTCACAAATGAGTAACTTATACTCTGCTTTCAGAGCTTCTCCTTTGTCTGGTGTTTCTCAGAATAATTCTTAAGCCAAAGAGGCATACGGTAGGGTGGTATATTCTAGTCTTCTACAAGAGTGTCCAGTTAGCTTTGCTTGACTCTCATGATCCTCACTTGGCTCTGTAGAGGACCTTGGAAACCTGGATGGACAGCCTCACCAAACTGCACATAGAAAGGGAAAGGATAATTCCCTAAGGGAAGTGAATATGCAGCTATCCAAATGGGGGTAAGTGGATATGAGAATGTTCAAGAAACAACAACACAACACATGCTATTTATATTAAATACACTTAAATACATTTTCTCCTTGTTTTGAACCAACATCTTTTCACCCTTTCATAAAAGCATTTTCTAAAGAGTTTTTTAAACGAGGTATTTGTGAAACTTCTTTATAGGAGACCAGAATATGTCACCTCAAAATATGCCAGTACATTTTGAAACAGCATTTATCAAATGAGAAAAAACATTCAGTATTCTCCATATGTGAATTGATCATTGAGGAAGAACTACTGGGTTAACACTAATCTCTTATAAATTTGCTTGGTGTAGGTCAACATCTCACAGGTGACTGCTCATTCCCAGGTGCACTGAAAAACTGCAAAGCTGAGGAGCTGCCCTTGAAACATGATGACCAAGCTGCATTTATTGGTTATTCATTGAGATCTGAGTTTCAGGTAGGTGTGCAGACACCTAGTTGAAAATGTTAATACCATGGCCTCTTCTGTAATTGTTTCAAGGCTGGAATCATTCCGTAATACAGGAGGCTAAAGAACACAAGGTACTATGCTTTAATGTTTGGTATTTCTTTCTTTTTTAAAATATATTTTTTATTGATTAAGATATTACATATGTGTCCCTGTCACCAATTCACCCTCCACCCCCATCCCGCTCATGCCCTCACCCCCCACCCCCCGTTGTCCATGTCCCTTGGTTAGGCCTATATGCCTGCATGTAAGTCCTTTGGTTGATCTTTCCTCCTTACTCCCACCCTCCCCTACCCTCCCTCCAAAGCCCGACAGTCCAATCAATGCCTCTCCGTCTCTGGATCAGCCCTTGTTCATCAGTTTATGCTGTTCCTTATATTCCACAAATGAGTGAGATCATGTGGTATTTATCCGCTCTCCAGTTCCATCCATGCTGTGGCAAATGGTAGGAGTTCCTTTTTCTTCTTCCTCTTCTTAAAGAATACCTTTCAGCATTTCATATAATGCTGGTTTGGTGGTGATGAACTCCTTTCG
>NW_006284619.1:57187-65236 GCF_000327345.1 Myotis davidii | reverse complement strand
GGCTATGAACTCTATATCCAGTAGTTTGCTTTCTTCCATTTCTGTCATTTGTGTCCTGTTGCTTTGTCTAGACATTTTTTATGCTTTGCTGTGTCGATAGAGTGGCTTTCTGTACTAGGTGTCCAATAGGGCCCAATGGCTCAGCCTCCCCAATTACCTGAAGTAGACACTCTTGGTGCACCCCCTTGTGGGCTTTGTGCACAGTCTTGTTGTAGTTAAGCCTTGATTGTTGTAGGTAACACTGGGAGGCATTGACCTCCAGGCCAATTGGCTGTGAGAATCAGCTGTTTCTGCAGTGGGAGAACTTCTGTGCTGGATCTCTAGGGCGGTGCTAATCTAGCCTTTGCCTGCGGCTATCCGGCAGATGGCTCTGCGCAGGACTTGGGCGGGCGGGTCCCTGGGGATCTACAGGGCGGGGCGGAGCGAGCAGTTATGGCTGCTCTCAGTTCCGTCGCTAGGGACTCTGCCTCACAGAGTCCCAGCAACCGCTGCAAACCTCGGAGAGAAAGCTGCCCTCGAGTTCCGACAGGGGCCAGACAGTCCCGCTTCTCCCGTTTGAGTCTGCGTCCCTAGCGACTCGCCCGGATCTGGGGCTCAGAGTCTGAAGCTCCCTCCCGATTGTAAACAACAACCGTACCCTCCGCGCCGCCAGCCCGCTCCGCGCACACGCGCACCTGAGAATTTCACTTCAGCACTGCGCCTCCTCTGAGTCTGGGTATGATATCCTCTTTGCTCCTAGTTGTAGAATTTCCACTCAGCCAGCCCTCCTGTGGTTCTGGATGGTGTCCATTCCGTGTTTCAGGCGTAATTTGAATTGGTTGTTCGAAGCAGCAATCTCCGGCGTTAACCTATGCCGCCATCTTGGTTCTCATGTTTGGTATTTCTTCTCCCCATACCTGCCTTAGGCAAAATTATATGAAGCAAATATTTCTCTTACTCTGTATCTCTCTCCCTCACTTAGCAAACAGAATTCTAGTGGATTATACTTACTGTGTCCTCAACATATCATCCCCCAATTTACTTCCTCTTCCTTACAACAAAATTAAAGTCTGGAGCCTCATTACTAAGAAGAGTTGCCAACCCCACCCTATTTCTCTGTCAAGTGAAAATGATTATTATCAGATAAACTCAGTTGTACTAATATCTTCTGCAGAGTGTATTTTTCCTCAGGAAACTACTGCCTTATTCCAGCTAAATTGCATTTCCCTCCTTAGAAATATATTTTTAAATATGTTTTTATTGATTTTAGACAGAGAGGAAGGGAAAGGAAGAGAAATAGAAACATCAGTGATGATAGAGAATCAATGATTGGCTGCCTCATGCAGGCCATCTACTGGGAATCAAACCTGAAACGCTGGCATGTGAGCGGGAATTGAACAGTGAACTCATGGTTCATGGGTCCACAATCAATCACTGAGCAACAGCAGCTGGGCCTTAGTGATATTCTTAATAAATGAGTCCAGTAGGAATCTCCATCATTCCTTAGCTGATGGGGAAGGTTCTTTATAATCTTGGGAATTTATAGCTTTCATGCTGATGACAGCCTGTATTTTTATATTAGAAATCTCTATCTTCTGAAGCCAGCGAGAGGACATATTGATGGGCACTTGTGATGTTGATTTTATCTAAGTCAAAAAGAAAGTACCAAGCCAAAAGATGGGAAAGGGAGAAGACCAATGTAACAGAGCACACACTATGAGCTAGGACCATAGTACATGTTATACTAAATCAGCTCTGCCCATCCCCACACCCAATCTGAGTGAAATTCAGCATGTCATACAACCAATGGCTGGGTCACAACTTTTCCCCAACTAGTACATAAACATTTACATTCTCATCATATGCATAAGCACATTACACACATAAAATACCTTAAACTACACACAGCATAAATCTCACCCATGTATAATCTATATCTAATACTTATACCAATCACCACACATACTCTGCACATATAACATATATAAATGTCACACATTGGAATGATATAATTTATTGTGAAGGGAGGATCATTCAGCTTGGGTAGGTGTAAGAAATCAATATCAATATAATATCTGGAATAGTGAAAAAGAGATGCCATGTGAGCTGCATCATTAAAGATTTATAAATAAAAAATAGGAGTAGAACAGGTAAATGACAACAGGAGGGTATTCCAGGCAGAGAACCAACATAGGTAAAATTATGATATCAAGAAACCATGTGATACATAACTCAAAGTAGTTGGAAAACATTGGCACATAAATGCAAAATAGTGATTAGCAAAGGGCTATTGAGTGAGCAGGGCCCACCACTTGGAAAACACTAATTACTCTATTAAAACCTGGAGGTGTGGGTAGACTTTCTAGTTACTGATAACCTCTAACAACCGGATGTCCTCTATGCTATCAACAAACCCATTCATGCCACAATGGAATTCAATGTCGCTGTGACTCCTGTGCTCTTTGTAGCCCTTTTTGTTATTCCCCCGGTAACACTTGATTATTTTGAAGGGATACTGGGCCCATATGTATACATTTCTGTAGCGATCTCTCCAGTTCCTGATGCATATGTGCTCAATTTTTGCCAGAAGGTATAGATGAAGATGTGATAGTTCCTGTCTTTTGGAGCTTCTCTTTCTCTCATGAGATCATTGCATCTGTACTCATTGAATTCCCAGCTTGTGCTCAGGTGGTGCTGTTTCATGAATTTCCTCCAGGAAAGGTTCTGGCTGTGTACATGGAGCCCACACAAGGGGAACAGCAGGAGCAAGAGAGGACATAAGACCTTTAGAGAGGATGACTTCTGTCACCAGGATCACCTGTGGGTCTACATGGAAGAGAGGAAAACATAACTGCAACACTACCCTCAATTGGTGTCTTCAAATGAGCTCCACCTTAAAATTCTTTTCCCTGCCAATGTAGATAATTAGGCTCAATTTTACCACTTGGTTCTAGACTAGAAGATGATAAATCTCGTTAGATAATAAAATTTACAAGAACTGAAAATATGCTAGAGCCTGAGTGAGACAAGCACAAAATTGCAGAAAATAGATGAAGTTTATTTGGAAAATTTCAAACACCTTCTCTTCACCCAAAACAAGGAGCTGTCTACCCAGCTCTGTTTTACAGTCCAGGTGAGTTCTCATAAAAGAGTGTGTCTGAAAGAGAATGGGACTTTGAGTTTTATGTCTGTGAAGTAAAAAAGGTTGTCACACTTTAAGGGAAGGTAGAAAATGAGTAGACTTGGGAAACATTTTGCAAGCAGGAAGGCTTTGGAAACCTGAAATCCCAGACTGCAATCAAATCTGACTGCAATTGGTGCTTATCTCATCTTGATTCCTCATAGCACTTCCCCAATGCCTGCCTGAAACATGGTAGCACTTCACACTGCCCACTTGCTTTTGCAGAGGCCATTTCTCTAATTATCATCATGCTAAATGATCTTGCTCTGCCAGTAAGAATACCATCATAAAGTTTTGAAATAGTGTTTTAAGCAACCAAGTACCAAGATTGAAACTGCCCTCACAGGAGCTACTCTGGTCAAAATCAGGGCCTAGAGATGTTTGAAAAAGTCTCCCCTTTATATCTCACAATTGGTGTCCTCAAATGAGCCTAATAGTAACTCCCTTACAGACCTGTGAGATTCTAATGGGATTTGCAAGAGAGCACTTTTGGGGGTCTCAAGTGCTCTACCAGACACAGAACAAGGGATAGGCAGGTTCTCATCTGTGGCACCCTATCCCTAGCTCAAATGGCCTAAAGAGGATAAGAAGACCACCATTCAAGCTGCTTCAATGTATTATGCTAGAAAATATTGGGGCAGGAGGGAGGTTGAATTAGTGAAATTAATGCTGAGTTAAACTCGGGTCTTTGCTTCTTACAAGTTGGATCACTGTGTTCTCAACTCTACCACCTAGAAGGTCAAGCAAGCCCCTTCCACTATTCTTGTGCCTTTCCCCTAGCCATGCTCAGTACCAACCCTTCTGACTCTAACTTGCCTTATTCAAATTCCATACTCACATTCATAGTTTCGTGGGGATTAGTGTGTGAATTTAAAGAGCAGAGTCAATGTCCTTTTCCTTTTCTTAGAGCTAAGAAGTCTGAGGCAGTGAAGAAAGGAATAGATGTGGGAGGGGTAATGTTCCAACTGATTGGCAGCGGTGATGGGAGAAGAGGGGACAGCCTTACTCTGTGCACCTGTTTATCTCCTCATCTAGAACACTGGGGGTCACTCTGAGAAGAGCCTGGAGCAAAGGGGTCCTACAACAAAGACAATCTTCTGTGTACAAAGGAATGGCAAGGCCCTGGGGGCAGGAGTTAAAGAACAAAATTCAACCAAGTAAGTTTGAAGATCTAATTGGCTGTACTAAGCAATTCGGGAATTAGGCAGCATGCCATCTAGCAACTGGAAAGGTGCTTTGTTGAATTGTACAAAATGGAGGGTTTTTACAGGCAGAAAGAGGGTGAGACTATGTAGTTAGAAGACTGAATCATTTTAGGCAAGGGCACCTTCATTCAGGGGAAGGCAGAGGTCTTAACGGCCAGATTACCTCACCAGTGCTGATCAGGTAATTCTAAATTGACTGGTTTAAAATGTCACCTCTGGAAGAGGCTGAAATTTGGTTACTTGCTAAGTTTTAGTTTGGTGACATAGATTAGTAAAAATGATCCACAATTTTTTTATGAATTAGAGGCCTAGGTCATGAAATCCATGCACTGGTAGGGTCCTTAGAGGCTGCTGGCTGCAGACAAGTACTCCCTCCCTTCCTCCAGTGGCCTGCTGCTGCAGGCCAGGGCTTCCTTCCCTTCCCCCAGCTGGCCCCAGCCCTGGTGGAACTCCAGGTCAAGGCGAAAATTTGCATACTACACTTTTATTATATAGGATTTTCATGCCTATGATTTTTTAACTTTTACAATGGTGTGAAAGCAATATGTTGTCAGAAGAAGCTAGTAGGCTAAGCTATGATGGTCAGTAGTGTTGAAAAGAATGGAGTAGAAAGCAGTCCAAAATGGGGTCACTTTGGTAACATGTGAAGTAACAAATACCTTAGTTACCTTGATTGTAGTGATTCTATGAGGTTGCACAACTTAAATACAAAACAATATATATTTGCTTCAATTTAGATATTTTCCGTTTAGTCCTTTCACGTGCATGCGCACACACACACACTCTCTCTCACACATACATACTTCCATTTTTAGCTTCTAGTGTCTTCATACATCTCTCTTCTCCAATTTGTTTCAAAATAATCAAAGGGAAAAGGGAGAGGTGTTAGAATTGTCTTTAGTAAGTGACACAAATGTTTCTGTATCCTGGTCATTGATCCAATAGGTTTTAATCATGGACCAGTTTATGAGGGTATTGAGGTGTTGGTGCATGTTTATAAACTAAAAAATAATTAAAAGAGAATAAAAGAAAAGAAATCCCACACAAAAATCATAACACTATCTTCACAGATATCTGCAGTTTGAATTCTTTATTACAAAGAAAACATGAAAAAGCTTTCCAGTCAGGAAGAGTGAATGAGTCCTAATGATCTACTACATTGTTAATACTCTGACTTACTACAGTGATTCAAAAATTTGTGAAGAGAAAAAGAAAGTCCTGCATAATTTCTTAATCTTATTAGTTACAAACATAACAAGGTTGCCAAATTATACAGACAGAGCTCTCATTTTGCCAGTTCATATTTCTAAATATCTAATGCTTCCCCCAACAGCTGACTTTGAGAATATCAAAAAGCTGTTACTTTTAAAGCACTCCCTGTGATGAAGTAGAAAAAGCCCTGGATTAGTAGCCAGTTGAAATGGACTCTTTTTTTTAATGGATTTTTTTTGTGTGTCAGCTTTTCCACTATCTTCATGTTCTTCAGCAAATCCTTTAACTTTGGGCCCTTTTTGTAGCAACATGAGCATCACAGGGGTGCAGTGGTATTAAAATGAGATAACCGAGATGGAAACACCTTAAAATACTTGAAATGCGATATCATACACATAATGACGAAATTCCAGAGGATCAGATTTGAGAGAGCTAAGCTGACCAATATTAGAAAAGGAAGCTGAAGAGTTTATAAAAAATTTTATTACGGAAAGCCCAGTCCCATTATAGGTTTATGTCTTCATTTCTCTTTGATGCATTTAACAGAATGGATTATATAGAGAAAAGGGAGTAATAAGCAGAGGAGGCAGAGCCTGAGATAGCTCAAATGCATTACTCATTGCTATTCAAGGCATAAGTAAAAAGTCAACCACAGGGCCATAACCCCTTCAGGGTAGTATCTAGCTGTCAAAGTGCACAGGCACGAGGGGGTTACCCTCACAGGCGATGACAACACGCCTAGAGCTGCCCCTGCCCTGATATCTGCAGTTTCTCCGGGAACTTGCTGTAAGCCTGCAGTCTGTGACTCTCACGACACCCGCATAGCAGTTCTCTTTGCCATTCCTGCACCGGATATTGGGGGTCCTGCAGATGTTGTTAATGGCGCCGATGTCTGCATGGATGAAGGTGTTAAATTGCTTGCACCTAAGCCTAGTCATCCCCCGTGTTTGCATCATCCTGTTGCAGTATGAGCTGGTGCCACCTGTCCCTGTAGAGTCCACATGTTGCCGCAGGAATCTTTGGTACATGAACTGGCCATAGGAGGGCTGCACCAGCCCCAGCCCCAGCAGGGTCAGCAGCAAGAGCAGAAGCAATGAAAGGGTCTTCAGGAGAGCCATCACTGCCTTGGAGATGCCTGGAGGGAAACCAAGGGGAAGGAGAAAGGAAGGTAACAAATGGGCATCAGAGAGAGGTGTTGAGAATGGCAAGCTGATATTTCCTCAGCTCTACAGTCTACTCTTCCTCCCCACTTCTCTGCTCACAACATTTCTCATCACTGCATCCCCAAGAGTAAAAAGTTTGCAAACATGATCTTCTCTGAAAGCTAGAGCTTTTCTCTTTTATAGAGAGACGGTGATGTAGCTGGTACAATGATTCAAGGTAGAGACTGAACAGGCTGGAAGGCCAGGTGTATATGTCCTGTATGGTCAGGATGTGAAAAGGGAGAAAAGGCAGATCTAAATGACACTGGAGTTGTCTGTCTCTTGAGGAATTTCTCTAGTCATGTGATCTTTGGAGAGTGTTCAGTTCCCTGGAGACTCTGATTCCCAAAGGTCTGGATAGACAGGATATGCCAATGAGAGTTTGTGAACTGATTTTAATTCCTTACATCTGGGAATTGAGGAAGGTGTAGTAAAAAAGGATAGAGTAACATTTAGGGTTAGCCTTTCCTCTCATGTGTCTTTTTTTTTAATTAAAAAAAATTTTAATTACAGTTGATGCATATTTGTTTCAGGTGTACTACATAGTGATTTATATAGCTTAAGAAGTGATCACCACATAAGTCTAGCACCCATCTGACACCATACATTGTTATTACAATACTATGACTGTATTTCCTATGCTCAATTGGCATCCCCATGGCTATTTTTAAAACTGGTCATTTATACTTCTTAATTCCTTCACCTTTTTCACCCAGTTGGCATTCTTTTAATGGTATTAAAATCAAGTCTTTTTTGAAATCTTGCTAATCCTATTGAAAAAAAGTAAAAAATAGAGTATCCAGCCAAAGTGCTCTGAATATAGTAAATATTGGTTGAGTGAACTAATAAACAAAACGAGGGAACTAGTGAACAAATAAAATGAAATGACTTGTGGAACTGACTGATAAAAGAAATTTTTAAAAATAAATCTCAACAGCACTATCGCCACAAAAGAGGACTTAGACTGTCTTTTTTCCTTGCTGTTTCTATGCACAACCAAAAACTAGGACTTGGTTATATATTCTATCATCATGCATGTATCCTTCATGCTGTGTCTATCTTGTCAATAGCTGTTGTTAGTTTTCTGTTGTCTCCAGTTGCAGAATCCTTTTGTTGGCACTTTTGGCAGTGGAAAATAAGTATATGTTTAATAAGGTTTAAAAAACAAACAAACCAAAAAGCTAAACAAAAACCTTCAGAGCCACAACAAAGAAAGCATTGCCATATTGTGTCAGAACCTTGCTTCTGTTGACTGAGGAAAGGAAGGAAC
>NW_006284619.1:56452-57079 GCF_000327345.1 Myotis davidii | reverse complement strand
GCACATCTTCTACTCCCTCTCTCTTTCCACTCCCCAAATATTAAGGATATTCAAGACATTTATGTTCAGAGTTGCTTCTCTCTAGCAACAAAGTTTAATCATGGGTGGAATAAGGTCGGAGTGGAAGTGGGAACCACTCACCAACACCAGGTAGCTACATGCTGCCATCTGATGGTCACTCCTGGGATTGGCATGAACTCATAAACTGAATCTCCTTGACCATGGCAGTGAGGCAGGGCTGACTCACTAGAGCAGCGGTTTTCAACATTTTTCATCTCATGGCAGACATAAACTAATTATTAAATTCTGAAGCACACCAAAGATATATTATTTGATAATCTGACTAAATAAATAGGTATAGAACGAGTTGTCAGGGAGAAACTAAGATGGCAGCATAGATAAACACCGGGAAATTGCTGCCGCACACAACAATTGAATAATACCTCAGAAACACAATACGGACAGCATCCAGAACCACAGGAAGCCTGGCTGACTGTAAATTCTACAACTAGAAGGAAAGAAAAGCACACTGAGAACCAGAGGAGCTGCAAAAGCAAAGCGCAGAGGTAGGGGGCTCGCGCGCGGAAAGGGACTGGCAACTGAGGACGTGGCTGTGTTTTTGAATCC
>NW_006284619.1:52957-56167 GCF_000327345.1 Myotis davidii | reverse complement strand
GAGAGTTTGTAAACTGATTTTAACTCCTGACATCTGGGAATTGAGGAAGGTGTGGGAAAAGGATAGAGTAACATTTAGGTTTAGCCTTTCCTCTCATATGTCTATTCTTTCTTTAAATTAAAAAAATTTTCAATTACAGTTGACATATACTATATTAGTTTCAGTTGTAGCACACAGTGATTACACATTTATATACCTTATGAAGTGATCACCCCATAAGGTTAGCACCCATCTGACACCATACATAGTTATTACAATGCTATTGACTATATTCCCTATCCTGACTTGGCATCCCCATGGCTATTTTTAAAACTGGCCATTTGTACTTTTTAATTCCTTCACCTTTGTCACCTGTTGGAATTCTTTTAATGATATTAAAATTGAGCTGTTGTTTTTTTTTGAAAAGTTATAAATCCTATTTTAAAAAAGTAAAAATCAGAGTATCCAGACAAAGTGCTATGAGAATATTAAATATCGGTTGAGTGAACTAATGAACAAAACAAGGGAACTAATGAATGAATGAAATGATATGGGTATAGGGAATGAAGGTGTTTCTCAGACTTGTGGAATTGGCTGATAAAAGAAATTTAAAAAATAAATGTCAACAGCACAATCTCCACAAAAGAGGACTTGCACTGTGACTTCTTTCCTTGCTGTTTCTATGCACAACCTAAAAACTAGGCCCTGGTGATATAATCCATCATCATGCATGTATCCTTCATGCTGTGTCTTTCTTCTCAATAGCTGTTGTTAGTTTGCTGTCCACTCTAGTTGCAGAATCATTTTGTTGGCATTTTTGGCAGCGTAAAATAAGCATGTTTAATAGAGTTCTTTTTTAAAAAACACACAAAACTAAACAACAACCTTCAGAGCCACAACTAAGAAAGCATTGCCATATAGTGTTAGAATATTGCTTTTGTTGACTGAGGAAAGGAAGGAACCAAGACGTATCTGAGCCTAAAATCAGTGCTTTTTCCACATCTTCTACACTCCCCAAATATTCAGGATATTAAAGACTTTATGTTCAGAGTTGCTTCTCTTTAGTAACAGAGTTTAATCAGGGGTGGGATAGGGTAGGATTGGAAGTGGGTCTATCTCACCAACACTAATTACCTAGATGCTGCCATCTGATGGACTCTCCTGGGATTGGCATGAACTCATGAACTGTGAATCTCCTTGACCATGGCAATGAGGCAGGGCTGACTTACTATAGAAGGGATTTTCAACCTTTTTCATCTCGTGGCACACATAAACTAATTATTAAATTCTGAAGCACACCAAAAATATATTATTTGTCAATCTGACTAAATAAATAGTTATAATTTTGATTCATTCACACCATGGCAGCTATCGTGTTGTATAATTTTGATTCATTCACACCAGGCAGCTATTCTGTGGGTTGTCAGTTTTTCAATTTGACAATCTAAGGGAAAAGTGGTCAGTGCTCCTGACTAGTCAGATATTGCAGGTTTTAAAAATTCTTGTGGCATACCAGTTGAAAATCGCTGTACTAGAGCAAATAAAATTAATCTCTGACCCAACAGGAAGTGACAACCCAAAACAGGAAGGACAGTTATTTGAGGGTCACACAGGCCCATTTGTACACATGCAGTCCAAGGGCTGATAGTAGCTGAAGTCCTAGTTTGATGAATATGGGTACTACTGTCCTTTGTTTTCAAAGAAGCTTCATGATGGCAGGTCACACTGTCTGGGTGACTGAAATGGCTGATGAGGGACCTGCATACCAGTTTCAAATATAACTTCATTCTAAAATGCTATCTCCTATAGTCACAACCACTTTTTGCTTGTGTACAAAAAGCTAGAAAGCTATATGTCACATTTCAGTGCCACAGCTATAGATATGAGATATGGACTTAGGAAGAGAGAGAAGGGAACAGTTGTTGGAAGAAGAGTAACAGGGAGAAATGATGCTGATTAACTCTTCATCCTTAGACTAATGGATATAACTTCTGAAGATACACTTAGCACTTGGATAATAGCTTCATCACAACAATGTACTTTGGGTTATTTTACCAAATCTAATCTTTCATGGTTAATCTTGCACCTCTGATTTTGCATGGTTCTATTTAACTTTTTCTCATCCTGCTTCTTTGTGTACAAAATATAATTTAGAAAGATAACTGGCTACAGAGAAGACCTAAACTATTCATGCAAGAGCAAACCCACAGCCTCAGCCACAATAACCAACTGATTTAATAAGACATCAGCAAAATTTGCCAACAGAAGTCCCATGTAGCCATCAATGGGTGTATCTCAGTACTCGAGCTACAACAGAAAATGAAATGATCCCCAAACCATCCCAACACATACTTTTTGGTCAGAGCTTGCCCCAAAGGCTTTCTCCACTCTACCACATTGATTGTCAATAAGAACTTCTTTTGATACTGTGATCCCAAAGAACTAGCCCTGCCACTTTAATTATATGATCTGGGGAAAATTACTTAACCTCTCTCAGCGTTATTTGTTGTTAGTGAGTATAATAATACCTACCTCTAGGGATGTTATGAGGAATAAATGATAAAATCAATGTTAAGTGCTTATCATAATGCCAGGTACATGGTAAGTACTAAGTGTTGGCAATGATCACTTTTGTAATTTCAAATTTTCTTGGTTTCCTTGTCTTCCTTCAATCTGGATAAAATAATGAATGACTACACCACGTTGTGTATATTATTGCTCCCCTCTCCTTTATTTTGTTGAACACCTGTATTCCTTCCAAATTAGAAGGCTGTTTTTAAGTTGAAATATCTCAGCTACTAGATTTTATGCTGTGTCCCTACAGAAAATTTTCCTCTTCACATTGAGTAGAATTTTCTTTCTTGCATATCACCATCTTCAAAGGGCTTGGGCATTTTGATGTTTTTATTTGCTTTTCCTTGCAAAGTTGACCAGGACTTCAATTCCTTAAATAATTCACTTGAGATAAAGACTGACTGGCCTGTCCCATGACATTTTATTTTAAGCAGCTTTAGGTTGTGAGCGCACAAGAGACCCAGAGCAAAAAGTGCTAGGCTTGGCTACCCAGCTGCTGGCTCCATCAGCACGTCAGCAACCAGCCCCATCCCATTGCCATGTGATTTCCTAGGAAACAGTCATTTTCCCTAACACCAGAGCAGAGAATGCAATGATAATACTCTAAGCAGATGTTTGGAAAATGTATGTGTTTTCCCAGCTATGGCACTCAATATA
>NW_006284619.1:50973-52408 GCF_000327345.1 Myotis davidii | reverse complement strand
TCTAAAGAGAAAATAATGGAAAGTAATCAAATTTTTAATCTTTGTATGAAATAACCAGGAGAATACCCTGGGACCAGTCTAGTCAAAGCAACTCAAAATTACCTCCTGCCTAAGACAAGAGGTGCATAGTAGAAGTGAATTTTGGTGTTCATGCAGGAGTGTGTGTCTCAGTGTGTGTGGGTGTGTCGGTGTGTTGGTGTGTGTGTTTATGTGTTCGAGAGGAGAGAGAGAGAGAGAGAGAGAGAGAGAGAGATTAAGAGGGAGGTAGATAGAAAGTTTAATTAATCTGTTGGTATTTAGTTCTAAACACTATTCCTCAAAGTTTAACTTTTGTAAAAGGAATATTGGCTTATTTGATAGCCAGAACAATTTGCCCCTCCTGAAAATTTTGCTTAGCAGCCATGAGCCCTGGCATTTCCCAGATCTCTCTATAAGAGTAATTTAACATCCTTACACTCACAGGAAGGGAAAGTCTACCTCCCTATTGCATGAGAAGGCACCAACTGATAGGGAAAAAGGCATTTGTATTCCATGTCATCCTCTCTGGGGGCAGCTGAGTAGAGAAAATGAGGAAAAATCAATAGGCCAAGAATTGATGAGAAGACTTTGATTCTTACTGATTTCAGAGACATTTTTGTTTATTAACATACTGTAAAACAGAAGATAAAAGATCCAGGCAGCTCATTTTCTGAGCCCCTGGCAAAGAATGCAGTCACCACTGTTTTGGAGTGTGTGTGGAAGAGCCAGGAATGGAGAGCAGAGCCAACTCTGGGCCAGGGTCTTGCTGGTTATATATACTAAAAGGACTCATCAAAGGGACAGGTATCCCATGTTCACAGGCAACAACTATGTCTGTGGACCCTGATGTGGCTCTGTGCTCTCAGGGAAGCCAGGGGGACCCTCTTTATGCCTGCAAGTAGTGCCCTGGAAAAGAGACCTCCTTATTCTGAAATTTTCTGTAAGGCATTCCATTCTCATCTTCACAGATGACCTTGATGTTGTTACTGGTATCTTTACAGAGTGAAGTTAGGCCTCATCTCCTCATCATGGTTTCACAGTATTTGCCATTTTGGCCACTTGGATTGGCATCGTAGTGCTGGGCCAGGAAGAGTCTGTACCTGTTTTCATTTGAGCCAAGGTCAGTGGGGTCAACCCCAGACCCAGCATGAAGACCAGCAACAGGGGACCCAGCCCATCATCATCTCTACTAACAAAGGCTCCTGCCAAGGGCAAAAGGTATGGTGGGGCAAATTAGGATAAAAAGACAAATTAAGCTAAAAGGATAGGGCATCATGAGTCAGGTATCCTCAGTCACCTAAATTGCATCTTTTATTTTCCTCATGAATCCCACATTTCTTGCCAAGCTATTTCTTTGGAAAATCATTCTAAGTTTCCTGAACACAACTTCCAGCCCCAAACATTTTTTTTTATCCCT
>NW_006284619.1:50070-50849 GCF_000327345.1 Myotis davidii | reverse complement strand
GTGCATTCCGGGGGGTGGGAGGGTCCCTCAGCCCGGCCTGTGCCCTCTTGCAGTCTGGGACCCCTCGGGAGATAACGATCTGCTGGCTTAGGCCTGCTCCCGGGTGGCAGAGGGCAGGCCCAATCCCTAGGTGCAGCCCCTGGTCAGGCTCAGAGCAGGGCCGATTGGGGAGTTGGGTGCCGCCCCTTGTCATGCACATAACAGGGCGGATCTGGAGGTTGCGCTGCCAACCCCAGTCACGCTCAGGGTAGGGCCGATTGGGGATTGGGGCACCGCCCCCTGTCATGCACAGAGCAGGGCCAATCCGGGGGTTGGGGTGCTGCCCCTGTCACGCACAGAATAGGGCCTATCAGGGGGTTGAGGAACTCCCCCCTGTCACTCAGAGAGTAGGGCCGATAGGGGAGTTGGGGCACTGCCCCCTGTCACACACAGAGCAGGGCCAATCAGGGGGTCGGGGTGCCGCCCTCTATCACCCACAGAGCAGGGCCGATCAGGGGGTTGGGATGCCACCACCCGCACACTCAGGGCAGGGCCGATGGGGAGGTTATGGCTCTACCTCATCACACACAGAGCCGGGCCCGTGGGGGGGTGGGGGAGGGTGCCACACACAGAGCAGGGCCGATCAGGGAGTTGGGGCACCGCACCCTGTCACACACAGAGCTGCAGGGCAATCAGAGGTTGGGGAGCTCCCCCATATCAGGCACAGAGCAGGGCTGATCAGGAGGTTGGGGCGCCTTCCCCTGTCAGGAACAGAGCAGGGTGGATAGGGACGGTGTGGC
>NW_006284619.1:42684-49835 GCF_000327345.1 Myotis davidii | reverse complement strand
GGGAGCCAGCAAGGCAGGCAGGGAAGCTTGGCTTCCTCTGTCACTGAAGCAAGCAAACCTCATGTTAGCTTCCAGCTGCCTGGCTGCCGGCCTCCATCTTGGCTCTCAGTTAATTTGCATATTGCCCTGATTAGCCAATGGGAAGGGTAGCGGTTGTACACCAATTACCATGTTTCCCTTTTATTAGATTAGATGAATAACAAACATTACATAAGCTCTTCTGGGTACAAGGCATTGTGCTAAGTCCTGGCACACAGGGACCATTAAGATATCCCAAAGTCCTCCCTAAAAGGAGATGTAGCATCCATGGGGAAGGAATAGGAGCTCCAGTTCACTGAGATGAGACAGTAAGATAAGAGAACTATCAAAAAGATGGACTGTAAAATATGTGTTTAATTGATTTTAACAGAAAGGAAAGGAGACGGGAAGAGAGAGAGAGAGCAAGAAGGAGAGAGAAACATTCATGTGAGAAAACATGTATTGGTTGCCCCCTTAGGCACCCAGACCAGAGATCAAACCAACACCAGGGATTTGATCTGACCAAGAATCGAACCGGCAACCTTTTGGTGCGTGGGATGATGATCAACCAACTGAGCTATACTGACCAAAAAGGTCAAAGAGGGACTCCTAATGAACCCTAAACCCAGGAAAGGTAGAATCAGAGGATTGTTAAAGTCAGGATTCCAGGTATTCAAGTTAATAAACCAGCTGGGTATAAGGAGAGCAGTTGAGAGCAATTTTGCCGTGAGGTGACCTAATTTCCCAAGAATTAGTTGGTTTGTGGCTAAAGGTGTAATTATTATGTTCTAGTTAGAAAAAACAGAGAAGAACATGGTAGAATCAATGCAATTCCTAGAAGTGGATCTGAGGTCGACTTCTACAGAAGACTGGAGGAAGAGGAATTCAAGCTTATTCTTAGGAACAATGTGGATTATTCTCAGAGAATATTTTCTAGTTTCCCTATAAATGTACATAGACTGTTATACAACAGGCATATGATGTTACATTGTGATAAAAAAAAAAAAACAATAACAACAACAACAACAAAGAAAACCTCTTTAGAACTTTTCCTCAAGCCACAGTCCTTATAACGGGCTGTAATGATTTCTTAACATCTTCCTGAAAAGAAGAATAAGCCCTAGCCAGTTTGGCACACTGAAGAGAGTGTCAGCCTGTGGACCAAAGAACTGTTTGATTCAGGTCAAGGGCATGTGCCTAAGTTCCAGGCTCCTCCCTGGCCAGGGCCCTGGTTGGGCCTCCTACAGCAGCCAATCAATAAATGTGTTTCTCTCACATTGATATTTCTCTCTGTCTTTTCCTCACTCTTCCACTCTCTCTAAAAATCAATGGAAAAAATATCCTGTTTTGAGGATTAAAAAATTAAATAAATAAAGTATTTTTTAAAAAAAAAAAAGAATAAGAAAGAGAGAATTGCTACCATCACCTCTCAAGAGTTTTCAGTCTAAACTGTAGAACTTACACTTCCCACGGGCAGTGTTTCACAGACACTCAAATAAACCCATAAATAAATATAATGCTTCTTCCTGGAGTATGAGTTTATCTCAATGATAGCTATTAAAATAGAATTAAACAAGTATAGATTATAACAAAATAGAAAACAAATTTCTTATGGACTTTTAAAATATATGTGTTAAGAAATGTGAAGATTTGAGAACTGAAATTTATTTGTGTTTGCAGCAGGTAATTTCTGACAATACCATTACTTCTTTGGAGAAAAATTTAAAGAACATTCACAGGCTTTAAAAACCATCATATCTTCCCCCACATATATAAAAATATATGTGAGTATTACCACATCAAATGATAATTTTTTGTGACTTTTCACAAAAATTTGAAACTGGTATTTATAATTCTGTTTTTCAAATGGTTTGTGAATGAGCAACTTATTTACTTTATGACTGGCTATGATTTCTTAGCAACCATCACACTTAATGAGAAATTCTTACAATGGGAGAAAAAACAGGACCTTCAATTTATTCTTAAGTGTGATGTAATTCATACAAATCCTAATTTAAAAAAAAAACAAATCTTACATTTTCATAGACATTAAATTAATTAGTAATCTTTATTTTGTAACTTTCTAAGTCAATAAAATTATTTTCATGTCAAATATTTTTACACCCTTAAAGATGCCACAGGTTCTAGTATTAAGCCTGTAGTATTACTCAACAGCCCTTGGAGTATGACTGTAAATCTAGAAAGATCAGAAATTTCAGGGTTCTGATGGTTTCATGGGAGGGCATATGAGAGAGCAAACTCATTCTTATCATCATTTGGAATTGATACACCTTGTCTGATTAATAACAATGATACACAAATTTGGCACACTGTTGAAGAATACCAAATTATACACTAAGAAAATGTTTGGTCATATTACAATACTGAAATAAATAACAGCTAAAAAAACTTCCATTAAGAACATCAATTATAATTTATAATAGAATCAAGTAAAAGCATGTTCTTGGGACTTGAGCAAAAAAGTGGTACATGATTGAAGAGGGAAGAGCCAGCCCTAAAAGAATATCAAGTATTCATACATGGCCACTGCTTCAGCACAGCTGCTGGCCTGCCATTCTCCTCATTTACCAAGCTGTTTACATTTACATGGTGCTTTTTAGTCTTCTAGTTTTGGGTGTGTTTTCTTTTTCTAGTTTTGTGGAAGACCTCATCAGAGTTTTATGGATTTGGATTCATTTAGGTCTCTTGTTCTTCAGTAGAGAAATATTGTCTTCTAATGTCAAAGGCAATTACAGAATCTCAGGCTCCCAAGATGGAACAGGACCTTAGGGTAACCAAGTCAACACCTCTCTGCCTGGGGCCAGAAACCCAGAGTTCAAAATCAGGAAGCAGAACCAGAGCTGTAGTAGCCAAAAGAGTCATTAGGTGGCAGTGGTGGGTAGAAATGTTGCCAACATCTTCCATGCAGTAATGGAGACCATGGTTCCTTGTAAGATGTGCCAGTGCTGTACAGGTTGTGGGGATAGTGTTGTTCAAAGAAGAGAGTCTGAGCTGCTGAGCCTGTCTAGAGTCTGTCCAAACACTCTGTGCTTAGATATTGAGACCAAGGACACCCCATTAGAAACAAGTGTCAAAGCAACAGTCTTAAAGCTCAGCCTCTGCTCGCAAGGATATCACAAAATAAAGATGTACCTATTGCCAATTTCCACAGGTGCCATTTCCAAGCTGTTATCCAATCACCTGTCTCCTTGTCAGTGTTTTCTACTGGTGTACACTCTACAGGAGGGCAGAGCCCATATTATTCACCTTGAATCACAGTGCCTGCCTCTCAGTAGACCCTCAATTTTTTAAAATTATTTTTTAGTGATTGACTTCATTTTCCTCTCAAGCCTTAAGTTTGTTCAATTATAGAATGAAAGAGTTGCCAACTCTAAAATATGGAATTCTTTAAGCATAAGAGAATATTTTCCTGTTTTACTAGCAAAAGTCTAGTGGAATTACAAAGACAAAGTTGTATAAATTTAGTTGATAGCAGAAGACACCTAGTGAAAGAAATAGTCGATAAGAAGAACTGTGACCCAATCTCTGGGATGTATCGTTTCTTAAGGCTCAGCATATAAGGAAAACCCTTAGACCGCCTTTAATTAAGGCCCTGGACTGATGCCACACAGGGGCTTCATATCCTACAAAGCCACTTGCTGGTGGAGATTGAAGGCCTCCCATCCCAGTCTGAAGAGGTAAAGGAAAATCTTTGCTTCTAACTTACAGAACTTGCACATCAATTCTGTAAGAACTTAGCTAAATTTTCTCAGGTTTATTGTAATCTTGAATCCCTAAAGCATCCAGAAACCAAAGCCCAGCCAGTACACACAATGGCCACCAGTGTCTAATATCTGCTCCCCCACTCACAACTTGCTCACTCATATATTCAATCCTAAATTTCCCCAAAAGAGGTAAAATGAACTTGGGAGAAAACAAGTATGATACAGAGTATTTGTGGTGCTGAAGTGAATCTGCCTAGGCCAAGGGCTTAGAGCCTCACATCTGGTCATCAAACTCACTGACACTTTACCTTCCATAGTCAAGCACTTAAGTGTCAGTCAGCTTTTTGTCAATGAAATATGTCCCCACTGTTCTTCAGACTAACTTTATCATCTGTCTCAAACCAATCTAATCTTCACAAGAATTAATATTCTCTTCTTCTCTCCACAGGCAATGTTTTGTATTCAAGAGATTCATCCAACTTTACACACAGGGACTTAACTTACAGTCCATGATAAGTAATTATGGTTTTAATTTCCAAACATGTAGCTTCACACTTTTATATATTCTAGGGCAATATCCCACAAAGTGAAGGCATAACACTCAAGGCATAATCCTTCCTTTATCTCTTTTCCTATTTTCTTCCCTTCAACCTGCCAGTGTACCTTCTTTTGATCTTGGATGTGTTCCACTTGGCTCTTAAAGAGAAATCAAAACTTTTTTTAAGTATAAATAGTAGAGAACATTAGAAGAAAACAGAACTAAAAGCATTCTTTTTGTTTCTTTCCTTGCTCTGCCACATTTAATGTCTGTTACTGGGGCATCCAGATGCCCTTCAGCAAATGGCTTCCCCAGGACTTTGGGAATTTTATCACAATTCGGGAATTCCTCCTAAACCTCCACTTGCTTCCAATCTCAGTAATCTCCCTTCATCCACACACATATAGACAATCCCAAAAGAAAGCTGCCTTCATTTTAAACTTTAGCATCTGGTTCATTTTTTCTTAGTTCATAAGTTGGGCCCATAGGCTTTATAGGGGGGAAAATGGTTTCATTGAAATAGCTAAATGTCTAGAAATAGTATGTATATATTTAAAAAAAAATACAGCAATAGATTATTCAGGGGTAAGAATCTTACAAAAATCTGGAAGAGTTCCTCCAGCTGAAGAGTTCCTCCTGGAGATGGGTTCCAGCTGTGTGCACTGGATCCCTTAGGTTCTGATTATATAGCGATCAAATGAACTGGGTGGGGAAACTAGTTCAAAAGAACCCTAATCCTGGCAGAGATAAGGAAACCAAGGACACTGCCCTTGGCAAACAAGGAAATTCACCTTTTTATTGGGAATGACTAGATCAAATATTTACCCACTGGAGTGGATTAAAGATTTGTTCAAAGAGACAATTTTTGATGTTGGTAAACATAGCCCTTGGTCCCAAAGCGGCCCTTTTTCTGATATCCATGGTACCTTACTCTTAACAATTACAGGTTTCATTGTTCACATACATGATATGGATCCGGAAGACATTGCTTCTGATCTATGGGCCAACTCCAACAACTGCCTTGGAAGAACCCCGCAAAGTAAATGTGGTCTCCCAGCAGAATGCTGTTCCCCTGCCCTGTCTATTTACCTACATAATTTGTTACATGAAAGGATGCCATGCCAATAAGTAGGTTATTCATAGATTTCACAGAACCAGGAAAGCACTTGTAGAGAAGGTTATGTGACAGCTGTTAGTACCCACTGCCCTTGATCTCAACCGCCCAGCTACTAACCCTCAGAACTGTCCTTGCCATATTTCCTGGGCTTCTCCTTACTTCATCCTCAGCTGTTCACAGGAGACTAACCAGGAGCCCCCGATATTCTGTTCCTTGTAGCACAGCTGCAAAACCGATTATCTCCACTGATAAGCATCACTCCTTAGATGGTTAATTGATCTCATTGTCTCTCCATTTGATAGAACCCCTTGAGATAAGAATAACTGTCTTATCATCTCTACAGTCTTAGTTTCTAAAATAGTGACTGACACTTAGGTCCAAAGTTCTTTTTATTATCCCTCCTGGTCTAAAAATGCATTCTCTGATCTCATTCTGGGGACCCCAACAATGCAAATTCTCCTGGCTTCTCTCAGGGCTCACCAGCACAACAACTGGGTTTGGCACTGGTTACCAACAAGGCAGGCAGAGTAAAAAGGCTTCCAAGATTCCCAGGAAAGCTCTGCTTCAGCTTACTAATAAATCCTTAACACCCACGGATATGCCTTCACTTTGAGAGATTAACTCTTTGAACAGCTGTCAGTGGATTACACATGCTTGGGCACTTGCTCTAGAGCAGTGGTTATCAACCTTCTGGCCCTTTAAATACAGTTCCTCATGTTGTGACCCAACCATAAAATTATTGTCGTTGCTACTTCATAACTGTAATGTTGCCAGTGTTATGAATTGAAATGTAAATATCTGATATGCAGGATGGTCTTAGGCAACCCCTGTGAAAGGTCATTCCACTGCCAAAGGGGTCAAGACCCACAGGTTGAGAACCGCTGTCCTAAATCCCCAGGGTCCTCCTCTTGTCTAACTTTTCAGTGAGCCAAAAGCAGTCCCCACTTGGCTCACTGTTGTCTCTCACACTTTGACCTAGCAGCCCAGCCTGGACTCACATCTGTTGCTGTGACTTCCTTTTCTGAGTTTATGCAGCCCAGTGTAGGGTCACTTCTGTTACTGTGATCTTGCTTTTTCTACCCAAAGCTCTTCGTTTGTATCACTGTCCTAACCTTTAATAAACATACTCTCAAAATCAGCTGGGCTTGTGACTTGAATTCTTTCCTGCATGAAGTCAAAAACCCACACATTCCCATCTTGCTGGCCCAGTCCTGTCCCTTTCTGGTGACATGGGCAGCCTGGAGAACCCAAAAAGGACAAACTACCCCTGCTTTTCAGTTGTGCTGGGACACAGGCCTGCCTGAGCTTCAATCCCACCCACCCACACACACCTGTCCTCTCCCTGCTTGCCTTCATCCCCTACCAAATCCTGAGCTAAAAGGAAAAAAGTTGGGGGTAATGAGAAGAGGACCAAGCAAACTGCCATCAACAGCTTTCCCTCAGTACTTGGTGCCTCAGGGTTACTGGAGCCTTTGGAGAGGAAGGGGCAGGCATGACTCTGACCAGAAAAATTGTTCTGCCAAACACCAAAGTTGAATGTCTTTTAGGAGCAAAGAGAGGTAACAGGATATGGAGTCCTTAGAGTGGGGTCTCTACTGGCACCTAGCAGAGTGCCCAAATCCTCACTGTCCTTTGTGGGCAGACAAGCTATTTGGGAGTGGGACCTACTTTAAATTAATCACATATCACTTTCTCAAGAGACACTGAGAAGTGAGTTTTAAAAAGTTATCAACCAGTCACTTGTTATTTTCTG
>NW_006284619.1:36275-39544 GCF_000327345.1 Myotis davidii | reverse complement strand
ACCCCAATGTTCCAGTAAGAAAGCTGAAAGAGGAGGCTCTTGGCAGTGTCTCCAAGAATTTCAGGCACTGGCTATGAGTGGGATAAGTGTGAGGAGACATAGGAGAGCAAACAGAAAATGAAAGCATTAAATGTCATTTTCACTTGCAAGAACTGAATGAGTTCTGCTTCATAAATCTGGCGATCAACCTATTAGCAAGCAAAGAATCCTTGGTTTGAGCAAGTGGGGGCCTCCCTGTGCCGCCCAGGCTGTGGTTCCTTGGAATTCTACCTTTAGACTATAGGCATTTGCACTGCCATCTCTGCCCAGCTGCGGAAAGTAAACATGGGGTGGGTATGTAGCACCCTTAACTTTACAAAACTGCATTTTTGCCTCCTTCCCATTCCTCAGCTCCCAGTCTGGTCCCACAAACTCCTCCCGAATTTCCTCAGTTAAGAAGGGACCACCCTGCCCAAAGCGCCCTTGGTAAAGTTAGGACAGGAAGCAGGAGGAGGAACGGAAATGTGAACCCAACCAGGCTTGGGAACAGAGTTGCAGTAAACGTCGGGGCAGTAGAAAGAGAAGTTTTTGTTTCTCACTCACTTTCTCCTCTTTTGTAAGAAAACGGGGAGCTGGTAGAAAACGCGATGATGTTCTGACTCCTGCTTTGGATCTGCGTGGGGTCCTCCTGAGTGTGTGTGTGTGTATGTGTGTGTGTGTGTGTGTGTGTGTACACTTGGGATTGGGTGTATGTGTGTGTGTGTGTGTGTGTGTGTACACTAATGGGATTGGGGTGCAGCATGGAGGCGAGACTCTGCAGGCGAGCCCCTGGGTAGTTGGTACCACGTTCAGTTTCTCAGAGGAGACCCCAAGAGTCCCGCCTTTGGAGCTGGCACCACAGCAGCCCCCTCCACACACACACACCCCGCACAGTGGGAGAGTCCCGCCCTGGCCTCCAGCGACCCTGGAGATCTGCTTTGGAGACACATGGTCAGCGAAGGCATGGCCAGCTTGGGCACCATCCCTGCCTGCAGAAGCCCGAAGGGACACGGGCTGCTGCTCCCAGGAGCAATGGGGCCCCTAGAGCCCAGGCAATTTCATCTCCAATATAGGTCATTGGCTTCCTGTTAGTTAAGTGCACCTCTTGCTTGCTAACAGTTTGGAACAGGCCCGGAACAGAACTTTTTGCAATAGCCCCCAAGGGAGGAAAAGCAAATTTAAAAAGTTTGGGCTGGGCTGGGATTTGAGACCAGGACCCCTTGCACCCAAAACAAGAATTATACCCTGAGTCCAAGGAGCCCAGATGAGCACCTGCTCACACTTAGGATCCCTATGGACCCCTCTATAGGTATTGATCCCAAGCCCACTTCCCAGTAAACTTCCTGAATGCAAATCTTTATCTGAGTGACTCTTCACCAGGGAACCTGACTTATGACACAAGAATACAAATGCACATGTGATATTTTATTGTTTTCTCACATGAGGATAGGTTTTATTGATTTTTAGAGAGAGAGAAAAGGGAGAGAATATGAGAGAGAGAGAGAGAGAGAGAGAGAGAGACATCAATGTGAGAGAGAAACATCCATTGGCTGACTCCTATACATGTCCCGCCTGAGAAGTGGAACCCTAAACCTCAGTATGTGCCCTGACTGGGAATCCAACCCATGACCGTTTGGTTTGTGGGACATGCTCCAACCAACAGCTACACGGTCAGGGCTAGATTTTTGTTTGTTTGTTTGTTTTTTCTATATGTTTTTATTGATTTTTAGAGAGCACAGAAGGGAGAGGGACAGAGAGATAGAAACATTGATTGGCTGCCTCCTGCATGCGCCCCGTTGGAGATCGAGCCTGCATCCCAGGCCTGTGCCCTGAATGGAATCAAACCACGACCTCTTGGTTCATGGTCCACGTTCAACCTCTGAACAACACCGGCTGTACTAAGTGCATTTTTATTTTAGAACTAGAAGCCCAGTGCACAAAATCATGCACTTGGGGGGGGGCGGTCCTTCAATCTGACCTGTGCCCTCTTGCAGTCTGGGACCCCTCAGGGGGTGTACAACTGCTAACCGGGGGAATCAGGCCTAAGCCAGCAATCGGACATCCTTCTTGCAGTCCAGGACCCTTCTGGGGATGTAGCAGTGCACCAAGCAACAGGCAGTCAGGGAGGAGCCCAAATCATAGTCGGGCACCGCACCACTCGTGCTTATCCTAGCATGCTGAGCCTGCTGATGTGGAGTCAGGACAGCTCCCACTGTGGCAGCTGCACTCCACAGCCATGAGCCCAGCTTCTGGCTGAGCAGCACTCCCTCTGTGAGAGCTGACTGACCACCAGGGTACAGCTCCTGCTTTGAATGTCTGCCCCCTGGTAGTCAGTGTGCATCATAGAGACCAGTCATTCCAGTCATTCTGCTGTAATGGTCGCTTAGGCTTTTATTATATAGATGCATACATGTAAAAAGTTGTAAATGTTACGAATGTCCAACAATAGAGAGTTTGTGTGATGGATCATGCTACATTCCCAACATGAAATACTACAGAGCTTTCAGAATAATATAGATATCTGTTGACTTGGAATAAATGTTTATGATGCATATTTTTGATTAAATTTTTTGTTATTGATGTATGTAATATAACATGTATACAGAAAAATGAACCAATTTTAAGTATAAAACTGAATAAATTAATCCAAAGTGAACATATCTTTGTTCACTATTATTTAGGTTAAGAAACCACCTGACCTTTGTAGGCAAATTAGCCATACACTGCATTGTATGGGATATGGAAGCCGAAGGCCTGTTCGAACACCTTTGCTGTCTGCAGTTACCAAGATAAAACGTCTCCAATTCGCACAGGAACACAAGGATTGGACAGCCGAGCATTGGAAAAAAGTCATGTGGTCCGATGAATCATGTTTCCAGTTGCATCATGCAGATGGCAGAGTGATGATTTGGCAGAAACAGCATGAAAGCATGCACCCCACATGCATGAGTGCAACCCTTCAAGCTGGTAGGGGCAGCGTTATGGTTTGGGGCATGTTTTCCTAGCATGATTCGGGTCCTTTAATTCATGTGGAACAACGTCTGAATAGCACAACATACCTAAGTATCATTGCTGATCAAGTTCATCCTATCATGTTGATGGCATATCCCAATGAAGATGGCTTCTTCCAACAAGACAATGAGCCATGCCATGGTACTCGTATTGTGCAGGAGTGGTTTCAAGAACATGAGGGAGACTTTACCTTGCTTGACTGGCCCCCACAATCACCAGATCTCAATCCAATTGAGCAT
>NW_006284619.1:34964-36223 GCF_000327345.1 Myotis davidii | reverse complement strand
GTTTTTACCTCTGTGAAGAAATAAACCTGATTCAAAGATGATACATATAATATGGAACACATGATGTGCACTTATATTGTTCAAATAATAAAAATAGGAGTCATATCCCCGAGAGGAAACCTCAGCATATTAGGAAACCAAAACAACTATTTCCTCTTCTCCATCATATCCTATCTAATAAAGAGGGAATATGAAAATTTATCATCATGCTGTCACATAGATGGCAGAGTCCACAGAGGCAGCACAGTTTCCGTAACACAAGATGGCTGCACCCACAGCAGAGGCCGACATCCCATAACAACCCTTAAGGAGCAATCAGCAGGGACCTGAGGCTGTGCCCCGCCCGCACCCAGTGGAACTTGATAGGGTACCTCAGGCCATGCCCCCTGCCAGGCCAGAGGACCTCAGGCCACATCCCTGCCTTAGTGCCAGGCCGGGGGACCTCAGGGTGTGCCCCTCCCACCTGGCAGGGCTTGATGGGGGGTGTCAGGCTGTGCCCTCCATCTGGTGAAGTTTGACGGGGTCCTCAGGCCTTTCCCCCTGCCTGGCGGGCTTGACAGGGAACCTCAAGGTGCACCCCCCACCCTGGTGCTGGCTGGGGTACCTCAAGCTGCTCCCCCAGCCCTGGGCCAGGGGACCTGAGGCTGCACCCCCCCAATCGACAGGGCTTGGCGGGTGATTTCAGACTGCACCCCAGCTCCATGGGCTTGATGGGGGGTCTCAGGCTGCATCCTATGCACAGCAGGACTTGACAGAGGACCTAAGGCTGTGACCCCCCTGCCCAGAGGAGCTTGAGAAGGGTGGGACTGGCCAGATTTGGATCTCACCCAATGTGGGTAAGGCCTGCTGGCTCTGGGTCTTACCCGATTTTGAGGCGTTGCGGGTGGGCGGGGACTTGACTCTGGGTCCCGCAGCATGCCCCAGACTCTGACAGAAGTAAGAGTTTCATATACATTTTACTAATTTTCTTTCATCTCTGACACTTCTCTTATAAAGGGCAAATAGCAATATTAAAATATTTCCTCCAATTAATCCCCTTTTATTGTGCACAACTTTCGTGCACCAGGCCATTAGTGTATGTGTGTGTGTGTGTGTGTGTGTGTGTGTATCCTATCTAATAAAAGAGAAAAATGGTAATTAGCTGTACCTCCGCTACCCTTCCCATTGGCTAATCAGGGCAATATGCAAATTAACTGCCAACCAAGATGGCAGCCGGCAGCCAAGCAGCTTGAAGCGAACAGGGAGCTTGCTTGCTTCAG
>NW_006284619.1:22445-34095 GCF_000327345.1 Myotis davidii | reverse complement strand
CTTGTAAAGAAAAAAAATTTTAGTTTTACACCAAAGCCGTTAGAGGCCCAGGAGTTACTGGGTCCTGGGACCAAACCTTGAAGCCTGCTATCTCCCCACATACACATTCACCCTTTCTCCAGACTCCTGAGAGTTGTCAAGGTCATGTTATCTCTGTTATGCTTCTTAAGAATCTATATATATTAAACCCTAATATGCAAATAGACCAAATTGTGGAACAAAAGAAGAACCAGTAGCTATGACATGTGCTGACCACCAGAGGGCACACACGAAACATGGCGAGGATTAGCAGCAGGCTGCAGAGGCTGGAACATGGCAGGCATTGGTGGTAGTGGGATGGTGTAGCAGGTGAGCGGGGGCCAGACAGAGGCAGGGCGCTGGTCACTGTCATAGGGGTGAGCCTCTAGTGGTTACTGAAAATTCTTTGCTCCTGTGCACCACAATCCTGCCAGGTGCTCGCACCTGCTTCCAGCACCAACCCACTTGCACGCTCTGCCCACTATGGAGCCTCCGTTCACACCCACTGCCAACGCCAGGTGCCAGTCCAGATCACTCAGCATCGTCAGCCTCCCAGGCCACAGTTCCTTTCAAGGTGTACAAATTCGTGCACTGGGCCCCTAGTATGTAAATAAAACATGTATATAGCATAGACAAAAATGTGGAGAATTATGCACTAAAACATCAATGTTTTATAGGTAATGAAAATATAAGTAACATATTTTTATTTGTTTATCAGGAATTTTATTATTTTGTGTCTTTCTCAATATTTACCACCCACTTGGTAATTTAGAGAAATATATACTGGAACTTTCTAATTGAATAATTACTTACTATTGACTTGTTCCCTAAATTAATTAATGAGAGCTTCTAGTTTTATGAACTCTATTCCTAGATTTAGGTCTAATTTCTGGGTCTCTGATAAGACTGTATTCCTGAAATTTTCATTTACCCATTGAATTGATGATGGAACCACAGACAAGCGGACATGGTTTTCTCCTACAATAGAAATCAACATATAATAAATTAGTGTATTAAATTGCAATACTTATTTTTTGTGCCACCTCAGCTCTACAATTAAAGCTTTAAACTTCTATTTTGAAGACATTATGTTTTTTAAATTAAAAGATAGTTTGTGCATTTTTTAAAGTATGAGAATATACAAAATCCATATTGGGGTAAAAATTCATTTTTTGCTGGTATTTTAACAGGAACTCAGGAGGGTGGGAGTGGAGGTAAATAAGAATTTTTCTTGCCCTTTCTGTGTTTCTGTTTGAATGAATTTGGTTTTTTGTTTTGTTTTGGTATTTGTTTTTTTTAATACATTTTATTGATTTTTTACAGAGAAGAAGGGAGAGAGATAGAGAGAAACATCTATGAGAGAGAAACATTGATCAGCTGCCTCCTGCACATCACTCACTGGGGATGTGCCCGCAACCAAGGTACATGCCCTTGACCAGAAACAAACCTGGGACCCTTCAGTCCACAAGCTGACGCTCTATCCACTGAGCCAAACCGGTTAGGGCTGAATTTGTTTTTTATTTAAACTGAAGGCAATTAATTGGTAAATACAGGCAGTCCTCAGATTATGTCAGACTTGACGTACATCATTTCGTGGTTACATCGCCATCTCCCATTTATCTAAAAAAAAAAAAAAAGTTCCTTCATTTTGATGTATGCACATATGTGCTTTATGTTTTTTATTATTTATTTACCACAAGTAAAGGTCAGGAATTGTTATCTTTCTTTTAAAATTTTTTTACTGTATCACTTCATTACTGCTGCGTAATGTACTCCATTTGAGTGACATAGGTGCTTATGTAGGTGGGTCCCGACTTACCACAAAAATCGAGTTAGGTCTCGCTGAAAGAATGGATCTCCAAGGTAACCCAGGGACCTACTGTACTGCCACAAAAGCAACTTTGGCTCTTTGAAAAACATAAAGGTCTTATGGAAATAGATTTTATGTTGAGATCCAATCTTTCTCTCTGGGAAGTATTGATAGGAAGATCTTTAGAAACAGAAGACACTGAAAAATTGTTTTAACTGAGTGCAATCTTAGAAATCATCTTGCTTTACTCTTTCATTTCTCAGAAAACAATTCTAAGGCTAAGGGAAGTCACATGGTTTCACCACAGTCACTGCATAACCTGCTGACAGAGGCCATGTGTCTCAGTTGGTGGAGGGGGCTGGGTGTCCTGCACCAACACTTATGCTCACACATGTCCTTGCTAACAGTGGGATACTCTCTCCTGCTCATATAAAACAACTATAGCACTGCTGAGGTCTGCTTTTCTAGATCATCTGTGAGAGATAAACTGTGAGAAAGGGGGGCGGGAAAGTAGAGTTGAGTTTGGGGAAGTACCAGGATAGCAGAGCGGGATTAAGTGTTAGCCTTTCTGAAGAAGTGAGACTCATATTCAGAGAGAGGGAAGTCCTGCCAAATCAGATGGCAATGAAAGAAGGCATCAGGACTGTTTAATACACAGTTTAAAGCAGGTCAGCCAGTAGGTCAGAAGGTTGGACTTAATGAGTCAATAAAAGGCTCCACTTAATTAGATGTGAGACTTGTCCCCTGAACTGGTTAAAGCTGAACTCTCTTCACTAGATATGCCTGCATGGAGTTCCTCATCCATGTGGTTTGTTCTTGACAATATCTCCCAGCTTTGGGAAAAGAAGCACTATTGTGCTCATTGCACCAGTCCCGATGATTGACTCAAGGAGGAAAGCAGGAGATGGAAGATGTGAGACCCCAAAAAGTTCTAAGCAAATGAGTGTTCTAAAGACTTTGCTTCCTTGATGGAGCCAGCATATGAGGCTTCTTAAAGAGAGGGGAGACACTGCTTCGGGTAGATGTTCTCCTGGGGACCTCTTCCTCCTAAGCAGCTCCCCTTCCTCCAGCGTCTCGAGTAGAATTAACTAATGCCCCCAGAGCTTGGAGGTGGGAGCCCCAGGCCACTCATTTCCTCCCTGCCTCCACATCCCTCACCCCAGATGCTGCAATTGAACTACCCCTGATGGTACCTCAATATGAGCCCCACCCCAGGAACTCCACAGGTGGGGGTAGCAGCAAAGCTATCCTTAATGCCAATGGTCTTAATCCAGCATCTAGAAGGGTTCAGGAATCTGGAGAAGGCACTGTGTGTAAATTAATCAAGAGTCCAGAGATGAAACATAATTTTGAAAGGCATATTGGAGAGTCAGAGAAGACTTAGCTAAAGGAACTAAGTTATCCTTGTCTCAAGACCCCTTGCTTTTTATTAACACAAATTGTCCTAAGGAAAGGTAGATATACATATCAAAGGGTAGGGTTTTGTATACAGAGTCCATTGTCAGATTGGAGGAATTGCCTGCGGCTGTTCAGGTGCTTGGCCAGTAGGAGGCAATAACATGTAATTTCTGTTGTGCCCAGATTTCAAGGTTCCCAAAAAGCCCACCAGGGAGCCAGCGAGTCCAATGCAAAAGCAAAGAGTCCTTCATTTCAAACCTAGGTTTGGCTCCCTGCCACACTTCACCGATGCAACGGTAAGCCCCAGTGGCCGAGAGAGAGCGAGGCCTGATGGGATTGTGGGTTTTATAGTAAAAACCTTATATGCATACTAGAGGCCCCCGTGGGGGTCCCTCCTCTGGCCTGTGGGGCTCAGACATGTCCTGAGGGGTCCCGGATGGTGAGGGGGACAAGGGACTCCCCTGGTGCACAAATCTGGGCACCAGGCCTCTAGTTATAGGTCAAATTGTTTTTCTTGAAATCTTGTTTACTGCATGTAACATATTTTAAATCATTTTTCAAGCGCCGGGCTCCCGTCGTGGGCTGGGGAGTCGGTGCCCGAGGCCGCCAGCAGCGTGGTCAGGCTGTGCCTCATGGGGCCCAGCGGCTGGCCCACATAGGCCCCGCGACGACTCGCCCTTTCAATGCCCTCAGCTGTCTGGCAGCAAGCAATCGTTTTATGCATCCTTTTCAGGTTTGGGGAATGCCCTCAGCCATCTCCAGATGATTCATCCCTGCTGACATGCTGGAATTGGCTTCCGGCATATCCTGCCTTCTCCCACCACACTTCACACAAGAAGGGCAGTGGGGAAATTCTCAGGGAAATCAGAACTAGAAGAGATCAATTTTATGAGATATTGCAGTCCTTTGGATGTACTTCCTGGGCCATGTTCCTCGCCCAGGGCACACCAGGCAGGACAGTGTAGTGAGGACACTACCCTGGAAGTTGGGGACCTGAGGCTGGTTTATGTTTCTGCTGCCAAGGTGCTGTCTGACCTTGGGACTGCTGTGACCTTCCATCTCCTTGTGCGTATAATGGGAAAATGATGGAAGTTCCTTTCCATTGCTTATGTCCTTCCATCCCTTGAGTTCAAAGTAACTGTCTATATCTTTTACATATTGAAGTATTTTGCTTGGTATTGAAGGCACTTGTATTGGAGCCTACAGTTTTCTTTTCTGTGCCATCCCTCACCTTCTCCCAGTCACATGGAGTAACTTGTTATTTTCTAAGTACACAGTGCTCTACCATGAGCATCTACTTCTCTTTATAGACTTTCATTATTTTATCTGAATTTCCCTCCCCCTATGCCTAATAAAAAAACACACCCATTTATCCTTATTAGTTGTCCCAAAGGTAATCTTTGCTCTGAAACCTTCCCTGATTCCCCTACTCCACCCCTTTTCTGCCATTGCTTTCTGATAACCCGGTCCTTGCCTATACCAAGCTCTTATCAAGGTCTGGTTTGTATTACAACTGTAGGGGCTGCTTCTGCGGAAAGAATTCTCAGCACTTGGGTATAAAACAAAGTCCTTGAATTAACTGCTTATTTCTCCTCAGGAGAAGACAATGTCTGTGGCTCTGTTGGAGACTGCAGAATCCAGGCTCCCAGCTCCCTTTTCCTCACCTGAAAATATGTGTTTATTGATTTTTTTAGAGAGAGAGAGAGAGAGAGAGAGGAACATCAATGTGAGAGAGGAACATCAATTGGCCACTTATCCCATCTCTCCCTCTCATACACACACCCCAACGAGGGATTGAACCCACAACCCCAGTATGTGCCCTGACCAGGCATTGAACTCACAACCTTTTGGTGCCCGTGATGATGCTCCAACCGACTAAACCACCAGGCCAGGGCATCAGGTCTTTTTTCCCCTCAGAAATCCTGGTTGATAATTAATACCACTGCAATAAGCTATCACAAGAGCTGGAACAACTGGGTTACCCTTAAATAAGGAATGGAGGCACTGGTGTTCGGCCTACAAGGGAAGGGCAGGGGAGATTCTCCTAAAATGGGTTGCCGGGAGCTGGTCCATCCTTGCTGTTTCAAGGGACCTGACTTATATGGCATACTGTTCTTAATATGTTTGCTCACCTTCTTGGCACTATGTGTTTTAACCAAGGTCACCTCTCTGAGAAAGGTTGTTTCCTCAGGCAGGGATTTTCCCCTGAAGTTAGGGAGGGAATAAAACCCCTTAACTAAGTGCCAGGCAGGTAATTAATCACTTTAACTACAAACAATCATGCTTAAGCTACATAATCTTTACTCCCTGGAATGGAGATAAGAAACGCCCTAACCTTTGGAATAGAGATTGATAGGATTGGAATCAACTGTTATAAATACAGATGTAACAAGACAACAGCACACAGAACCTAGGCACAGAACCTACACAGAACCTAGAGACAGAACCTGGCTACAGAACCTGGCTGGGGCACCTGGAGAACCTGGATGGAGAACCTAGCAAGAGAACATGGACATCGAACCTGGCTGGAGATCCTGACCAGAACTTCGCTGGAGATCCTAACCAGAACTTGGCTAGACCTCCTGGCTAGGCTGCTGATCAACTGAACGCTGCCTCCGTGTCATTCCTTCTTCGACGACTCCATCCACCCCTTTGGGGACCCCTGGACCTGCTGGGGGTGGACCCCAGCATCGGGTAGAACCAAGAGAACCAAGAATTGCCTAAGCTGAAAGGAAATTAGGTCTTCTCCCAAGTCTCTGTCTTTTCTCAAACTCCTTGAGCAATATCTGACCTCCATTAAGAAGACCCAGGGTGGCACTCAGGTGGGAAAGGACATAGGGAAGATGCACTCTGTCCTTGGGGCTGAGGAAAACTGATAGTGTCGGGAGGCTGTGGGGAGGAGGGAGATCAGGCCAGTCACTGATGTGGCTTCATAATGTCCTGTGGTCTTGGGAACCTGCCTTGAACACTCCATTTCATCCTCTTTCCACCCTTTTGTGCTTCTTCATCTGCACATGAATAAACTTTGTCTAGTCTCTCCTGTTAATCTTGTTTTCATCAGTTAATTCACAGGCCCCCAAACAGGAACATAAATGGGTAGGAAAATTTTTCCTCCCAACACCACTCAAGATGATAAGAGTACTATCTAAACACTAAGAGACAAACAAAACATGCTGGAGGGTGAGGTACATGAAACTAAAAGTTCATGCTATGCCATAGCTTCCTTAGTCCCCCTGCTACTTCCAATCAAATGCATGTTAGTTGTGATCAAATAACTGGATCAATACCCCTTCTGCTGGTAACTGACCTTTAGGCCATTTCACAATGGACATTTTCTTTGGCTTAGATCACATTCCACTTGCTAAGACCATTATCCGTCCCCTCTGTAACTTTCTAGGATCAGGACCAGCCCAGAAAACTCTCTGCGCAGAAAACGCCTGCCTAGAGTCCTTTAAATTCTCTCACTCCCTGTCCCTGGGTTCTGGCACCATTTTGGGGTTCAGCCCATTTGGTATCCAGATGACCTAATCTACTAGAGAGGGAATATGCAAATTGACCATCACACTTTCACAAAGATGGTGGCACTCCCAGCAGAGGCAGGGTTTCCATAACACAAGATGGCTGCACCCACAGTGGAGGCCGAGATCCCTTAATGTGCCTTAAGGAGCAATCATCAGGGACCTCAGGCTGCACCCCCCACCTGTCCCGACCAGCGGGACAACAACGGGGGAACGAAGAGACACCCTAGGAGAATGAGACAAACAAGGGACACAAAACAATGGAGGCAAGACAGTGTTCTGGTCAAGCCTCAAATTTTATTCTTACAGTGGCAGAATATATACTGTTTTAGGGACAGGGGGTGGGTAAAGGGGTCTATGGGCAGTAACCTATCACTAGAGATTTAGTAAGGCTCCGGATGGTTGTGCTTATCAGCGGAGATGTGTGATTTAGCAGGCTCTGGATGGCTGTGTGCTTATCAGTGGCGAGGTATGATTTAGCAGCTGTGTGAGGGTAGTTTATCTTTTAACTGCTGGCCAAATTGCAAGACACAGGTGGTTTCTGGTAATTAGGAGTTTCTGGAGGAACCAGAAACTTATAGTTCTTAAGATGGCTTTGTTTAAGCCAATATCTCTAATGGCTCCCAACACCCACCCAGCAGGGCTTAACAGGGACCTCAAGGCATTTTCCCTCCCCTGGCCTGGGCCAGGGGACCTCAGGCCATGCCCCCTGCCCAGCGCCAAGCCAGGGGACCTGAGGCTGCACCCCCTGACCTGTGGGGTTTGACAAGGGTGGGGCCAGCTGGGTCTGGATCTTGCCCAATGTGGGTGGGGCTGGGTGGGTTTAGGTCTTGCGTGATTTTGAGGGGCTGTGGGTCTGCTAGGACTTGACTCTGGGTCCTGTAGTGTGCCCCAGACTCTGACAGGAGGAAGATTTTCATATGCCTTTTACTAATTTTCTTTCATCTCTGACACTTCTATTATAAAGAAAGGGCAAATAGCAATATTAAAATAATTCCACTAATTAATCACATTTTAATGTGCATGAATTTTGTTCCCTGGGCCACTATTAAATGTATAATCACTTACCACTTTGGCTTTGTGCATTTCTCCTTCAGTGACTAACATTTGGTGCCGCAAGCCGGGAGGATTCCAGGGGGGAAGAGGAGCCATCGTCTTCGCTTTTGTTACCCTAAGTTTGCTACTCAGAGAGCAGTAGGCAGCGTCAGCTTGTCCTGTGCTTATCTCTGAATCCTACTCGAGTAACTGGATTGCTGGCCTCAATTAGGCCTCTGTCCCTAATGGACCCTCTTGAACCAGCCAAGGAGGATGCAGGATTGGGAATCTTTCTCCATTGGTGACCCTTCATCCCACACTGACCAATCTTTTCTAGGTGAGTGACATTCCACAATTCCCCTCATTTCCTGTCTTCTGCCCACTCACTCTCACTGAGTCTTTGAAAGTGTCTCATCTCAAAAACCCTAGCGCTAGGCCTGAAGACTCCTCAGCCATTTAGTTTTGGGTCCTTCTTGATTGGGTCCTGTCTAGAGGGTCACCCCTCATTTCTCATGGTGATTTGTTTAGCAGTGGGGACATCTGCCCTAAACAGTCACCTTTGGATTTGTGGTCTGTCATTCATCCTTCCTCTCTCATGGGCCACGCTACACTCCCTCTGCATACTCACTAGGGAGATCTTGCCCAAACACCTCATTTTTTTTTTTTTTGTAATACTGTTTGGCCATGATATAAACTAGATGATAAATTTCAATGGCCTAAAAATGGAACTTTCAATTTTAACAAATTGCACGATTTAGATAATTGCTGTCACTGTGATGGAGAATCGTCATAGATTCCCTACATCCAGGCTTTTTTCACCCTCTAGTCCCAAACCTTTCTCTGTCACCCCTCTACCCATCAGATCCTACTCCTTCACACAAAACATTGTACCCCCAACACTTCTGATTCTGAACCTACTTTTGACCCAACAGACCACTGACCCCTTATGTGTTCCCTCTCCGTCATCTGCAGTAGAACACAAAACTTCAGACCCTCCTAACCAGAAACCACCTTCTCCCCTGGTACCTGAGAGCTCAAATCCTGAGAACTCAAGCTTCAATGCAGCCCTTTGCCCATCCAACAATGGCTCTCGGGCCACCCAAAGACCACCTTCCTCAACAGCCACTCTATTCCCACACCCATTCTACCCTGAGAGAGATAGCAGGAATTGAGGGTACTGTCTGAGTACACATCCCATTTTCCATGTTCAACCTTGTTGGGACTGACCAGCAGATCCTGAGCTGTAGATGAATGATTACTCTGACACATGTTTCTGTGAAAGAGAGGGCTAAGGGACTGCCTGGCTAAAGGAACCAAGCAGTCCCATTTGCCTGCCTCCTTAGGCTTTTATTGTACCAATAGCTTGAACTAAAATTAACTTCTATATCAGTGTTTCTCAACCTTCCTAATGCTGCAACCCTTTAATACAGTTCCCTATGTTGTGGTGACCCCCAATTTCATTGTTACAAATTGAACGTAATTAAAGCATAGTGATTAATCACAAAAACAATATGTAATTATATATGTGTTTTCCAATGGTCTTAGGTGACCCCTGTGAAAGGGTTGTTCGACTCCCAATGGGGTTGCGACACAGGTTGAGAACCACTGCTCTAGATACTATCAGCAGGGTAAGTATTCTTAAGTAAAAACATATATCTCTAGTGCAGTGATGGTGAACCTATGACATGCATGTCACAGGTGAGACATGAACTTATTTTTTTTTGGTTGATTTTTCTTTGTTAAATGGCATTTAGATATATAAAATAAATATCAAAAAAATATGTCTTTGGTTGCAAATATCAAAAAATTTCTATATGTGACAGGGCACCAGAGTTAAGCTAGGGTTTTGCAAAATGCTGAACTTGTTTGGAAAAGTCAAGGCAGGGTCTGCCGTATTCGGCAAGAACCCCTAGAGGCCTCTGATCTTTTGGAGAATCCTCCTTACAGACTTTTCAACCAAGTCCCATGCTTCCCCACATCTCCTCCCTTTTTGATTTGCTGGCTGCAGAAAATAGAGGAAGGCGGTAAACATTTTGCTTTGGAATGTCTTGGTCCATGAAGCATATTCACTGCTCGAGTTCTGATTTTGGAGATTATAAGAAAAACAAAGAGAATTACAATGACAGCAATGGTTAGTCCCATCAGGTACCAACTGATGCTAGGAAACCATGTGGTGGGGTCTATTCATTCTAAATGCTCCTATACCATATCCCAAGCAGTAATATGTTTTTCATATTCATTCATAGCAAGTAAGGACTCTTTAATTTGCCTTTGCAACATGTTTACTTCTTCAATAAGGTTATCATGAAAGATTCCCCATAGATGCTTTTTAACATCAATACACTGCTGGTGACTACTGTTCCATTTTAAAGAGGAGACACACCTATGCTTATGCTCCCAATCACAATTGACTACTGGCCTATCCTGTCTTTCCCCTGGATACTTAATGGTGCCTCTATTGCCCATAGTCTAGCAAATATTTGTTTTCTATGTGCTGTTGTATAGTGAATTCCCTAGTTATACTATAGGCCATATTGTCTACAATTGTGGCAGTCTGTGCAGACTCAGAAAGGGCCACTATGGTGACACTGGCTGTAGTAAGAATAACAACAGCTGAGATGATGGTTGCAATGAGCATTCCCAAAAATCTTTTGGGCCGTAACTGGCTCAATGCTCTTTCTAAGACTTAAATAACTCATGAGCCTTGCCAATTCTTGGTGAGATTAGCAGGTATTAAGATTTCTGCTTATATTGCCAAAACCAGTTTGGCTCGGTGGATAGAGCGTCGGCCTGTGGACGAACGGTCCCAGGTTCGATACTGGTCAAGGGCATATACCTTGGTTGCAGGCACATCCGCAGTAGGAGGTGTGCAGGAGGCAGCTGGTTGATGTTTCTCTCTCATCGATGTTTCTACCTCTCTATCCCTCTCCCTTCCACTCTGTAAAAAATCAATAAAAATATATTTTAAAAAAATAAGATTTTTGCTTATCTCTTAAATACTATAATAGTGCTGATGTTCGATGAGGTAATATTCTGGGTGGTAATATAGGATGCAAAATAAGCTCCTTCTCCAACCTGTACTAGAAAAGATGAACTATGGTTTCTTAATAGATTGGGGCCTATAACTGCCGGGAGCCAGTCCATCCTTGCTGTTTCAAGGGATCTGGCATATATGGCATACTGTTCTTAATATGTTTGCTCACCTTCTTGGTGCTGTGTTTTAACCAAGGTCACCTCTCTGAGAAAGGTTTCCCCAGGTAGGGATTTTCCCCTGAAGTTAGGGAGGGAATAAAACTTCTTTAGAAGACAAAACCTAGACACAGAACCTAGACAAATAAACTAGATACAGAATCTAGACACAGAACCTAGAGACAGAAGAACTTCGCTGGAGAGAACATGGCAAAAGATCCTGGACAGAAACTGGCCACAGAACCTAGAGACAGAACCTAGCGAGAGAACCTAGCTGAAGAACCTAGAGACAGAACCTGGCTACAGAACCTGGATAGAACATGGCAAGAGAACCTGACTAAAACCTGGTGACTGAACCTGGACAAACCTGGCTGGAGAACCTAGCAAGGGAACAGAACTTAGAAGACAGAACCCACACAGAACCTAGATGCAGAACCGAGAGACAGAACCTAGAGACAGAACATGGCAAAAGGACCTGACTAGAACCTGGGCAGAACCTGGCTGGAGAACCTAGCAAGAGAACATGGACACAGAACCTGGCGGGAGATCCTGACCAGAACTTGGCTAGAGATCCTGGCATGGCTGCTGATCAACTGAACACTGTCCCTGTGTCATTCCTTCTTTGCTGACTCCGTCCACACCTTTGGGGACCCCTGGACCTGCTGGGGTTGGACCCCAGCAT
>NW_006284619.1:18649-21536 GCF_000327345.1 Myotis davidii | reverse complement strand
ACAGAACCGTGCTGGAGAACCTGGAGAACCTGGCTTGAGAACCTAGCAAGAGAACATGGACACAGAACTTGGCTGGAGATTGTGGCTAGAGATCCTGGCAAAGCTGCTGATCAACTGAACGCTGTCTCCATGTCATTCCTTCTTCGCCAACTCCGTCCACACCTTTGGGGACCCCTGGACCTGCTGGGGTCGGACCCCACCATATAACAAAGACATGGGGTGAGTGGTGCAAATCAGGCTACTGTCAGTAAGATTACTAGTAAAAGTTTTACTATGATGGCTGGAGGGGTTCTGGTAGTCACCATGCCACAATTTTAAAGGGCTGAAAACATGGTCTAATCTCTATAAAATTTCCTGAACTGGCAAGCTTAGTACTCAAGGTCATGGGGAACTTATCCCTCCCTCAGCCCAAACTAAGGGCATGCCTGTATAACCAAAGTAACTAGTATTAGACGCACGATGTGCCAGAATGTCAGTGTGGTTAGCTTGTAAATGACTATGTGGGCTCTAATCTATAACCTGTTGGTCCTCTAGGACTGTCAAATGAACACAATTTCCTCAACAAACTTCCCAATGGACTGCCTCAGCAGAGGGGTCTCCCACTTATTTTGCTTACAGGGAGGGATGGGAAGCATGGTGGCATTACTCAGATTGCCACAGGCCACACTGCCTGCTGAGGGAAACATAATTTACCAAATTGCTTTAAAAATGCATCTTTATATCTGAAAAACAAAAAGTTTAAGAACTAGCAATAGTTTCAACAAAAGTTACAAAAACTATATAATTATTTTCTATTTATTCAGCTCTCTAATAAAATTATTTCTTCTGATTTTTCTTGCTAGTATTTCTATAAATTCAGATGTTTTATAGAGTAAGGTGAATGATATGGAATCTTGTCCTTTCTATAAAACACAATATTCTAGAATAATAATTAGAGCTATAAATGAAGGCATAATATAGTTATTATTATTTGATAAAGTTTCCTATGTATCTTAAGCAGAAATTTTTCCCTCATGAGAGAGAAAACAAATACTTGAGACATTATAAAGCCTATTGAAATGATCTAAAGCCAATTCTAGGTCAAGAAAAAGTTTCTTAAAATTCAAACCATAGGAAGGTAATCAAATACATTAGACTAAAAGACTACGTGTTGTTATTATTATTAAACAGTAGTAAGTAATTTATTCATTTAAGTAATCAAGTTCCTGATAATATAACAGAATTATTTTAATAATATATATATATATATATGTAACATTTGCTTCTTCAGCAAATACAGGAAAAACTTTTTTTTTCCTTTACTTTTAGAAATAGGCTTATTTTTCCAATGGAAGATATACTCATATTCTTAAAAAGCATAATAGAGATAACATGACCTTGACAACTCTCAGGAGGCTGGAGAAAGGGTGGGTGTGTATGTGGGAAGAGAGCAGGTCCTGGAGTTTGATCCCAGGACTGCAGTATCTCCTGGGCCTCTAACGGCTTTAATGTAAAAGTACCATTTTTGTCTTTATGAGGAGAATCCCTTCCTACCTTCACCCCGCTGCTGCCACTTAAGCAGCTATTCAAGAGTCTTCTATAGCTCCAGACCTCTAGGGTAAATACTTGGGGAGTTTAAATAATTATTTCCCATATATTTCTCTTTTTGAGTAGACTAACGATATGAAATCTTGTATATAAGAAGAGATCTTAAAAACAGAAACAAAACAAAACAAAATGACCCCTATAGTAAATGAATGAGTACTCACAAGAAGGTGGACTGGGACATTAGCCTTAGAATTTTATTTCATACTAACCCAGCACAGTAAAGAACATCAATCAGTAACCAAGTTACATTATAGACAGACAAGAACTTCCACTAGCTAAGAGTTTCCAGTGGCTATGCCTTGAGAGGGAGAGCAGGAAGGCTCCCCAAGATTAAGAAATTTTGGCAGCTGCTGGGAAGTTACTGCAATTCCTGTCACGTGTTCAGCCTGCTACAAGTAGCTGGGGCCACTAGCAAAGTGAAATGTGCCCCATCTTTAAACCAATTAAACCAAACAACAAAGATACAAAACAACAATCAACAGACACTCTATGTGTAATATCTATAGGCATGCACAACCCCCAGATGAGACTTAATAAATCAGAGTCCTTTCCATGGATCTTTCAGAAGATGTCTTATAGTGCCCAGGTGTGGCTCAGAGGGCTCCTAAGTGGGGTAGCCAGTGAACACCCACAAAAAGCCTGTTGTTCACAGATCTCATCATATTCTGCTCTCCGTGATAAATATTGGATGGCGTCCAGAGTTGATTTGGCCAAAATCTGTCAGTCCCAAGGTATCATATGGTAATTATCAGACAAGGCATTAAGGAGTCCTTTTGTAAATAGACTGTTAGCCCTACTTTCTCTAATATGTTTCCTTATTTCTTTAAAGGCATTAAAGGAGAGAGGAACATAAACTCTATTACCTTGTTGATCTTGCATAACTGGGCAAGCCAAAAACTCTCCTTCTGTCATGGCTTGCGTGACACGGGAACCCATAATCAAAGATCCAGTTGTTGGACTCTCCCACACCAGAGACAGAGGATCTGGAAATATTTCCTCCAGCGGCAGGGCTTTAGGTGTCACAGGCTCAGCTTCAGGAGAAGGGGGCAGTAGTAAATCCTCCTGTCATTCTGTAGGTTTTTGACCCTCCATATGAAGTGGGCATAGTGCAGCTCGAACAAGAGCCCACATAGTTAATGATGATAAGGGCACTTGTTTTCCCTGGACCTGATTTTTTAAAAAATATATTTTATTGATTTTTTACGGAGAGGAAAGGTGAGGGATAGAGAGCTAGAAACATCGATGAGAGAGAAACATCGATCAGCTGCCTCCTGCATACCCCCTCTACTGGGGATGTCCC
>NW_006284619.1:17416-18232 GCF_000327345.1 Myotis davidii | reverse complement strand
TTTTAAAAATCAAACTGGTTAGGGCTGGACCTAATTTTTCTTTAAATTCCTGCCCACTGTTCCCAGAGATTAAGGTCTAGTGTTCCAGCATCAGGAAATCAAGGTCTACAAATTATAAGTTTGTAGTAAGCTTTTTAGTTGTTCTTCTGTAACAGAGGCACCACCTGCTTTTAATAACTGTTTAAGCACTGTTATATACTGCTACTGTTCTGTGGACAACTGTTGTCCCATTATGAAACCTTAGCTGAGAAACAATTCCCTCGGACTTGGAAATGCCAAGTGGGCTCCAATGACTTATTGCACAGTTACTTTCATTTTCTTACTCTTTGTTTTCAAGGGTTCTGTTGCAGTTCCTTGCATTCCTTGGTCCTCACACTAGGAACCACTTGCTGGGACTGACCAGCAGACCCTGAGCAATGGATGAATGATTACTCTGACACACGTTTCTGTAAAACAGAGGGCTAAGGGACTGCCTGGCTACAGGAACCAGACAGCCCCATTCACCTGCCTCCTTAGACTGTTATTATAGTAACAGCTTGAACTAAAATTAACCTCTAGATACTATCAGCAGGGTAAGTATTCTTGAGAAAGCACATGCTCCTACAAGATTGAGTCTAAAGACTAAACATAAAGATTCTAGCAAAACACCCAGGGGATCAGACTTGTTTGGAAATGTCAAGGTAAGAGCTCCCGCCTTTGGCAAGGATCCCCTCAGAGGCCCCTGACCTTTTAGAGGAGTGGTTCTCAACCTGTGGGTCGCGACCCCTTTGGGGGTCAAATGACCCTTTCACAGAGGTCACCTAAGACAATCAGAAA
>NW_006284619.1:16192-17279 GCF_000327345.1 Myotis davidii | reverse complement strand
AGGAAGCATGTCAATCTCAAAGGCCAACATGGGCCAAATAAACAAAGTTTAAATTTATGTGGCTGCAAAAAAACAAAAGCTTCAATTTTCATAGAAATGTAGGTTTATTGCAATAGAGACACGCTGAATAGAACAGGCTGAAACAAATGAGTAATCATTAACATAAAATAACTAGAGGCCCAGTGCACAAATTCATGCATGGTTGGGGTCCCTCGACCTGGCTGGTGAACGGAGCTGACTAGGGCTTCTAGCCCAGTCCTGATCAGGGCTGATAGGGGCCAGCCAGCCAGAGGTAGAGACCATGGGAAGTTAGCCAGCCAAGGGGAGGGACCATGGGAGGGACCATTGGAGGTTGGCTGTGGGAACATACTGACCACCAGGGGGCAGCTCCTGTGTTAAGAGTCTGCCCCCTGACTCAGTGAGCACCAAAGCCCCATGAAAGCAAGTCTAGCCCCAGAGGGGTGTCTCCAGCACAGAAGTTCTCCCACTGCAGACACAGCTGATTCTCACAGCCAATTGGCCTGGAGGTCAATTCCTCACTGTGATAACTGCAACAATCAAGGCTTAACTACAACAAGACTGTGCACAAAGCCCACAAGGGGGTGCACCAAGAGTGTCTACCTCAGGTAATTGGGACACTTAGCACAGAAAGGCACTCTATCGACACAGTGACGCATAAAAAATGCCAAGACAAAGAAACAGGACACAAACAACAGAATTGGAGGAAAGCAAACTGTTGGATATAGAGTTCAAAACCACATACTTAAAGTCTTTAAAGAACTGTCTAGAAGCCACCGATAAATTTAATAAGGCCCTCAAAAAGACTGGTGAGATCGCCGATAAATGTAGTGAGATCTTCAAGAAGACTGGTGAGACCGACGATAAATGTAATGAGATCCTCAAAAAATTTAATGAGACCCTCGATGTTGTGATAAAGAACCAACTAGAAATTAAGCATACACTGACTGAAATAAAGAATATTATACAGACTCCCAACAGCAGACCGGAGAGTCACAAGAATCAAGTCAAAGATTTGAAATACGAAGAAGCAAAAAACACCCAACCGGAAAAGCAAAATGAAAAAAGA
>NW_006284619.1:14983-15972 GCF_000327345.1 Myotis davidii | reverse complement strand
AGAAGAAGAAAAAGATAAAGATACTAATTATGAACAACAAATATGCATCTATCAACAAGTGAATCTAAGAATCAAGTGAATAAATAATCTGATGAACAGAATGAACTGGTGATTACAAGAGAATCAGGGACATAGAAAGGGAATGGACTGACTATTCTTGGGGGTGGAAAGGGGTGTGGGGGTGAGGGAAGAGATTGGACAATAATCGTGCACATATGGATGAGGACAGTGGATGGGGAGTGAGGGCAGAGGGTGGGGTGGAACTGGGTGGAGGGGAGTTATGGTGGGAAAAAAGAGTAACTAATGTAATAATCTGAACAATGAAGATTTAATTGAAAAAAAAAGAGTCTGCCCCCTGGTGGTCAGTGTGCATCATAGTAAGGGTCGTTTATGCTTTTATTTATATAGATAGAACATTTTAATAAAAATTGATATTTTTCTTAAACATTAACTTACCAGACACTGCATAACTGCACAAATAAGTGTAATGCAAATAAACCTACTTTTCTTATTCTCCTAAAGCAAAATATTTTCGGTGCACACACCAAACACAAACAAGTCAGTCCAAGACTAATGATGTGGCAATCAGCTGCTAAAATATTCACTGCTAGTATTAGTGGAGAGAAATGGTGCGCCTGCACATAAGGCATGTAAGGGAACTGAATGCAACAGGATTATAGTAATTATTCAATAGCGAATGTTGTAGTTCGTTATTAATAATTATATATAACAGGATATTGTCAAATTAAGTTATGAAATTTTTATTGAAATATTTCTTACATACTGTAATTTTGGCTGGGCCACAAAAATATTCATCCTGGGCCACATGCAGCCCATGGGCCACGAGGTTGACATGCTTGGTGTAGAGTGATAGCTTCTTCCTCCCTCCTGGTCACAGGTCCTATCAGACTCTAACTTCCACCATCAAAGATCAAACTGTACGCCCCAAATGCTTTTTCTTGGATAATCTAGGCGGTAGTGGAAAAACG
>NW_006284619.1:0-11103 GCF_000327345.1 Myotis davidii | reverse complement strand
AAGCTGTGAAGCAATGCAAGCTGCTATGGGACCTTGGGCCTTCTATTGGAAGTTCTGGGTCTCTCTGACCCAGCTACAATTTGTTAGGTAATTTTCATATTGCAAAGGGCCAGGCCTTTCATATACAAAAGCTACTGAACACAACTTGGGTGGTGCGGGGTCTCAGGGAATCAACAGGGCAGAGCAAATAGCTATGGCAGATCCTCAGTCCAGCCCTAAGAGGCCCTCCCATCTCAGTGTCCCAGTAATTGCTGCAAGCACCTCTGAGAGAAAGCCACCCTCGAGTTCCGACTGATGCCAGACTGTCCAGTTTCTCCCCATATGAGTCTGGGTCCCCAGAGACTCGCCCAGAACTGGAGTTCAGAGCAGTCGGGAGCTTGTGTCTCCCTCCCTCCTGATTGAAAAAGACAACCGCATCCTCAGTTGCCAGCCCTTTCCACGTGCGCCTCTGTACCTCTGCACTTTACTTCCACACCTCCTCTGAGTCTCAGTGTGCTTTTCTCTTTCCTTCTAGTTGTAGAATTTCCACTCAGCCAGCCTTCCTGTGGTTCTGGATGATGTCCATTTGGTCTTTTAGTTGTATTTTTGAAGTGGTTGTGGGAGGCAGCAATTTCCAGTGTTTGCCTATACCACCATCTTGTTTTCTCTCCTGGAAAAAATGTATCTATATAAAGTTTTAATACATTGTATTAGAGGTCATGGTGGTACTGTTTTACCCATAGGAATTGCTGCAAATTTACTTCTCAGTGGAAGAACCTTTCATTCCCAATATAAATTACCAATTCCATTAAATGAAACTTCAATTTCTAGACTCGATATAAAAATTGAAGTTGCTAAAACCATTAAAAAGACCCAATTCTCATTCTTGATGAATGCACCATGGCATTCAGTCATGGTATAAAGGCCATGGATAGATTACTAAGAAAATTATGAATTTGAATGTTGCATTTGGTGGGAAAGTTCTCCTTTTCAGAGGGGAATTTCCACAATGTCCTAGTGTTGTGCCACATGTTATGCGATCAGCCATAGTACAAACGAGTTTAAAGTAGTGTGATGTTTGGGGATATTTCAGAAAGTTGTCTCCTAAGACAAATGAGAGTAGAGAATTTTGCTTATAGCGAATGGTTAGTAAAACTTGGAGATGGCAAACTTGATAGCAGTTTTCATTTAGGAATGGCTATTATTGAAATCCCCCATGAAATTATTTATAATGGATCTATTATTGAAGCTACCTTTGGAAATAGTATATCTGTAGATACATTCAAAAATATATCTAAACGTGCAATTCTTTGTCCAAAAAATGATAATGTTATAAACATGTTAAAGAATTTTAAAAGAAAATATAACCCCACCAGCGTGGCTCAGTGGTTATGTACTGACCTATGAACCAGAAGACCACAGTTCAACCCCCAATCAGGACACAAGCCTGGGTCTTTGTAATGATACTAGATTTATTATCAAATTATTACAACCTAACATAATCAAAGCTGAAGTATTAACAGCATCTGCAGAAGGAGAGGTTGTTCTGATTCCAAGAATTGATTTGTCTTTATCTGACACTGGCCTCCCATTGAAATTAATTCGAAAACAGTTTCCTATGAAGCCAGCATTTCGATGACTATTAATAAATCACAAGAACAAACTCTAGACAGAGTAGGAATCTTCCTACCTCAACCCCTTTTCGGATATGGTCAGTTACATGTTGCTTTCTCTCGAGTTCAGAGAGCGTGTGATGTTAAAGTTAAGGTAGTAAATACTTCATCACAAGAGAAATTAGTAAAGCACTCTGCACGTCTTTTTACTTTTAGTGTGATATACAGGGAGATATTAAAATAAGTTAAGTCAACTTATCAGTCATTATTTGCATCAATGTTGTTTTTATTTCATGTTTCTGTTGTTGTTATATCATGTTGTTGTTTATTAATAAATTTATATATTATTTTCAAATACATTTTACTGATTTTCTTTTATCTCTGACACGTCTCTTATAGAGAGAGGGTAAATAGCAATGTTAAAAAATATTTCCTTTAATTAATTCCCTTTCAATGTGCACGAATTCATGCACTGGGCCACTAGTATGCATACATGCACAGCCAATGGACATAGACAGTGAGTGGGGAATGCCTGGGAGGGGCAGGTGTGGCATTGAGGGGGTCAATAACAAACAAACAAACTGTACATGTTTAATGCTTTCAGCAATAAAGATAAATTACAATAAGTAAATAAATAAATAAATTTTGCCACTTTCTCTAAACTCCTCCTCCGTGAGTGTCCTGAAATTTTTTTCCCGTGACACCACATAAAGTGCCTATTTCCAACCAGTGAGGGGAGAGACCCATCCTCTTCTGGTAACAAAAGGGTTCTCACTCATTCTCACATTCATTAAAATGCAGCAGAAAGTGTTTTATTGCTGTTAATGATATCTAACAAAACTTAACACAAGTCCTGAGGTTAAAATTATGGAGGTCTGGATACCTCATTGCCCTCTTCCTTATTGTCTTCCTCTGAAACACACATAGCACCGAAGCAGAAATAGATCCTATTTCTTTTTGTCCCAACTCTTGTCTGGTGTCCTTGACACTCTAATTCTCCCAATACCTTCCTTTTTTCTTCTATGGGAACCAGGGAAATCAACAAAGAAAAAGCAGAAGAGAACAGAAGGGAACCTGTACCAAGTGAGAGGCAAAATGATAAAAAAAACTTTAAACAACCTTATCTAAGTGAACAGGAACCAAATGAGAGGGAGGGTCTCCCTTCTGAGCAGGGTCACAGGCAATAATGAAGAACTTTTACTGGGCAGCATCTTTGTAGAGGCAGTTAGATACTTCCCTGCAGTGAGATTGCAGTTAGTGAGGTTAACAGGCTTTGAGCTCTGGTGGCAATGGTTCAGGCCATTCTTGCAGACAGTACTGGGCAGCTCACAGGCAGCAGCCACATTCTGGAAGAAGTCATGCAGAAAGGTGTTTTGAGGCTTACAGTGCTGAGTATAATTACTGACACCATGCATTGCCTTGTTGCATTGCAGAGGGCTTGGTTGTGTATGATGAATTTCAAAACACTGAGCCTTGGTGAGATTTTTAGGCAAAGCATTGTTGCTAGATTGGATGCTGCTGGATTTATGAATCACTTAATAAAGCCAAATTTACTCCATTGAATTTTGTTTGGTAACAGAGGGGAAGGATCACCATGAATTGGAGCCTACAAGCTTCTCAATGGCCAAAGAACTAAACATAGGACATTAGCAACAAGTAGGAAAGGAGTTTCAGTGGCTGAAATGTGTAAATTCCTGGAACCGTAAGTGGCTAAGTATGATTGCTTTTAAGATGAAAGTAAAGTGAATGATAGGAGATGAGTCCAAAGAGGTGAGCAAACATCAGATTATGTAAGAGATTATGTGCTGTACTAGAGAAAGGTGATATTTTCTATAGGATATGCATCTAGTATACACGAAAAATTCCAAAATTTGGATGGCATAGACATGCTGGTAGGGAAGAAAAAAATCTGTTTCTTTCATCCTTCTAGGTTCTCAGCTAAAGCCTCTGTTACCAAAAGCAGATTAACAAGAGAAAAACAGACAAGTAATTATCATGAATATCTCGTACATACATGAGAAAAACTCAAATGTGAGTAACTGAAAGAGGTGGCCAGCACTTGGGCACATACTATGTTCAGCTAAAACAAAGGAAGAAGAGTGTGCGAGAGGCAAGTTATGGAAAAGTGACTGTTAAATCCATGCTGACAGGAGCCAGGCCAAGAAACATTGTGAGAGTTTAAGAAAATTTATTGCATTCTCTCACAGTGGGCTGGATCCAATGTGTTGATGTCAGCAAGCAAGAGTAGGAAGGGTGAGGGTATTTCCTGTGCAGGTCAGGGTAACCAGTCCAACCCAGTGAAGGTGGGAGGCCAGATATCCCAGGTGTACTGATTAATAATGAAGATTTTTTTCAATAAATGGAGTTACACATATATTAATATACTATTATATGCTATTTTATATTTTATATGTATGCTATTTTGTCGTATTGACAACAAGCTTCCAAATGTCATATGTCAAATTTTCTGAAGATGTTAACATCATAGATATTTTTATGCTTAAAAATGTCGAATTTTGTGCCAAAAAAGGAGCATTTGCAGGAAGTTTTAATTCATTACTTTATTTTGAAGAAAAGTGCTGCTGAAAGTTATCATATACTTCGGGAAGCTTAAGGTGAACATGCTCCATCTCAAGATACTTGTGAACGCTGGTTTAGACACTTTCAAAGTGATGATTTCAATGTGAAAGACAAAGAACATCCAGGTCAACTGAAAAAGTTTGGAGACCAACAATTACAAGCATTATTGCATGACGATGCATGTCAAACTCAAAAACAACTTGCATAAAGATTAAATGTAGTTCAACAAACAATTTCCGATGTTTACAAGCAATGGGACAGATTTTAAAGGAAGGAAAATGGGTGCCACATCAACTGAACAAAAGACAAATGGAAAACAGAAAAGTCATCAGTAAAATGTTGCTTTAACGTCAAGAAAGAAAGTCGTTTTTGCATTGAACTGTGAGTGGTGATGAAAAGTGGATTTATGTTGAGAACCCCAAATGCACAAATTCATGGGTTGATCCAAGTCAACCATCAACATGGACGGCAAGGCCAAATAGCTTCAGAAAGAAGACAATGCTCTGCATTTGGTGGATCAGGAAGGTGTGGTGTATTATCAGCTTCTAAAGCCAGGTGGAACCATTAATACTGATCACTACGGAACCAGACCTTGCTCCTTCAGATTACCACTTGTTCTGATCCATGGCACATGCACTTTCTGAGCAGCACTTCAAAACGTATGAAGAAATGGAAAATTGGGTCTCTGAATGGTTTGCCTCAAAACAAGAAATATTCTATTGGGACGGTATCCACAAATTACCTGAAAGATGGGGGAAATGTGTAGCTAGCGATGGACATGACTTTGAATAAAGCACTTTTGATGGTTCTCTTGAATTATCGTGTTTTCTGCATTATTAGCCAGTACCAGTGTATATCCTCATCTAGAACACTGGAGGTCACTCTGAGAAGAGCCAGGAGCTCTTTGTGTCATACATCAAAGACAGTCTCCTGGGTACAAAGGAATGGCAAGGCCCTGGGAGTTGCAGCTAAAGAATAAAATTCAACCAAGTAAGTTTGAAGATCTAATTGGCTGTATTAAGCAATTCAGGAAATGGGCAGCACCCCATCTAGCAACTAGAAAGGTGCTTTGGTGAGTTGTACAAAATGGGAGGTTTTTATAGGCAGAAAGAAGGTGGATTACCAAGTTAATAGAGTGGATTATTTTAAGCAAGACACCTTCATTCAGGGGAAGACAGGGAGTCTTATCAGGCAGAATACCTTACTAGTGCTGATCAGGAAATTCCAAATTGAGTGGTTTACAATTCCACCTCTGGAAGAGGCTGAAATTTGGTTAGTTATTAAGTTTTAGTCTGGTGACTTGAATTAGCAAAAATGATTCACAATTTTACTCATGATTTTTCATGCCTATGATTTTTTGACTTTACAATACTGTGAAAGCAATATTCATTCAGTAGAAACTGGCTGCGCTAAGCTATGATGTTCAGTAGTGTTGAAAAGAATGGTTGAAAACAGTAACCATGTGAGGTAACAGATAGATTGATTACCTTGATTGCAGTGATTTTTCACAATGCAAATGAGTACTGAATCAGGTTGCACACCTTAAATATAAGCAATGGATATTTGCTATAATTCAAATATTTTCTGTTTGGTCCTTTCACAGGGGGTGGGGGGAAGCAGTGTTGGAGGGGAGGGGGCGCATGCGCACGCACATACACACATACTCTCACATACATACTTCCCTTTTTAGCTGCTGGTGTCTTCATACATCTCTGTTCCCCAATTTGTTTCAAAATAATCAAAGGGGAAAGGGAGGGGTATGAGAACTGTCTTTAGTAAATGACACAAATGTTTCTGTGTCATGGTCATTGATCCAATAGGTTTTAATCATGAACCAGTTTATGAGGGTATTAAGGTGTTGGTGCATGTTAAAAACTAGAAAAGAATTAAAAGAGGATGGAAGAAAAAAATCTCCACATAAATACCATAGCACCATATTCACAGATATCTGTAGTTTGAGTTCTTTATTTAAAGGAGTACATGAAAAATCTTTTAAATCAGGAAGAGTAGTCTTGATTGCTGTTGTCCCTTTCACGGATAGGCTCAGCCCTCAGGCTGGCTGACTTTGAGGCTCACTGCTGAGCATTTCATGCCAACTGTTACACACAGATGCTGACAGAACAAAATAATATAAAATAAGAGCAAACTGAAAACAACATGGGAAAAAACCAACCAACCAAAACAACAAAAGAATAAGAAAGAAAAACGAATACTAAAACACAAGAGACAGTAAACTAGAGAAGAGGCTCTGGACAGGCTTCTCAGTTGGTTGGAGCATCATCATGTGCACCAAAAGGTAGAGGGTTTGATTCCCAGTAAGGAAACATACCTACATTGCAGGTTTGATTCCAAGTTGGGATGTGAATGGGAGCGCCAGGTCCCTTGAAACATATGCTGTGCAGATGTTTCTTCCCTGCAGCGACTGTGTCAAGCAGCAAGGATGAACCAGCTTCCGGCACCTCCTAGCTTGCTCAAACTGGTTCAAGTCTCCCCCTCTGTGCAGGACGCAGAGAGGAGACCCCAGCCCCAGCACGCCTGACATACATATTCACAGATATATGCAGTTTGAGTTCTTTATTAAAGGGAAAACATGAACAATCTTTTAAATCAGGAAGAGTGAATGAGTCTTAATGATCTAGTACATGGTTAATACTCTAACTTATTACAGTGATTCAAAAGTTTGGGAAGAGAAAAAGAAAGTTCTTTGTATCATGTCTTAGTCTTATTAGATCCAAACATAACAAGGTTGCCAATTATACAGACAATTGTACAAAATGAAGTGTCATTTTGCCAGCTTATACTTCCAAATATTTAATGCTTCCCCCAACTGGTGACTTTTGAGAATGTCAAAAAGATGATACTTTCAAAACACTCCTTATGATGAAGTAGAAAAAGTCCTGGATTAGTAGCCAGTTGAAGTGGATTTGTTGCTTCAGCATTTCCACTAACTTCATGATCTTCAGCAAATCCTTTAATTTTGGGCCCTATATGTAGCCACATCAGCATCACGTGGGGGTGGTGTATTAAAATGAGATAACTGAGATGGAAGCACCTTAAAATACTTGAAATGCTATATCATATACATAATAACTAAATTCCAGAAGATAGGATCTGAGAGAGCTAAGCTGACCAGTATTATAAAAGGAAACAGAAGAGTTTTTAGAAATTTTTATTACAGAAAAGCCCAGTCCCATTATAGGGTTGTGTCTCCATTTCTCTTTGATGCATTTAACAGAATGGATTATATAGGGAAAAGGGATTAATAAGCAGAGGAGGCAGAGCCTGAGAGAGCTCAAATGCATTATTCATTGCTATTCAAGGAGCAAGTTAAAGGTCAACCACAGGACCATAACCCCTGCAAGGTAGTATCTATCCATCAAAGTGCACAGGCACCAGGGGGTTACCCTCACAGGCAATGATAACACTCTTTTTTCCTGCAGTGGCCTGATATGAGCAGTTGGGGGGCTTGGTTTTTCCTATATTTTTGCATTCTGTGATTCTTACTTCACCCTCATGGCAGTTCATTTTGCCATTCTTGCACCGGATATTGGGGGTCTTGCAGATGTTATTAATGACGCTGATGTCTTCATGGATGAAGGTGTTCAATTCCTTGCAAAAATTCAAAGTCATCCCCTGTGTTTGCATCGTCTTGTTGCAGTACCCGTTGTCACCACTTCTCACCGTAGAGTCCACATGTTGCCGCTGGAATTTTTCATATCTGGTCTCGCCATAGGAGGTCTGCACCAGCCCCAGCCCAAGCAGGGTCAGCAGTGAGAGCAGAAGCAATGAAAGGGTCTTCTGGAGAGCCATCACTGCCTTGGAGGTGCCTGGAGAGAAACCAAGGGGAAGGAGAAAGGAAGGTAACAAATGGGCACCAGAGAGAGGTGTTGAGAATGGCAAGTTGATATTTCCTCAACTCTACAGTCCACTCTTTCTTCCCCACTTCTCTGCCCACAACTTTTCTCATTACTGCTCCCCCAAAAGTTAAAAGTTTGCAAACATGATCTTCTCTGAAAGCAAGAGCTTTTCTCTTATAGAGAGATGGTGCTGTAGCCAGTACAGTGACTCAGGGCAGAGGCTGACGGGCTGGATGTCCAGGTGTATATATATGTCCTGTATGGTCAGGGTGTGAAAAGGGAGAAAAGGCAGATCTAAATGAAACTGGAGTTTTCCGTCTCTTAGGAAATTCTCTAGTCATGTGATCTTTGGAGATTGTTTGGTTCCCTGGAGACTCTGATTCCTAAAGGTTTGGATAGACAGGATATGCCAATGAGAGCTTGTAAATTTATTTTAATTCCTTACATCTTGGAATTGAGGACGGTGTTGGGAAAAAGGATAGAGTAATATTTAGGGTTAGCCTTTCCTCTCATGTGTCTATTCTTTTTTATAAACTAAAGAAATTTTCAATTACAGTTGACATATACTATATTAGTTTCAGTTGTACCACATAGTGATTACACATTTATATACCTTGCAAAGTGATCACTCCATAAGTCTAGCACCCATCTGACATCATACGTTATTATTACAATGCTATTGACTGCATTCCTTATGCTAAATTGGCATTCCCATGGCTATTTTTAAAACTGACCATTTGTACTTTTCAATTCCTTCACCTTTTTCACCCGTTGGCATTCTTTTAATGGTATTAAAATTGGGATTTTTTGGAAATCTTATAAATCCTATTTTAAAAAAGTAAAAAACCAGAGTACCCAGCCAAAGTGCTCTGAAGATACTAAATATTGGTTGAGTGAACTAATAAGCAAAACAATGGAACTAATGAATGAATGACATTATATGGTTATAGGGAATGAAGGTGTTGCCCAGGCTTGTGGAATTGACCAATAAAATAAATTTAAAAAATAAATCTCAACAGCACAAAAAAGAACTTGGACTGTGACTTTTTTCCTTGCTGTTTCCATGAACAACCAAAAGCTAGGCCCTGGTGATATATTCCATCATCATGCATGTATCCTTCATGCTGTGCTTACTTTGTCAATAGCTGTTGTTAGTTTTTGGTTGTCTCTAGTTGCAGAATCCTTTTGTTGGCACTTTTGGCAGTGGAAAATAAACGTATGTTTAATAGACCTTTTTTTAAAAAAGAAAAAAAAACAACCCACAAAACTAAACAAAAATCTTCAGAGCCACAACAAAGAAAAGATTGCCATATAGTGTCAGAACTTTGCTTCTGTTGACCGAGAAAGGAAGGAACCCAGACCTATCTGACTCTAAAATCAGTGCTTTTCCCACATCTTCCACTCCCCAAATATTCAGGATATTCAAGACATTTATGTTCAGAGTTGCTTCTCTCTAGTAACCGAGTTTAATCATGGGTGGAATAGGGTAGGAGTAGAAGTGGGAATCACTCACCAACACCAGGTAGCTACATGCTGCCATCTGATGGTCACTCCTGGGATTGGCATGAACTCATAAACTGAATCTCCTTGACCATGGCAATGAGGCAGGGCTGACTCACTTTAATTCTAAATTCTGACGCACACCAAAAAATATATTATTTGTTTTCAACCTTTTTCATCTCATGGCACACATAAACTAATTATTAAATTCTACAGCACACCAAAAAATATATTATTTGACAATCTGACAAAATAAATAGATATAATTTTGATTCATTCACACCAGGCAGCTATTGTGTTAGTTGTCATTTTTTTAATTTGACAATCTAAGGGAAAAGTGGTCACAAGTATTCCAGGTTTTAAAAATTCTTGTGGTATACCAGTTGAAATTCGCTGTACTAGAGCAAATAAAATTAACCTCTGACCCAACAGGAGGTGACAACACAAAGCAGAAAGGATAGTTTTGGAGGGTCAATACAGGCCCATTTCTACATATGCAGTCCAAGGTCTGGTCTTAGCTGAACTCCTGGTGTGATGTATATGGGTACTACTGTCCTTTGTTTCCAAAGGCGCTGTTTCATGATGGCAGGTCACACTGTCTGGGTGACTAAAATGGCTGATGAGGGATATGCACAGCAGTTTCAAACATAACTTAATTCTCTAAAATGCTATCTCCTATAGTCACAGCTGCCTTTTGCTTGTATACAAAATGCTAGAAGGCTCTAGGTCACATATCAGTGCCTAAAGCTATAGATATGAGATATGGACTTAGGAAGACAGAGAAGTGAATTGTTGTGGGAAGAAGAGTTGCAGGGAGAAATGATGCTGATTAACTCCTCATCCTTAGACTAATGGATAGAATTTCTGATGGTACATTTAACACTTGGGTAATAGCTTCATCACAACATGTACTTTGGGTTATTTTCCCCAAATCTTATCTTTCACTGTTAATCTTGCACCTCTGATTTTGCATTATTCTGTTACCTTTTTCTCACCCTGCTTCTTTGTGTCCAAGATATGATTTAGAAAGATAACTGGCTACACAGAAGACCTAAACTCTTCATGCAAGAGCAAATCCACAGTCTCAGCCACAATAACCAGATGATTTAATAAGACATCAGCAAATATTTGCCAACAGAAGTCCAATGTAGCCATCAATGGGTGTATCTCAAGACTCTAGCTACAACAGAAAATGAAATGATCCCCAAACCATCCCAACACATACTTTTTGGTCAGAGCTTGCCCCAAAGGCTTTCTCCACTCTACCACATAGATTCTCAATAAGAACTTCTTTTGATACTGTGATCCCAGAGAACTAGCTCTGCCACTTTAACTATATGATCTGTGGAAAAGTACTTAACCTCGCTCAGCATTATTCCTCATAAGTAAGTGAGAATAATAATACCTATCTCTTAGGGATGTTATGAGGAATAAATGATAAAATCTATGGTAAATGCTTATCTTAATGCCAGGTACATGGTAAGTCCTCAGTAAGTGTTGGCAATGATTACTTTTGCAATTTCCATTTTTCTTGGTTTCTTTTGCTTCCTTCAATCTGGATAAAATAATGAATG
>NW_006284618.1:7251417-7252032 GCF_000327345.1 Myotis davidii | reverse complement strand
CTCCGGGACCTGCGGTCACCCCGCGGCTCACTGCCCCCTCCCCTTCACCCCCCTCCGAGGCCTTTCAGGGGCCGTGACCTCGGGCAGGAGGCGGGAGGCAGGAGGTGACGGCCTCTCCTCTGAACCTGGGCAGGTGGCCTGACGGGGCAGGAACAGATGCTGGGCACCTGCTCTGGTTGTCAGACATGGATCCTGCGCTGTTGGCTGCGATCGTGCTGTTCTGATGAGAGAAGGCACATGCTCACCCGGCTGGGGGGCGCACGTGGGACCTGGGGGTGCACCTGGGAATGCGGCCCGTCCTCCCCACCAGGGAGCTCCTGTTCTCATGGAAAGATTAGCACCTGTCGCAGGGACAGAGCCGCCAGCCCTTTGCATGTCACTAAGCCCTTTGCATGTTTCACCTCTGGGTGGTGGGGGGGCCTCATTTTTCTCGTCTGTGAAGTGGGGCAGCGTCGGCTGAGCCTCACCCAAAAGGGCATGTGAGACCTTAGGTCAGGGACAGGCCAAGCGCATGTCCAGCTGAGAGCGAGGCTTTTGTGTTACATCCACACGCGCTGTCTGTCTGCACTCTGGCTGGGTGTGCGGTGCTGGCTGGGTGTGGGATGGCGGCTGGGT
>NW_006284618.1:7248633-7249634 GCF_000327345.1 Myotis davidii | reverse complement strand
ACAGGGGTGTCCCCTCAGCCCAGCCTGTACCCTCTCCAATCCGGGACCCCTCGGGGGATGTCCGACTGCCAGTTTAGGCCTGATCCCACAGGGAACAAGAACGGATCAGCCACAGGAAGGTGTGCATTGCGGAAATCTCGCCCGCTCTCAGGACGACATTCCCAGTCCGAGCTGGGCTGTCCACGACTGCTCAGGGTTACCTGGCGGGACCCTCGTGATTCGTGCTCACTCAGGCCTTGTTCCCCGTCTGGTCTCCCCACTCTTGGGTGCGGGTGACTCCTGTAAGGGTTACTGTCTCAGGAAAACTGCCCATGCCGTTGGATTAGGGTGTTTTCTGCAGGTTCCCACGGCAAGTGGCGTTAATACCTCCAAGGGGGAAGGGAGAGATCTGTAATATTATCAACAATAAAAAATACTTTAAAAATTAAACAAAAAATTACCATAACAACAAAAAACACCCAATAATTTTCCTCCATAAAAAATAAATATGAATAAATAACCCAGCCAGTGTGACTCAGTGATTGAGCATCGACCTATGAACCAGGAGGTCAGGGTTTGATTCCCGGTCAGGGCACAGGCCCAGGTTGTGAACTTGATCCTCAGAGTGGGGCATGCAGGAGGCAGCCAATCAACGATTCTCTCTCATCATTGATGTTTCTCTCTTTCTCCCCCTCTCCCTTCCTCTCTCTCTCTTAAGTAAATGGATGCATATCCTTGGGTAAGAATTAAAAAAAATAAGAAAGAAAGAAATTAACAGTCTTCCTGGTCTGTGTGGCTCAGTTGCTTGGGTGTGGTCATGTAGGTTGCAGGTTCAATTTCTGGTCAAAGGCACATGCCTTGTTGTGGAGGCGGCCAATGGATGTTGTGCTCTCACATAGATGTTTCTCTCCATCTCCCTTCTCTCTCTAAAAAATCAATAAAATATAGTTTTTAAAAAAATATGGCTGCCACAAGATGGCCTGCAGGGGAGGGCAGATGTGGGTGACCAGGCCAGCAGGATA
>NW_006284618.1:7246280-7247716 GCF_000327345.1 Myotis davidii | reverse complement strand
CTGCCTTTCCTAGAAAAGAGATGTGTTCTCTTCCTTCCATCCTTCTTTGCCCCCCTCACGACCCACACACACACCTTCTCTGATGTCCCTTTTGCTAATTCATGAATGTCAGAGTTCAGGGCAAAACACCCTGATTTCCAGAGACCTCCTAGCCCTCACTCCTGCCCCAGGCCTCCAGGGAAGCTCTGAAGATGAAGTTCCTGGGAAATGGCTTTCATGAAAGCAGCGCCCAGACCAAGCCCTCGGGGCCTGGTGGGGAGCAGGCCCGCGGGGATGGGTGTGCCCCACATGGGGCCACCAGCGGGCAGGCTGGGGATGCCCTCCTTTCCTTCTTTTTTAAATAGAATATTTTTATTTATTTCAGGGAGGGAGGGAGAGAGAGAAACATCAATAATGAGAGAGAATCATGGATTGGCTGCCTTCTGCACGCCCCTCTCTGGGAATGGGGCCCGCCACCCAGGCATGTGCCCTGATCAGGAATTGAACCCTGGACCCTTCAGCCCACAGGCCAGAGCTCTACCCACGGAGCCACACCAGCCAGGGCCAAACCACCTTCTAAGGTGAAAGAACGGGAGGCTGAGTAGGTTGGTTGACTTTTGCAAAGTCACACAGGAAGGCAAACCCCGCTGAGAACGCGGCTCAAGTCCCGTTCCGTCCGCGGTTCCCCTCAGAGGAGACCTGACTCCGTTTCTGCTTCTTCCCCTCCAGCTGCTGTTGCGGAGGCTGCTGCCACCACCATCCTCAGGAGTCCCCGCGGGACAGGTAAGGAGGAATGTTCCCTGGAGCCCGCCCTGCGGGCACGATACCGAGTGTGCCCTGGGGCTCCTCTTCCTCGGAGAACTCGGGGCGGAGGTGAGGGGTGTGGAAGCACGTGGTGCCCGGGGAGGCCTCTGGGGACACAGGGGCGCGGCTGGGACGGGAGGTCCTACACTGTCCTCGTCCCAGGGGTTGGGAAGAGCCCGTCAAGGCCGGGTCAGCCGCTCACCCGCCGCTCCCAATCACGCCTCATCCATGTTCGAGGGCAGGTATCGCTGTCCCTTTTCTTTTCTCATTTTAAAAAAATATATTTTTATTGATTTCAGAGAGGAAGGGAGAGGGAGGGAGAAACATCAGTGATGAGAGAGAATCATGGATCGGCTGCCTCCTGCACGTCCCACATTGGGGATCGAGCCCACAACCCAGGCCTGTGCCCTTGACCAGAATCGAACCCGGGACCCCGCAGTCCGCAGGCCAGTGCTCTATCCACTGAGGCAAACTGGCCAGGGCTGGGGGTGCGTGTTGAGAAACGGCCCCTCCTCCTGGGGGCGAGGCCTCCATCTCAGGAATATCTCGAGGGAGTAGGGTAGACATGTGCCGTCCGAGGCTGTCTGAGCTGCAGGGCTGGGCACTTGGTACTCGAGTCCCGTGCTGTGACTGAGGGTGGGAGTTGGCGGGCT
>NW_006284618.1:7229015-7246006 GCF_000327345.1 Myotis davidii | reverse complement strand
CCCTCTGCTCTGCAGCTTCTCTGCTTTCCACGGTGGAGACCCTGGCAGCATCTGCGGAAGGTAACACTTGTCACGTGGGATCCCTGTGGGCCCCCCTCATCCCCCACCCCCCACACCCTGACCGGGTAGAGGTGCAGGAGTGAGAGATGGGGTGCTCAGCACCCAGGCCTCTGAGTAAGTCCTCGGGCTGCAGGGTGTCCTGGCCATGGGCTGTGCCCCTCCCCGGAACTCCAAGATGGGGCTCAGTGACCCACCCTCAGGGGTTCCTGCCGCCCAGGGCCAGGGCCCACTCCCATGGCCCCCCCAAGCCACACTGGCCCCTGGCCAGGCTCAGGCACTGGGGTTCGGGCTGTGGGGCCCCGTGAGGCAGGTGCACACCTCTGAGCAACATCCTGGCCTGTGCCCTCCCTGGGCCCCCATCAGGGCACCTCGGACCATCTCGGCACAGAAGGCCCTTGGTCCTCCCTCCCGTGGGGCAGAGTCCCGTGCCCCCTCCCCCACCCCTCGCCGGGATTCCACCTCCAGCGACAGAGCTGGGGTGCAGGCCACACAGATCGGGTGCCGGCAGCCTGGGCTTTGGGAAGGAAAGTCACCGCCCTTTCTCCCTGGGAAACACTGGCCCTGAGACAGGAGAAGGACGGCCTCCAGGCCAAGGCCCCGGCTAGGACCCAGCAGGGACCAGGGGACCCGGGCATTTCTCTTTCTCGGGTCCTGCATTCCCGTCCCTGAGGCCCATGGCGTCAGGCCCGGCTGGACCTTCCCTGTCCGGTCCCGCTGGTTAGGGACAGAGATGTCGCTGGAGCCGAGGCCGAGCCTGGCTTCATCCTCTGTGAATGTGTCCCCTCCCCGGACTCTCAGTGCAGCGGCGGGAGGAGGAGGGCCCCTGGCCCTCGGAGCGGTTCCTCCGAGACCCTGCCCCGTGTTAGGGGCATCGTGGGCCTGACGAAGCCCGAGCGCCAGCGTCCGGCCAGGCCGGCGAGGGAAGGCTCAGGTGCGGGGCCCTCTGCCTCTGACCGGCCTGCAGACAGGACTTCCCCAGACCTGCCAGGCCCCCTCCGAGGGGAGGGAGCCGAGGCCGAGCCTGGCTTCATCCTCTGTGAATGTGTCCCCTCCCCGGACTCTCAGTGCAGCGGCGGGAGGAGGAGGGCCCCTGGCCCTCGGAGCGGTTCCTCCGAGACCCTGCCCCGTGTTAGGGGCATCGTGGGCCTGACGAAGCCCGAGCGCCAGCGTCCGGCCAGGCCGGCGAGGGAAGGCTCAGGTGCGGGGCCCTCTGCCTCTGACCGGCCCAGACAGGACACTTCCCCAGACCTGCCAGGCCCCCTCCGAGGGGAGGGGGGGGGTCGCACCTCTAGATCGAAAGGGCCCTCGTGCTGAAGCCCAGGAGAGGCTCGGAGGACACGGGGCTCTGGGTGCAGTGGTTTGAGCAGCTGCCAGGTCATCCTCTCCCCACGCCCAGCACCAGGCCGGCTCTTGCTGGGGCCGTGGGCAAGCCCAGGGCTCCTCGAGGCAACTTGACAACCACAGGCTTAAGCCAGCCTCGCACGGACCAGGGAAACACTAGCAGCGTTTCCAGGGAAGTGAAAGCAAAACCAGTCCGCCCTTCAGCCCCCCTCACTCACACACACACACACACACAAACACACAACCACTATTCCACACGGTGCTAAGGATGGAGCCAATGCAGTGAGACGGGAGGACTCGCTGAGAAGTGCCGCGATGTGAAGTTACTTCTGTATCCATTTCCTGGCGCCGGCGGGGGGCCCGTGTGGAAGGCCCAATTCAAGCTCGGCAGGTTGATGGGAGACACCCCTTCCCCTGAACAGGCTTGAAATACATTTTTATTGATTTCAGACAGGAAGGGAGTGGGAGGGAGAGAAACATCGATGAGGAGAGGGAATCATGGATTGGCTGCCTCCTGCAAGCCCTCCACTAGGGATCGAGCCCCCAACCCGGGCTGGGCCCTTGACCAGAACCCGGGACCCTTCAGCCCACAGGCCGACGCTCTACCCACGGAGCCACACCAGCCAGGGCCAAAACGCCTTCTAAAGTGAAAGAACGGGAGGCTGAGTCGGTTTGTTGACTTTTGCAAAGTCACACAGGAAGGCCAACCCCGCTGAGAACGCAGGTCAAGTCCCGTTCCGTCCGCGGTTCCCCTCAGAGGAGACCTGACTCTGTTTCTGCTTCTTCCCCTCCAGCCCCTGTCGTGGAGGCTGCTGCCGCCACCGTCCTCAGGAGTCCCCTCGGGACAGGTAAGGAGGAATGTTCCCTGGAGCCCGCCCTGCGGGCACAATACCGAGTGTGCCCTGGGGCTCCTCTTCCTGGGAGAACTCAGGGGGTGCGGGGAGGGGATGCCTGGGCACAGGGAGGCCCCTCTGTGGGCATGACCTTACTGACCCCGCCAGCCCCGCCCCATAGACCTGGGACGCCAGGGGGCACCTGTGCACCAAGCTCCCAGCCAGGAGGGAGCCCCACGGATGTGCCGAGGCCCTCCCAGACTCCAGGTGGCACAGGGGGGCCTCAGCCTGGGGGAGTGACGGGCACCACGCCCCAGGGATCACGGCACTGCCCAGGGGCTGCCGAGAGGAGGGGCAGGTGGCCCCACAGCCTCGCCAGGGAGCACCCCAAGGGCATTTCTCGCCGGAAGTCCTAGGAGCTTGGGTGAGAAAGCAGCCACTGCCCTTTCCCCACGACTCCCTCTGAGGACACACGGGAGGAGTCCGGTGGGTGGAGGGGCTCTTTGGGTGGGAGAGCAGCCACTGCCCTTTCCCCACGACTCCCCCTGAGGACACACGTGAGGAGTCCAGCGGTTGGAGGGGCTCTCGGGCTTTGCTTCCTGGGACGCACCCTGAAGGGCCTAAAGCATGAAACATAAGAGGAACATGATGGAGGAAGGCAGGTCGTGCTCCTAGGGAACCACAGCAAGAAGCCCTGAGCAGGGCAGGGTGGCTGCCTTCTCACCGCCACGGACGGTCACAGGGCGTGTCCTTCGACCTGGCAGGATGGCAGGTGCCTGCTCAGGCCCCGGCTGCTGTCCCGGGAGGGGCTGCTGTCCTCCCAGCCTGGCAAGGGCCTGGTACATTCCCAGGCTTAGCCTGAGGTCACCCAGGCCCACGGAGGAGCCAGCGAGCTGCCCAGTGGGCGGACCTGCCCAGGAGCCTGCAGCTCCGCCCTGGGGGTCTGTGCGGGGTCAAGGGGGTGCTCCTGCCCACCGTCCTCAGCGCGGTCGTGGGCAGCAGGACCTGTGATTGCTCCAGGTCCTCGACCATGTCCACTGACTTTTCTGACAAAGATGCGGAGATTGGGCCGCCCCACAGTCTTGCCAGCGAGTCTGGCTCAGGAAGGGACACGCCGGGCTGGGTGGGTAATGCAGGCGCACAGGCCACATTAGAGATGTGGAGGGGGAGGCTCGTCCCCAGTGGGACCATCCTTGCCGATGACCCAGCTGAGCAGGAGGCTCGTGCACACACAGAGCAAGTAGCAGGACACACATGGGAGCTGTCATGGTTCTGACACAAGATTTAGGAAGGTCTCCTTCCGGAGATGCCTCACCAGATGCCTCTTTGTTGTCCCTTCCAGACACATGGCCAGCTCATGCCACAGCTGCCTCACTGAGAACAAAATGCAAATCATCCTATCACCCTCCCAGGGCCGCTCTCTGCCTCTGAATCACGCCTGGGATGGAATGTGACAGGAAGAGCCTCCACATGGCCCATCCTCATCCTTGTCCCTTATGGGGGTGGGGCCAGAGGAGGGTCTCTGACGAGGTCCTTGTCTGACATGGTTGGCTGATGTCTTGTCTCCAGTGGGCTTCTGGGAGGAGGCTCAGCCAGGACCCTCCCCCTTTGCTCAGGGCCAGCCTTGGAGGCCTCCTGGGACCTGCTGAGACCCCTGTGCTGGCTCAGCCTCAGGGAGTGTGAGTCTGCCTCTCCTGTCTGGCAGACATGGTCCCTTCACCTCCGAGGGCTTTGCCTCAAGTGAGGCAGGACTGAGGAGAAGGAATAGGTGGCCAAGGAGGCCGTGGTCTTGGCCTGTCCCCGGAGCCATGGACCTCCACCCTGGGTGGCCCTGATGGATGCGGTGGGAAGTCCTCACCCCATGGGCCATCCTGGAGCTCCCTACCTAGGAGCCTCCTTAGAGCTGGCAGAACAGGACATCCCGATTCTTTCCCTGTGATGGAGATGAACCCCTGGGCATGTCCAAAGCTGACCGCCTGCCCTTGGGTGTGGCTGTGAGGGAGGCCCTGAGTCTAGAACCTGCCTCAGGCCTGGAGCTCAGCACAGACAGTGAGGAGGTGTCCTTGTGCTGTCCTCTAGGGTTAAGGACCAGTTCGGGTTTGGCCCTGAGGCTGGTGAACGGCGGTGACCCATGTCAGGGCCGTGTGGAGGTCCTCTACCAAGGCTCCTGGGGCACCGTGTGTGACGATGGATGGGACATCAACAATGCCAACGTGGTGTGCAGGCAGCTGGGCTGTGGCGAGGCCAGGTCGGCCCAAGGAAGTGCCTGGTTTGGAAAGGGCTCAGGCCCGATCGTGCTGGATGACGTGGGCTGCTCAGGGCACGAGTCCTACCTGTGGAACTGCCCGCACAGGGGCTGGAACTCACACAACTGTGGGCACGGAGAGGACGCCGGCGTCATCTGCTCAGGTGGGCCCCAACAAGTCTGTTCTCCCACATGGGTGGTGTTTTCTCAGCGAGTGTGTCCCTCAATCTGTTTCCTGTCAGAGTCTTTCTTTATTTCATATACCCTTGAAGAGTCCTAGTTCTCTGCCTAGTTCAGTATTAGTCTGTCCTGGTGCCAGGTGTAAGCAGGTGAATGAGGACCCAAACTGAGTGTACAGATCATACCTTCTGCCAATGGACACACGCCAGCGGCACAGGCAGTGTTGTGAGTTGCCTGAAAGGGGGCCCGTGGGTAGAGGTGCGGAGACCCTCACATGGCTGGCCTGCATTCGGGGCTCAGGAGTCCTTGCCTGTCAGTCTCTCCAGGGAAATGGGATGCAATCTCTGCACCAGGTCTGCTCTGCGAGGGCAGTTGTCTATGGTCAGGCCTGAACACACATTTAGGTTTGGGGCCCTGAGTAGACTCCTCACTCTTGGGCCCTCGTGCCTCCTAAAAGCTGTGTGGTAGACAGTTTCCTGGCGTCAACTCTGTGCCTCCATCTAGACACGAAAGGAATCACCTGGACCTCGGCACCAATGCCCCGGGTCTTCCTGGGCCCTGGCGGAGCGCGTCCTACAGGTTAGATGGCAAAGGCCCCGCCTTCCAAGGAAGGGCAACGGCATGGCTGAGCGTCCACCTGCTCAGTGTCTCCCACGATGCCTCTTGCTGTGCCCCCTTCTGTGCCACGTGTCTGATCCGACGCCCTCTCTCTCACAGCTGCCTGGCCCTGTCCACCACCATGCCATCTGAGTCCCGCTGCCTCTGACAATCCCCCCCTGCTCACCCCGCAGCCCACCAGGCACTCCTGGAAGGGACTGTGCCAGTTTCTGCCTCCCAGTCCCTCCCTGATGTGTAGATTGTACAGTTGTGCCCACAACACATTGACCCTCTGGTCTGGCTCAGAGTGATAAGGGCATTCTGGCTACAGTGCTTACCCACTCTCAGTGACAGGGGACACTCTGTCCTGGGGACATTCCGCTCCCTGTGCTGAGGCAACAGAGACTCTTCATCCATGGACCCCAGACAGAGCCTAGGAGATGCTTTTACCAAAAGACACTGCGTCAGGAGGTCACCACGGTTGCTCTCACAGACTGTAGCCCTGGTTGCCATTGTCAAGGACATTCAAGGACATGGTTTTAGCTGGTGGCAAGCTCTCAGAAAGGGCAACTTTCTCCCCTAGCCACAGAGCTTCTCAGGCCACCCTGTCCCTGACCCCCTGACCCCAGTAACAGCTCAGCAGACCAGATCTTGACTCTCTGCTTTCCTTTCTAAGCTGCTCTGTTTTCTCTCCAGTTGGTTGGTACACATCATTCCGAATGTGAGCATCCCTGGGTCTGGCCAAAGCATCAGAATTCATCACTGTAGCCTCCAGGCCAGGATGATGTTCTCTCATCTTGTGTTGGGTCTCCTCAGACTCTCTCCAACATGGAGAGTTCCCCCTACATCCCAGAATCATGGATTCCTTTTACCTACCAGTTGTGGGACATATTAGTCAGGATGTTTTAGTTTGCAAGTGGCAGGAGCCCAACCCAAACTCTTTGAAGCCAGAAGAGCACTCCATGGCTCACACATGAGGGACATTTCCTGGCAGAGCCAGCTTCAGGTGCTCCTGGATCCAGGCGTTACAAGACTGTTTCCGTGCATTTTTCTTACTCCTGCTTTCTATGTGTATGGGCTTCACTATCAGCTTGCTTTCTGCACAGGGGACACTGCTAGTGCCAAGGGTGGGGCTCCCCTTTTTGTCCTGCATTGCAAGGCCAACATGGTGGGAAACCAATTGAAGAACATGCCTCCCACAGCTCACACCCATAGGTGCTGTAACCAGCTCCATGAATATAAAGGGTTTTGGAGGAACTTTGGCCCGGTCTTAATGCAGGGGAATGTTACCCCAAACACTAAGGCTTGGCCCCGGAAGAATTAGGAACCTCACGCACACCTCAGAGCCTCTTTCTTCAGGCTACATTGCACACAGTGACTTTTCCCCTCCCTTTCTAGGAGCCGATGCCAGTTTGGCCCTGAGGCTGGTGAACGGAGGTGACCGGTGTCAGGGCCGCGTGGAGATCCTGTACCAAGGCTCCTGGGGCACCGTGTGTGACGATGGGTGGGACACCAAAGATGCCAATGTAGTGTGCATGCAGCTGGGCTGTGGCGAGGCCAGGTTGGCTCTAGGAAATGCCTGGTTTGGGCAGGGCTCAAAACAGATCGTGCTGGATGACGTGGCCTGTTCTGGACACGAGTCCAACCTATGGAGCTGCCCGCACAGGGGCTGGAACTCCCACAACTGCAACCATGGAGAGGATGCCAGTGTCATCTGCTCAGGTGCGTATCCTCAACTCTGTTCTCCTTTCATTGGTGGTGTTTTGTCAGCGAGTGTGTCCCTCAATCAGTTTCCTGTCAAAGTCTTTCTTTATTTCGTATTCCCTTGAAGAGTCTTAGTTCTCTGCCTAGTTCAGTATTAGTCTGTGTCCTGGTGCCAGGTGGAAGCAAGTGAATGAGGACCTACCCTGAGTGTGAGGATCACACCTTCTACTGACGGGCCAACACATGCCAGCAGCACAGGCAGTGTTGTGAGTTGCCTGGAAGGGGGTCTGTGGGAAGAGGTGCAGTGACCCTTACATGGCTGCCTGCATTTGGGGCTCTGGAGTCCTTGCCTGTCAGTCTCTCCAGGGAAATTGGATGCAATCTCTGCACCAGTTCTGCTCTGCGAGGGCAGTGAGCCCTCTGAGACCCACCAGGCTATGCCTCGTAGTTGCCTATGTTCAGGCCTGAACCACACCCGTAGGTTTGGGGCCCTGAGTAGACGCCTCACTCTTGGCCCCTCCATGCCTCCTAAAAGCTGTGTGGTAGACAGTTTCCTCCTGTCAAGTCTGTGCCTCCATCTAGACACAGACAGAATCACCTGGATGTTGGCACCAATGCCCCAGGTCTTCCTGGCCCCTGGCGGGGCGCATCCTACAGGTTAGATGGCAAAGGCCCTGCCTTCCAAAGCAGGGGGCCAGCATGGCTGAGCAAACACCTGCTCAGTGTCTCCCACGATGCCTCTTGCTGTGCCCCCTTCTGTGCCACATGTCTGATCCGACGCCCTCTCTCTCACAGCTGCCTGGCCATGACCACCGCCATGCCAGCTGAGTCCTGCTGCCTTTGACACTCCCTCCCTGCTAACACCACACCCCACCAGGAGCTCCTGGAGGGGACTGTCCTTGTTTCTGCCTCCCAGTCCCCTCCCTGATGTGTAGATGGTACAGTTGAGCCCACAACACATTGACTCTCTGGTCTGGCTCAGAGCGATAAGGGCATTCTGGCTACAGCGCTTACCCACTCTCAGTGACAGGGGACACTCTGTCCAGAGCACATTGTGTTCCCTGTGCTGAGGCAACAGAGACCCTTCATCCATGGACCCCCGACAGAGCCTTGGGGATGCTCTTACGAAAGGACACTGTTTCAGGAGCTCAGCGCGGTTGCTCTCACAGATTGTAGCCCTGGTTGTCATTGTCAAGGACATTGAAGGTCATGGTTTTGGCTCATGGCAAGCTCTCAGAAAGGGCAACTTTCTCCCATAGCCACAGAGCTTCTCAGGCCACCCTGTCCCTGACCCCCTGACCCCAGTCACAGCTCTGCAGACCCAACCTTGACCCTCTGCTCTCCTTTCTAAGCTGCTCTATTTTCTCTCCAGGTGGGTGGTACATGAGTTCTTCCTTGGTTGAGTCTCCCTTGGTCTGGCTAAAGCGTCAGCATTTAGCACTGTAGCCTCCAGGCCATGGTGACCTTCTCAAATCTTGTGTTAGATCTCCCCAGACTTCACCCCATCCAACATGGAGGGTTCACCCACATCCCAGAATCATGGGTTCCCTTCACCTTCCAGTTATAGGACATATTAGTCAGGATATTTTAGTTTGCAAGTGACAGGAGCCCAACTCAAACTCTTTCAAGCTGTAAGAGAACTCCACGACTCATACATGATGGACATCTAATGGCAGGTCCAGCTTCAAGTGCAGCTGGATCTAGGTGTTCCAAGACTGTCTCTGTGTGCTTTGCTTACCCCTATGTTCTGTGTGTATGGGCTTCACTATCGGTTTGCTTTCTGCACACGGGTCACTGCTAGTGCCGACGGCAGGCCTCCTGTCTTTGTCCTGCATTCCAAGGCCAACATGGTGGGAAACCAGTCAGAGAACATGCCTCCCACAGCTCATATCAATGGGTGCTGTACCTGGTTCTTTGAAGATAAACAGTGATGGATGAGCATCATCCAGTCTTAATTCGGGGGAATGTAATCCCAAAAATAAAAGGCTTGGACCCTGGAAGAATTCGGAACCTCACCCACACCTCAGAGCCTCTGTCTTCAGGCAACACCAGAGACAATTAATTTTTTTGTCTCATTCTAGGAGCCACTTCCGGTTTGGCCCTGAGGCTGGTGAACAGCAGTAACCCATGTCAGGGCCGTGTGGAGGTCCTCTACCAAGGCTCCTGGGGCACCGTGTGTGATGACGGGTGGAACACCAATGATGCCAACGTGGTGTGCAGACAGCTGGGTTGTGGCGGGGCCAGTTCGGCCCCAGGAAGTGCGCAGTTCGGACAAGGCTCAGGGCCGATTGTGCTGGACGATGTGGACTGTTCAGGGCAAGAGTCCTTCCTGTGGAGCTGCCCAAACAGGGGCTGGAACTCCCACAACTGTGGGCACCACGAGGACGCTGGCGTCATCTGCTCAGGTTGGCCCCCCGCACATCTGTTCTCCTTCATGGGTGATGTTTTCTCAGCGAGTGGGTCCCTCAATCTGTTTCCTGTCAGAGTCTGTCTTTATTTCTTGTTTCCTTGAAGAGTCCTAGTTCTCTGCCTAGTTCAGTATTAGTCTGTCCCGGTGCCAGGTGTAAGCAGGTGAATGAGGACCTAAACTGAGTGTAAGGGTCACGCCTTCTGCTGACGGGACCGCACACGCCAGCGGCACAGGCAGTGTTGTGAGTTGCCTGAAAGGGGGCCCGTGGGTAGAGGGACGGTGACCCTCACACGGCTGGCCTGCATTTGAGGCTCAAGAGTCCTTGCCTGTCAGTCTTTCAGGGAAATTGGATGCAATCTCCGCTCCAGGTTGGCTCTGCGAGGGCAGCGGGCCCTCTGAGACCCACCGGGCTATGCCTTGTAGTTCAGAGCTCATCATGGTGGATCGCACAGACTGTAGCCCTGGTTGCTATTGTCAAGGACATTCAAGGGCATGGTTTTGGCTCCTGGAAAGCTCTCAGAAAAGGCCTCTTTCTCCCCTAGCCACAGAGCATCCCAGCCCCGTGGCCCTCATCCCCTGACCTAGTGACCACTCAGCAGACCCGAACTTGACCCTCTACTCTCCTTTTCTAAGCTGCTCTGTTTTCTCACCAGATGGGTGGTACACAAGTCCTTCCTACAGTGAGCATCCCTTGGTCTGGCCTAAGTTTCCGCATTCAGCACTGTAGGCTCCAGCTGGAGTGGTATTCCAGAATCTTGTGTTACACAACCTTGGGTATCACCCCATCCAATGTGGAGGGTTTCCCCACATCCCAGAATCATGGATTCCCTTCACCTACCAGTTGTGGGTTTATTCGTCAGCATGTTTCAGTTTGCAAGTGACAGGAGCCCAACTCAAACGCTTTGAAGCCAGAAGAGCACTCCATGGCTCACACACAAGGGACGTCTAGTGGCAGGGCCAGCTTCAGGTGTAGCTGGATCCTGGCGTTCCAAGACTGTCTCTGTGTGCTTTTCTTACCGCTTGTTCTGTGTGTATGGGCTTCACTATCAGCTTGCTTTCTGCACATGGGTCATTGGTAGTGCAGACAGCAGCCAACCTCTTTGTCCTGCATCCCAAGGACAACATGGTGGGAAACCAATTGGAGAACATGCCTCTCACAGGTAAAACCCATGGGTGCTGTACCTGGATCGTTGAAGATAAAGGGTGATGGACTGGCTATGGTTCAGTCTTAATTTGGGGAATATAATCCCGAAAATAAAAGGCTTGGACTCTGGAAGAATTAGGAACCCCACTCACACCTCAGAGCCATTTTCTTCAGGCAGCACCAGAGACAGTGAATTTTTCCCTCCCCTTCTAGGAGCCGATGCCGGTTTGTCCCTGAGGCTGGTGAATGGCGGTGACCGGTGTCAGGGACGTGTGGAGGTCCTCTACCAAAATTCCTGGGGCACCGTGTGTGACGACGGATGGGACATCAATGATGCCAACGTGGTGTGCAGGTGGTTGGGCTGTGGCCGGGCTAAGTCGGCCCCAGGAAGTGCTCGGTTCGGACAGGGCTCAGGACAGATCGTGCTGGATGACGTGGGCTGCTCAGGGAATGAGTCTTACCTGTGGAGCTGCCCGCACAGGGGCTGGAACTCCCACAACTGTGCGCACGGAGAGGACGCCGGCGTCATTTGCACAGGTGTGACTCCCCATGTCTGTTCTCCTTCATGGGTGCTGTTTTCTTAGCAAGTGTGTCCCTCAATCTGTTTCCTGTCAAAGTCTTTCTTTATTTCTTGTTCCCTTGAAGAGTCCTAGTTCTCTGCCTAGTTCAGTATCAGTCTGTCCTGGTGCCAGGTGTAAGCAGGTGAATGAGGACCCAAATGAGTGTAAGGGTCACACCTTCTGTCGACGGATACACGCCAGCGACACAGGCAGTGTTGTGAGTTGCCTGGAAGGGGGCCCGTCGGCAGAGGTGCAGTGACCCTCACATGGCTGCCTGCATTCGGGGCTCAGGAGTCCTTGCCTGTCAGTCTCTCCAGGGAAATGGGATGCAATCTCTGCGCCAGGTTGGCTCTGCGAGGGCAGCAGGCCCTCTGAGACCCACCGGGCTATGCCTTGTAGTTGCCTATGGTCAGGCCTGAACCACACACGTAGGTTTGGGGCCCTGAGTAGACTCCTCACTCTTGGCCCCTCCATGCCTCCTAAAAGCTGTGTGGTAGACAGTTTCCTGGTGTCAACTCTGTGCCTCCCTCTAGACACAGATGTAATCACCTGGACGTCAGCACCAATGTCCTGGGTCTTCCTGGGCCCTGGCGGGGCGCGTCGTCCTGGGATAAATGGCAGAGGCCCCGCCTTCCAAGGCAGGGGTCCGGCATGGCTGAGCGTCCACCTGCTCAGTGTCTCCCACAATGCCTCCTGCTGTGCCCCCTTCTCTGCCACGTGTCTGATCTGACGCCCTCTCTCTCACAGCTGCCTGGCCCTGTCCACTGCCATGCCAGCTGAGTCCTGCTGCCTCTGACGCTCCCTCCCTGCTCACCCCACAGCCCACCAGGAGCTCCTGGAGGGGACTGTGCCAGTTTCTGCCTCCCAGTCCCTTCCTGATGTGTAGATGGTACAGTTGATTCCACAACACATTGACCTTCTGGTCTAGCTCAGAGCAATAAGGGCATTCTGGCTACAGCACTTACCCACTCTCAGTGACAGGGGACACTCTGTCCAGAGGACAGTGTTCTCTGTGCTGAGGCAACAGAGACCCTTCATCCATTGACCCCAGACAGAGCCTAGGAGACGCTTTTAGGACACTGTGTCAGGAGCTCAGCACGGTTGCTCTCACAGACTGTAGCCCTGGTTGCCATTGTCAAGGACATTCAAGGGTATGGTTTTGGCTCATGGGAAGCTCTCAGAAAAGGTCTCTTTTTCCCATAGCCACAGAGCTTCTCACCTCACCCTGTCCCTGACCCCGACCCACTGAACCCAGTCACAGCTCAGCAGACCCGACCTTGCAACCTCTGCCTTTCATTCTAAGCTGCCCTGTTTTCTCACCTGATGGTTGGTACACGTATTTCCTTGGGTGAGCATCCCTGGGTCTGGCCAAAGTGTCAGAATTCAGCACTGTAGCCTCCAGGCCAGGGTGACCTTTTCTAATCTTGTGTTAGACCTCCTCAAACATCACCCCATCCAACATGGTGGATTCCCCCACCTCCCAGAACCATGGGTTCCCTTCACCTACCAGTTATGGGACATATTAGTCAGAATGTTTCAGTTTGGACGTGACAGGAGCCCAACTCAAACTCTTTGAAGCCAGAAGAGCACTCCATGGCTCACACACGAGGGACGTCTAGTGGCAGGGCCAGCTTCAGGTGCAGCTGGATCCAGGTGCTCCAAGGCTGTCCCCATGCCCTTTGCTTACTCCTGCTTTCGATGGGTATGGGCTTCACTATCGGCCTGCTTTCTGCACGTGGGTCACTGCTAGTGCAGATGGCGGGCCTCCCCTCTTCATCCTGCATCCCAAGTCCACATGGTGGGAAACCTATTGGATGAGGGCCCCCCCCAAGGGTGCTGGGGCACCGTGGGTGACGATGGGTGGGACACCAACGACGCCAACGTGGTGTGCAGGCAGCTGGGCTGTGGTGAAGCCAGTTCAGCCCCAGGAAGTGCCCAGTTCGGACAGGGCTCGGGACAGATCTTGCTGGATGACGTGGGCTGCTCAGGGAATGAGTCCAACCTGTGGAGTTGCCCGCACAGGGGCTGGAACTCCCACAACTGCAATCACGGAGAGGATGCCGGTGTCATCTGCTCAGGTGGGCCCCCCAAGTCTGTCCTCCTTTCTTGTGTGGTGTTTTGTCAGTGAGTGTGTCCCTCAATCTGTTTCCTGTCAAAGTCTTTCTTTATTTCTTGGTCTTTTGAAGAGTCCTAATTCTCTGCCTAGTTCAGAATTAGTCTGTGTCCTGGTGCCAGGTGTAAGCAGGTGAACGAGGACCCAGATGAGTGTAAGGGTCACACCCTCTGTCGACGGATACACGCCAGCGGCACAGGCAGTGTTGTGAGTTGCCTGGAAGGGGGCCCGTGGGCAGAGGTGCAGTGACCCTCACACGGCTGCCTGCATTTGGGGCTCAGGAGTCCTTGCCTGTCAGTCTCTCCAGGGAAATGGGATGCAATCTCTGCACCAGGTCTGCTCTGCGAGGGCAGTGAGCCCTCTGAGACCCACCAGGCTATGCCTTGTAGTTGCCTATGGTCAGGCCTGAATGACACACATAGGTTTGGGGCCTGAGTAGACTCCTCACTCTTGGGCCCTCCATGCCTCCTAAAAGCTGTGTGGTAGACAGTTTCCTGGTGTCAACTCTGTGCCTCCCTCTAGACACAGATGGAATCACTTGAACCTCGGCACCAATGCCCTGGGTCTTCCTAGCCCCTGGAGGGGAGCGTCCTCCTGGGATAAATGGCAGAGGCCCCGCCTTCCAAAGCAGGGGACCAGCATGGCTGAGCAAACATCTGCTCAGTGTCTCCCACAATGCCTCCTGCTGTGCCCCCTTCTCTGCCACGTGTCTGATCTGACGCCCTCTCTCTCACAGCTGCCTGGCCCTGTCCACCACCATGCCAGCTGACTCCTGCTGCCTCTGACACTCCCTCCCTGCTCACCCCGCAGCCCACCAGGAGCTACTGGAGGGGACTGTGCCAGTTTCTGCCTCCCAGTCCCTTCCTGATGTGTAGATGGTACAGTTGATTCCACAACACATTGACCCTCTGGTCTAGCTCAGAGCGATAAGGGCATTCTGGCTACAGCGCTTACCCACTCTCAGTGACAGGGGACACTCTGTCCAGAGGACATTGTGTTCCCTGTGCTGAGGCAACAGAGACCCTTCATCCATGGACCCCAGACAGAGCCTAGGAGATGCTTTTACCAAAGGACACTGCGTCAGGAGGTCACCACGGTTGCCCTCACAGACTGTAGGCCTGGTTGCCATCGTCAAGGACATTGAAGGTCATGGTTTTGGCTCATGGCAAGCTCTCAGAAAAGGTCTCTTTCTCCCGTAGCCACAGAGCTTCTCAGCCCACCCTGTCCCTGACCCCCTGACTCCCTGACCCCAGTCACAGCTTAGCACAGCCGATCTCGACCCTCTGCCTGCCTTTCTAAGCTGCTCTATTTTCTCTCCAGGTGGGTGGTCCACAAGTCCTTCCTCAGTTGAGCCTCCCTGGGTCTGGCCAAAGTGTCAAAATTCGGCACTGTAGCCTCCAGGCCATGGTGACCTTGTCAACTCTTGTGTTAGGTCTCCCCAGACTTCACCCCATCCAACATGGAGGGTGCGCCCACATCCCAGAATCATGGGTTCCCTTCACCTTCCAGTCATGGGACAAATTAGTCAGGATGTTTTACTTTTCAAGTGGCAGGAGCTCAACTCAAACTCTTTGAAGCCAGAAGAGAACTCCATGGCTCACACATAAGGGACGTCTAGTGGCAGGGCCAGCTTCAGGGGCAGCTGGATCCAGGCGTTAAAAGACTGTCTCTGTGTGCTTTTCTTACCGCTTGTTCTGTGTGTATGGGCTTCACTATCAGCTTGCTTTCTGCCACAGGTCACTGCTAGTTCCAAGGGTGGGGCTCCCCACTTTGTCCTGCATTGAAAGGCCAACGTGGTGGGAAACCAATCAGAGAACATGCACCCATAGCTCATGCCCTTGGGTGCTGTAACTGGCTCCTTGAAGATAAAGGGTGACTGATGGCCTATGGTCCAATCCTAATGCAGGGGATCATAACCCTGAACAATAAAGGGTTGGCCTCTGGAAGAATTCGGAACCTCACCCACACCTCAGTGCCTCTTTCTTGAGGCGACATGGGAGACAGTGAATTTTTCTATCCCCTTCTAGGAACCAATCCTGGTTTGGACCTGAGGCTGGTGAATGGCAGTGACCGGTGTCAGGGCCGCGTGGAGGTCCTCTACCAAGGCTCCTGGGGCACTGTGTGTGATGACAGTTGGGACACCAATGATGCCAATGTGGTGTGCAGACAGCTGGGCTGTGGCGGGGCCAGGTCGGCGCTGGGAAATGCCCGGTTCGGGCAGGGCTCAGGCCCGATCGTGCTGGATGACGTAGCCTGCTCAGGGCACGAGTCCTACCTGTGGAGCTGCCCACACAGGGGCTGGAACTCCCACAACTGCAACCACGGAGAGGACGCAGGCGTCATCTGCTCAGGTGCGTCGCTACCATCCCTGGGGGCCCTTCTGGGCTGATGCTGCTGAGAACACACTCATTCCCCATGCCAGGGCCCTCGTGAGCCTCATACTGTCCCCCGGGCACTGGAATGACTCAGGGCCACAGGTTCTCAAGTGCTAGGTTACCTGCTCAGACTACAGGTCAGATTGGTGGGTCCACGCACCCAGCATCCCTAAGGCAGTGCCTGGAACTGGCTTGAAGCGGCCTGAGCTCCGTGTTCATGCACAAGAGGCAGCGTCCTGAGCACAGAGAGGATCCTGCCGTGTGCCCCCGGAGCCAGCTCACTCCCACCTGCAGGGTGTCTGGGGCTTCCACCAGGGCAGCTGGTCCCTGAGTGTGGGTGTTGGTGAGCTCCTCCCCTCTGTGAGGACGGTGTCACCTGGGGGCTCCCAGATAGTGACACACAGGGGACGCCCTGAGAGCACAGAGGTCCTTTGTGAAGGACAGAGAGAGTGGGAGGGAGCAGGGGGAGGTGGGGGATGGCAAGTGGCCAATGAATGGAAGGAGCCAATGGGAGCCTTGGGGATGGGGCATTATGACCGCATGGAAAAGTCTAGAAATCTGTGTAGACTCTCAATATCAGAATGGGTCAAGGCAGAGAGATCAGTGTGCACATTGATTGACCCCATTTGGTGGGGTCATTCCCTGTTCACTCTCTGGGGTCAACACCATGGCCCTAGTGGCCTGTCTCAGGCATGACACTGGCTTCCATTATCTGGACAGGAAGTCCTCGGGTTCAGGGAGGCAGGCAATGGCAGGGGACAGAGGGCGTAGCTTTGGAAGGACTGCGAGGTTCGGGGCAGCACTGCTGTGTCCACCCGGAGGCCTTGTGCACGGCGTCAGCTCCGTGTGTAGAAGCTGAGGGTCATCAACCTGGGATCTGGGACGGGTACCTGGGAGCTTGTTGTCTGACTGTCCTTTTCTCCCCACAGCTGCTCAGCCCTGAACAACCTGGTCAGGTGAGTCCCAGCCACCTCTCCTCGGATGTCCCTCTCTCCTGCCGACCTCTACTGGTCGGCATTCTCCAGCTGACCCATGGCTCTTTGAACCCCATCTGGACCACACTTTTGCCCTCTGTCTCCTTAACTATTGGGGGTGGGCAGAATTCAAAGACTTGTCTGTCCATCCTCCTTGTGAGTTCTCATCAGACACTTGGCGGCCGTCCCGGGGGAGAGCAGCCGATGGTCAAGAAGGGCCTCCCCTTCCATGAGGCTGACCTGTGATTCCAGGCTGAGGAGGGCTTTGTGGGATAGTGGACACTGATGCCCACTGGCTTTCTGATGACGGGACAGCAGGCTTCTGGGTTCTCTCCTCCTCTCACACCTGCCGCACCCTGAGGGCCAGCATGGTCACACCGCATCCCAAGGTGGCAGAGACAGTGCCCGGGATGGCAGTGAACATGTGCTGAGGGTCCTCTGGTGTCACCCTTGAC
>NW_006284618.1:7225779-7228503 GCF_000327345.1 Myotis davidii | reverse complement strand
AACTCACCCTGAGGCCCCGGCGGGGCCAGAGCCAGTGATTCTCGGGCCTCAGGCGGCCTGCCGGCGGCACGTACCCCAGCCCCGGCCTAAAGGGTCCGGACCTGGGACCCAGATACACCTGACCTCTCACCTCTGGGTTCTCATCCCGCAAGCCTCACTGCTCTTCTGTCAGACACAACTGCTCGCGCCCCCCGCCCGCCCCCGCCCCCGTCAGGACTGTGAGGGGGTGGTGGTGGCTTTTGTTACTATCATTGTCGTCACCGATATTAACACATCAATGACCACATGGTCACTCCTGTCCGCCTTAACCCCCCACAGTCCCCAGGGAAAGAAGTGGGGTCTAGGCGGGGCCGCGAGGGTGGGTGTGGGGAGCGTAGCTGTCAGCGGCCTGTGTCCCGTTGGGCGCAGGTCACACACCGCTGGCCGCTCTCTGTCCTCGTGTCCGAGCTCAGGCTGTCCCCAGGTGCGGCCCATTCTAGGCTCTGTCCTTCCTCATCCATTCACTCCACGCCCACCTCCTGGAGGCCTCCCGGGTGCCAGGAGACAGAGAACTAAACGCAAATCAAGCCCGGCCGGCGTGGCTCAGGGGTTGAGTGAGGACCTGTGAACCAGGAGGTCAGGGTTCGATTCCCGGTCAGGGCACAGGCCTGGGTTGCAGGCTCTGTCCACAGTGTGGGGCGAGCAGGAGGCAGCCGGTCCATGATTCTGTCTCATCATTGATGTTTCTCTCTCTCTCTCCCTTCCTCTCTGAAATCAATAAAAACATATTTTTAAAAAATAATGAAAAGAAAAAGAAAAACAGATTAAAGCCCCCCCACCCCCCACCCCCAGAAAGCTTACCTGTGGCCAGTGAGCACAGGGCAGGGCACCCCCAGGGCAGCAGGGCAGGGGGTGGGTGCCTGAGGCCGACGGGGACCCTGCTTGCTCCTTTCCTACCCCTCTTCCCACGGGCGCCGCAGTCTCTGGGGCCCGGGTTCCCCTGGCCTGGGACCCATGTACCCATTTCCCCACTGGGCTGCAATGTTCCCGCTCCCCGACCCTGTCCACTGGGAGCCTTCAGCCACATTGAACCCCAAAACCCTCCCCTGGCTCCCGGGCCCACAGGACACAGCGACGCTCTGCCCGCCCTCGGCCGCCCTTCCCACTGGCCTCAGTTTCCCCCTGGGCACTCCCCGCCCTCACTCCTCTTCCTCCCACCAGACAAGTAGCTCTGAGGGCATCGCCTGCCCTGCGACCACCGCCCCACCTGTGTCCACCGGCTTGTCCTGACCGACCTCCTCGCAGTGTGAACTTGGAATGCACAGAGCGGGGCTCCCACCCCAGGGCCCGGACCCGAGGGGACAGGAAGCAACGGGTGCCCGAGCCTCGTGCCCACAGTCTCTGCCCGCTCTGCCGGGCACCGGGTGGGGCTGGGGTGGGGGAGGGAAGTCAGGGGCCGGTTTTCCTAACACCGGGCTGGGCGCTGGACCGAGGGTCAGGCAGGCAGGGGCGTGTCCGGGAGCCTCAGGCAGCAGTGAGCCTTCCCCAGGGGCCGCCTTCCTGTCCTTCTAGAACCCACTGCTCAGGCTGCAGCTGCCCTGCCAGGTCGTGGATGAGCTGAATAAAGAGCATTTTCACAGCAAGTGTCGGTCTGGTCACTGTGGGGCCTCCCCTGAGCCCAGAATCCCTGCAGAATGAGTGAAGGATCCAGGGCTCTGAGCGACTGCAGTGACCAGGACCCTGACCCGCCTCCGTGTGTCCACCCCCTTGGCAGTGTGACGCCATTTCTCCCACGAAGACGTGACGTCCATGTGGCCGGGCGGCTCAGTTGGTTGGATCGTCACCCGATACACCAGGGTTTGTGGTCCCTCTTGGTCAGGAATTAACCAATCAGAGCATTCATGGGTGGAGCAATGGGTCCATGTTCCTCTCTCCCTCTCTCTCTTTGCGTCTCTCTATCTCAAATCAATACATTACGGCCGGTGTAGCTCAGTGGCTGAGCGTCAACCTATGAACCAGGAGGTCAGGGTTCAATTACGGGCGGATGCCTGCTCCTGGGTCCCGTGGGCCTGGGGCGAGGGCTCGGCCGGCCCCTACATGCCTCCAGGGAGGAACAGAGGGACAGGTGGCCCCAGGACCTGGGAGGAAACAAGGCCCGGGGCGATTTCCACAAAGGCAGTGCATCTGCCCAAATGGGAGAGAAGCCAGCCCAGGGCTGCTGGGTGAGGAGGTCAGGACCCCGGTTTCCCGTACACGCCCTCTCCTCCCCCCCACTAGGCCCCGAGCCCAAGGAGCCCCGAGCAGCAGGTGCCAGCACCAGCCACCGGCTTCCTCTGAAGCTGACTCGGGCACCCAGCTTCTCCTGCGACCTCCCCGCAAGGGCAGGCGGGGTCTGTGATTTCAGGGGAGAAAGGGCCCCTCTGGGCAGAGGCGCCCGGCTCCAGGGCTCTGAGCGACTTCGGTGACCGGTGACCGGGACCCTGACCCACCTCCCTGTGTCAACCCCCTTGGCAGTGTGACGCCATTTCTCCCACGAAGACGTGACGTCCACGTGGCCGGGCGGCTCAGTTGGTTGGAGTGTCACCCGATACACCAGGGTTTGTGGTCCCTCTCGGTCAGGAATTAACCAATCAGAGCATTCATGGGTGGAGCAATGGGTCCATGTTCCTCTCTCCCTCTCTCTCTTTGCGTCTCTCTATCTCAAATCAATACATTACGGCCGGTGTAGCTCAGTGGCTGAGCGTC
>NW_006284618.1:7222659-7224941 GCF_000327345.1 Myotis davidii | reverse complement strand
CGAACTGCATGCGCTCCACGTGCCGGCAGATGTCCTGCCTCTCGCGCGGCGGCACCCGGAGCTCCTCCGGGGACACCGTCACCTTGGCCGTCCAGATCTTCTTCAGGAGCCCGCAGGGGGCGAAGGTCGGGGGGAACTGCTTCCTGTACTCCAGCACCTGCTTGTAGTCGGACGACCGCAGCTGCAGCTCCCGAAGCATCTTCCGCTCCTCCTCCTGCTTCTGCGTCAGCAACCGTCTCGAGGCCACGGTGTGCACGCCGCCTAGACGCTGCCGCCAGACAGGCCGTGAGCACAGCCTGGACGCCCGCCTCCTGCCACTGCCCCGCGTGCCCGAGGCCCTGTGTGGTGGGCAAAGGGCGCACCTTTGGGGTCAGGCAAGCCTGGGTTCAAATCCCAGCTCTCCTTTTATTTTTTTCGGACAGGTGGCCCCAGGACCTGGGAGGAAACAAGGCCCGGGGCGATTTCCACAAAGGCAGTGCATCTGCCCAAATGGGAGAGAAGCCAGCCCGGGGCTGCTGGGTGAGGAGGTCAGGACCCCGGTTTCCCGTACACGCCCCCTCCTCCCCCACACCAGACCCCTGAGCCCAAGGAGTCCTGAGCAGCAGGCGCCAGCACCAGCCACCGGCTTCCTCTGAAGCTGACTCGGGCGCCCAGCTTCACCTGCGTCCTCCCCGCAAGGGCAGGCGGGGTCTGTGATTTCAGGGGAGAAAGGGCCCCTCTGGGCAGAGGCGCCCGGCTCCAGGGCTCTGAGCGACTTCGGTGACCGGTGACCGGGACCCTGACCCACCTCCCTGTGTCAACCCCCTTGGCAGTGTGACGCCATTTCTCCCACGAAGACGTGACGTCCACGTGGCCGGGCGGCTCAGTTGGTTGGAGCGTCACCCTATACACCAGGGTTTGTGATCCCTCTCGGTCAGGAATTAACCAATCAGAGCATTCATGGGTGGAGCAATGGGTCCATGTTCCTCTCTCTTTCTCTCCCTCCCTCTCCCTTCCTCTCTGAAATGAATAAAAATATATATTAAAAAGAACATGCAGGTTCATGATCCTTTATTGGAACCGTTGGGACCAGATGTAATTAGGTGTTGAGCAGAAGAGCTACCACAGCCAGCAGGAGGTTATTATATTTGAAGGTCTGCTACGAATCTGGCCCTTGGCTGGCATCTGGGAGCTCGGGTTTGGGGAGAGCTCCCATCGTTTTCAGAACTGATGCAAGCGGCTCCCTGCGCCTGAACTGTTTATACAAGCAATGTGGGTGTGTGCTGAACACCCCTCTTCCTGCTGGGAGTCTGGAAGTTTGTAAGCGCCAGGTAGAGGCGATGTGACCAGCCCCTCAATAGAAATCCTGGGCTCCAGGTCTCTATGAGCTTCCCTGGCTGGCCACGTTCCACCCACGTGTCACACCTGGTTGCTGGGGAATCCAGGGCATCCTGTGTGTCACCACTGAAAGGATTCCTGGAAGCCTGTGTCTGGTTTCCCCCTAAAACTTCCACCCCTTCTTCACTCAGCCTGCTGTAACAGACTCTAGCCCCGAGTCCTCCTAATAAATCATCGAACGGACGTGCTCTCGGGGACCCTGACACAGGTGTATGTGCCCTTCTATGCATCCACCCCACCAGGCCTGGCACAGCACTCCATGAGCAAAGGCACTGATTCTTCAGCAGCAAAACAGGAATATCCACAATGAGAGACATAATCAAGGTCACAAGGAGTTCGCGTTAGTGCAGGTCAGGTTTTGCCACCAAATGAGTTAAGGAAAACTTTGGGATTTCAGACTGTTTGGCTGGGATCTGTAGATAAGAGACTGTAGATTTTTTTCTTTTGTCCCATTGCAAACAAGGAAACTACTGTTTCAGAGAGGTCAAGAAGGGCCAGCCATATAGATCGGTATCTTCCAACCGCCACAGGCACAGGAGACAGCCTGAGAAGTGAGCCCAGGGTGCATTTTTCTCAGCTGAAACCTGCAGCTGGAACTCGAGGGTCATGTGCTTCCCCCACCTTAGGCATTCAGAAAAACGGAGCCTTAGTCCCTTCCAAGTAGTCACCTGCAAGGGCCTTGGGCCTAGTTCCAAAAAATACTACTGCTGATCCAAGTGAAGGTTAATCTACCTGTGAGAACAAAGGTGATTCCTACCAACAATCAAAGGCATTCAGAACTCTGCCAGTGACTAAGAGAGACTGAGAACCTCTGTGTACCACGCACTGTTCCACAAGCATGACCTGCATTAATTCATTAAATTGTCCCAACACCCCTATGATGAGAGGTACCGTTATCATCACCA
>NW_006284618.1:7221280-7222493 GCF_000327345.1 Myotis davidii | reverse complement strand
TGAGGATTGAGTCCACAAACCAGGCATGTGCCCCGACCAGGCATCGAACCCGGGACCCTTCAGTCTGCAGGCTGACGCTCTATTCACTGAGCCACACCAGCCTGGGCTGGACTCTCCTTGCCCACCATGAACTGGAAGAAATGGTGTGACTCACGGGGCCACTGGGCGGCCTCCGTACCCGTCCCTGTGAGAGCCGTTGGCGCCAGGTAAGGCTCAGGCGAGGTGCCTCTGCCCGGGACCCTGCCGCTCTCGTCCTCCCGGGGCTTTGGAATAACCGGGCACTTTGCTCCGCCAGCACCGAAGCCACGGGCCACCTCGGCCAGCCTGCATCCTGACTGGGAGACTTCTGTCTCTACCGCGGCTGTTTGGGAACCTCTGGCTCCCCCGGGGTGACCGTCGCCCTCCGTCGCCGCCCCCCATCCCCCCAAAGGTCAGGGCACTTACCAGGATCTCTTTCTCCAGCGGGGAGTACTTCCCGGGGGCGATGCTGGGGTCTGATGTGTGGAATTTGGTCCATGTCCTGGGAGGTGGAGAGGCAGGTGCATTAAAACTCTGGGAAAGGCCCTGGCCAGTTGGCTCAGTGGGTAGAGCATTGGCCTGGGGACCAAAGGGTCCCGGGTTCGATTCTGGTCAAGGGCATGCACCTCAGTTGCAGGCTCCTCCCCGGCCCAGACCCTGGTCGGGGTTCGTGCAGGAGGCAACCCGTCGACGAGAGAGAGGAGCTGAAGCCCATGGGCCGCCCGTGCCCCGGGCCTGGCCTCGGTCTGTTCTGACTGCCAGGCTGTGGCACCGTGGTGCGTGCCAGTTCAGGCTGGACTTCAAGGCACCTTGCAAACTTCCATTTACTGTCTCGGATCCGGCCATGGCCTGTGAACACACCTGCCAGCCTGCTGGGGGGCCACCTGGCCCCGGCACTCCCCTCAGCCCCAGCTGATCGCTGTCAACCCGTAAGGCGCTGACTGCAGCCCCCGGGCGCCCAGCAGAAACCAGGAGGACCGCCCGGCGGATCTCCCTAGGTCCCTCAATCCCTGACCTACTTTGTGAGTCCCAGAGTTGAGTGATGGCAACTGTCTATCACGTCTCCATCTTGAGAGTGACCAAGCCATTTTTCCTTCTCCCCACTTGTTACCCTATCATGTTAAAGGGGCTAAGTTCCAACCAATTTCCCAAGTCAAAAACTTGGAAGCCATCCCAGACCTCTCCATTAGTCCTC
>NW_006284618.1:7218325-7219654 GCF_000327345.1 Myotis davidii | reverse complement strand
GGCTGGGGGCCACCATGTGGCCTTGGGGGTGGGGGTGGGGGTGGGGGAGACGGGCAGAAAGGAGAGGGCACTCACCCCACGGGGGCAGAGGAGTCTCGGTCCCCGCGGCAGCACAGGGGGTCCTGGTCCTTGATGGACTCAACTGCGCTCAGCACCCCATTCTTCAGGGGCTTCCGCTCTGGGGCCCGGGGGTCTGTACCCCTCTCCTGCCCAGCCTTCTGGCCGCCGTCCTCCCAGTCACTGGGCATGGCCTGGCCACAGGCCGGTGGAAGGTGTCGGGGCAGGAGTGGCTCTTCCTCAGGCCGTTTCATGGGAGCCCAGGGGTGGGCTCACATGTTCTTGCATCATAACCAGCCCCTGGGAGCTATTGTGAGGTCTGAGCCCTGGCTGAGTGGCTCAGAGCCGCCACCAGCTTCCAGAGGGAGGTGCCCTGTGGGTTCCCTTATCGTTACATAACCGCTTCCTGGGCCCGTCTGGCGTGGAGACGGCGCCAGGCAAATCCACCTGTGGTCCTGCTGGTCCCACGGTGCCCACAGCGGCAGGAGCCAGCGCGATGGGCAGCTCCCTGTGTCTGCAAGGCTGCCTCCTGCCTGTCGGGCCTCCTGAAACCCGGGTACAAACAGAACAGGAGAGCCCGGCCGTGCCGCTCAGCGGTGCAGCCAGCCCCCGGGCGCCCAGCAGAAACCAGGAGGACCACCTGGCAGAGCCCAGCCTGCATCGCTGACCCAGAATGACAAGCTAAATTAACAACCCCTGTTTTAAGCCGCTACTTTTCGGGGTGATTTGTTTCAGCTGATACTGGCCCTGGGCAGGAGGTGGGACCAAGAGCCAGGAGCGGCCTGAAACCAGGAAGCCTTAGCAGGTGGGTCTTTGGTTGAGGGTCTCCCCCGCCCCCAGGAGATGGGTCCCCCAAAAAGACGGGGTGGGGGAGGCTCCTGGACAGGCAGAGCTGTGAGAACGGCCGGGGACACTGGGTGCCCTGAGGGGAATCAATAAAGCTTTAATGCTGGTGAGACGCAGTCTTGCCCGGGGGCTCTCCCCAGACACCCTCCTGTTCGGCGTGGTGGCTGGCATGGGCCATGTCGCGGGGGTGGAGGCCTCGCGAGACGAAGTCCTGGTTCATGAGCAAGAGGTCCCCCGGGAAGTCCGCCAAGCGGAAGAGGCTGCGGTTGGTGAAGCCGGCGATGGACCGCTCCGCTTTCTTGGTGGCAAAGAACGGCTTCAGCTCGTTGGGCTGGTAGGTGGGCGGTTTGGGGGGCTCTTTGGACTTGAAAATGACACTCATTTTGATCTCTTGTCTTTGTGCGGTGGTGTCCTTGCTCTCCCCAG
>NW_006284618.1:7217732-7217990 GCF_000327345.1 Myotis davidii | reverse complement strand
GACCAAAGGGTCCCGGGTTCGATTCTGGTCAAGGGCATGCACCTCAGTTGCAGGCTCCTCCCCGGCCCAGACCCTGGTCGGGGTTCGTGCAGGAGGCAACCCGTCGACGTGTTTCTCTCACATCGGTGTTTCTCTCTGTCTCTCCCTCTCTCTCCCACTCTCTAAAAATCAGTGGGAAAACATCCTCAGGGAGGATTTAAAAAATCAACTTCCGAAAGGGGCTCCCCAGCGCTCCCTTTGGGAATGGAAACCTCACAA
>NW_006284618.1:7216228-7217040 GCF_000327345.1 Myotis davidii | reverse complement strand
CCCTGAGGGCAGCGGTGGGCGAGGCAGGCCGTCTCCATTCTGTCTTGTTGTGTCCCGTCCCCAAGGCGTCTGCTGCAGCTTTGTCCCCTGTCTGCACTGCTCTGCACGCGTCCGAGAAGGCAGCTACTGAAAGGACAGTGTGGGAGGAAGCAGAGGGCCACCCCCAGAGGGCATCCTGTCCCACCCAGCTCAGCGGGTCTGGGGTGCTCGCTCCAGCCGGGGTCTGGTGGCAGATCTGGGTCCCCAGGCGACGGGGAGCCACCAGGTAGCAGCGGCCATGGCCTGGCGCCCTCCGTGTGGCCGCAGCGACAGGACAGCCTGGCCCGCGGCTGGTGTGGGGGCGAGCGTCCCACCTGTTTCTCTCACCTGCAGAAGCGCCCTGTGCGGGCGGGCTGGCCATCGCACGCGTGCTCTGCGTGTGCCGCAAGCATTGACGTGACTGGCAAACCTCCAGGAGAGAGGCCGGTGACGGGGGTCAGGCGGTGCCTGTCTGCTTACAGGTGCCGCTCTCTGAGGGCAACCACTGGCCCCAGGACCCTTCCTCTGGGCCCAGCCGCTCACCCACTCTCAGGGGCGCGTGCACGTGCCCTTGGGCGCGCCATGAGCTCAACTCTCCACCAGAGGGTGAGGCTAGAGACGAACCAGGCAGTGCTGGCCAGCGTGGCTCCGTGGTTAGGGCGTCCACCGATGCACCCGAAAGGTTGTTGGTTTGATTCCTGGTCAAGGCCATGTACCTGGGTTACAGATTCCACCTCCTGGCCCTGATCTGGGCTCATGTGGAAGGCAACCAATCTATGCGTCTCTCTCACATC
>NW_006284618.1:7208596-7216184 GCF_000327345.1 Myotis davidii | reverse complement strand
CCCTCTCTCCCTTCCTTCCATTCTCTAAAACTCAATGGAAAAGATACCCTTGGGGGAGGATTAACAACACCAAAACAGAGATCGTCTAGCCGGGTCCCCCTTTGGGAAGGCCTCATGGTGGGGGTGGCACAGGCCTACGGGAGGTCAGTGCACGGGACACGCCCCGTTCTGGCAGGAGAAGAAGGGGCTTCGGTGCTATGACAACCTGGGAGACGCCCCGCGAGACAAGCTGTGCATCTGCAGAGACGAGATGTGCACGGATCTGGACACAGGAAGCACGCGTCCGCCTCCCTGGGTTTTGGTGATGTCGGGCAGGGACCCAACTCTGCGAACTGCCGGGCCGGGAGCAGGAGGAGGTGGGCAAGGCGGGGCGGGCGCGGCGCCCTCTAGGGAGGCTTGGGGTGGGAGGCCTCTGCTTGGCTGCAGGCATCAGGGTGGGGGGAGGGCTGACCCCCCACCGCCCGGCTTCCCCAGGAGCGGGCACCGCTGGCCTTTGCCAGGAGGTGGGAGGAGACGAAACCTGCCGTGGTGCAGGGAGGATCCTTCACCCTGGAGCTCGGGTTCCTCATCCCCTTGTGGCCTCACGCAGCCCCCGACATCTGGCCACACCCAGCGCCCAGGCTGAGGCACTGCTCTGGCTCTCGGCTTCTCCCTGTCCCGTCCCCCTGCCCCCCCTCCCCTGGCCCCTGGCCCAGGGCTCTGCCCCCCCTGCCAGGGGCCTTCACAACTGAACTCCTTGTCCCCAGCGTGCCTGGCAGCGCGAGGAGGCCCGTTTGGGGCGTCTCAGACAAAGGAGCCGGTGTACTGGCAAGTTCCAATGATGTGCCCAAGGTCACACCATTCCAGGTAGAAAAAGCAAAACAGAACATAGGCCCGCCCAGCTCAGGATAATCTGAGCTTCGATTCCCCGGGAGGCGGTGTGGCGACTGGACCGTACAAATTGGTCTGATAAGGAGACTGGAGTTGAGCACAAGCTGTGGAAACGCGGCAGGAAAAGACGGGCAGCGGGGGCAGTGCCCGCTGTGTGCCCGCCAGGGACGGCGTGTCTCAGTCAGGACGCCCCGAGATGAACACTGACAATCACTAATATCGACCGTGCATGTGTGTAGGCACGGGCCTAGGAGCGCCCTATGCCCTCATTTAAATACGCGGATACATTTTAAATGGTGTCAGAGTCCTAGAAGGCATCTGCTTCCAAAACCAGATCAGCCCGGCTCGTGTGGCTCAGGGGTTGAGCGTCAACCTATGACCCAGGAGGTCAGGGTTCAATTCCGCTCAGGGCACAGGCCCGGGTTGCTGGCTCGATCCCCAGTGTGGGGCTTGCAGGAGGCAGCCAATCCGTGATTCTCTCTCATCATTGATGTTTCTAGCTCTCCCTTTCCCTTCCTCTCTGAAATCAATTTTTAAAAAATAATAATAACAAATAAAAAACAAACCAAAAAACCCCAAAGCAGACTAGCAGTGTAGTAACCCGCTGTGCTGGGCGGGGTGATCCTGGAAATAGCAAGCCTGTCTCAGCCCCCGACTCACTGCTGTCCTGACAGTTTGCGTTGGGGAGTTCTGGCCCAGGAAAGGGGTCGGGGCTCCACGTGGTGGGGGGGCCCTCAGGGGGCTCCCTGCTCACCAATAAGAAAGACGCGCCCCCTTTTTGCAGCAGCACAGGAACAGCGATCCGGGCCGGCGGCCGGCCGTGGGCAGGTCTCCATCCTGCATCACCCGCGGTTTCTCGGAAACCTCGCCGGTATCACCATCCTCTTCCCATGCAGCCTCCTCATGTTTCATTAAATGCAGGCGTGCCCTCCCCCAGGCCTCGCTTCCCGCCTGGCAGCGGGGCAGGTTCTCGCCCTGGAAGCGTCCTGCCTGCTCCCCGGGTTTTCCGACATCTGAGGGAACCCGGTCTTTCCCACACACCGAGGTGGGAACTAAGAGGCATCTTAAGGGCTGAGCCGCTCCACATCCCGAGAGGCTGTGTGGACAGTGGTCCTTGCGCTCGCCCCGCTGACCCCTGACCCCCGGGCTCCCCTGAGACGCCCCTGGGAGGCACCTGGCCCTCTGAGCAGGCTTCGGGATGGTGCCAAGAAAACCGCGTGAGTTATGCACACACAGGAAGGTCTTATCTTAAATCCCTCGCTGGCAGCGGCTCCCAAGACACTGGAACTCCCGGGGGGTGAGAGGGCAGGACGCCCAGCGGGTCTTTGGGATCTAACCCGGAGGAGTACATTTCTCTGACCTTCAACTGGTGCCTCGGACCCGAGTCCGGGGAAGAGGCCAGAGCGGCCCGGGCTGGAGTCTCCAAAGGGCGCTGGGCACGCGTGGCTGTGCTGTGCCCGTGCGTGAGCCCGTTGGTTCTGTGAACAAGAAATCAATGGTTAAGAGTTTTGAAATATATGTTTATGGAATGCAGAGCGGAAGGGAGAGGGAGAGAGAGAGAAACATCCATGATGGGAGAGAATCATGGATCATCAGCTGCCTCCTACATGCCCCCCACTGGGCATGAGCCTGCAACCCAGGCCTGTGCCCAGACCAGGAATCGAACCGTGACCTCCTGGTTCATAGGTCGACGCCCAACCACGAGCCACGCAGGCCGGGCTCACATGGCTTTTGAAGGACAGAGACAGAGCGCACGCGCACAGGCAGCCCGAGCCCTTGGCCTGCAGCTCATTCCCACCCCAGCTGACCTCGGGCCGAGGGCGGGGAGGGGGGGGGTCCATTTCTCCCCGACTCAGTTTCCTGCCTATAAAGGCAGAGATAAGCCTTATGATCTGCTAACTCGCAGGACGATGAAAAGAATTAAAATGAAATAATGTCCAAGAAAATGAATTAGCCCACAAAACGTGTTTTAACGCTGACCCTCGGCTGCCACTGGGCTGCTAGGAAGTGAGCACAGGCGTTTGGTTTAGTCGGTGGCTCTGGCCTGACCACAATGCGAGCGCCCTGGTCAGCTGGGTGTTCAGTGCATCTAAGAGGCACCCTTAGGTGCCAAAGAGATTTTGAAAAAGAAGAAAGAATGAATGTGAACCCCTCAGTGGTAGTAAGTGCTGGGCAGATATAAGGACTTGCATGACTGTTATTGTTCTTTGCTCCACGTATGGGAACCACTTCAGCTGCACGGTACCCTGTGCCCTGGACAGAGGGGCTTCCGGGGGGAGACGCGTTACAGAAAAGCAAACAGCCCCGGTCTGGCTGTGAGCTCGCGTCCCAGCTCCGTTTCTTCTGTCTGTGCCGCGCTCTCTCTCCCGGGTGCCTCTCTCTTCCCGCCTTGGCTAATTCACCTCGTTTATGATTAACGACAACGAGACTGTTAGAAAAGCTCAAAACCGCCCGGCCAGTGTGGCTCAGGCGGGGTCGATCTCCAGTGTGAGGCGTGCAGGAGGCAGCCGATCCATGATTCTCTCTCATCGTTGATGCTTCCGTCTCTCTCTCCCTTCCTCTCTGAAATCAGTAAAAACATATTTTAAAAGGAAAGAAAAGCTCAAAACCTCTGTCACAGGGACATCTATTGAGAAAGAAGCATCTTGCTCGTGAAATGTACAGTCTCCTGCAGACACCTACTTTTAATGACTCTGCCCAGTACCCCTCTGAAGTAAGCAGGGGGGGTCGTACTGTCTCCCCCTTTTGGGATGAGGAAGCGAAGCTGGTGAGATGAAGTGCGTTCCCTCGGTCACAGCGGAGGAGACAGGACCCAGGCCCTTCGAGCTGCAGGCCGGCTCCAGCCCTCCTGCCCAGGGTCCTGCTAGCCCATCGTGAGCAGAGTGGGCCTGGCTGACCTTGGGTGTCGACACACACAGGAGCCAGCAGCCATTCCTGCAGGTCATGGTGACCGACACGGTGGGTTCCCCAACCTGCAGAGTGGCCTTTGGACACTTCCCATTGGTTTTTAGAGAGAGTGGACAGGAGGGGGAGAGACACAGAGAGAGACGCAGCGATGTGAAGAGACGCATGGATCGCTTGCCTCCCACACGCACCCCGACCAGGGCCTGGGATCGAGCCTGCCACCGCGGCGCGTGCCCTGACCAGAGTCAAACCCGGGACCTTCCAGTCCGCAGGCCGAAACACTAACCACTGAGCGAGTGGTCTTCCCAGGTAAGAGCAGGTGGCGTATTAGGTTGGAAAGCACTTCCTTTCAGCGTCTTTCCACAATCCCGGCCCCGCGTCTGTGCACTGCCTGCCCTCGCCCGTCGCGTTCGCAGGGGTTAGGGTGACACCTGCCCAGAGGGCCTGTGCTCTGTCGGAAACATCGCCTCGGGGCTCCGAGCAGAGGGGAGACCTCAGGCCACGGGCTGATGTGCTCCTGGAAGCCAAGTGCGAAGTAAAGTGGGTGCTGGGGGAGCGCTCATCTGACGAGCATCAGGTATGAGTGCACCCCTCAGGGCTCGTCCGCGGATGTGTAGTCCCGGGCCTCGTGCTAAGGGACCGAGGCTGCCCGCAGGCCCAGCGAGCAGCTCAGGGGATGCCCGTCCCTCAAAGGGCAACAAGCTAGTGGGGGAAGTAGACGTTGTGAACTACCATTAAGGCCGGACGGGCTCGGGGTTCGCAGAGAGGGCCGGTGGGCGCGGCGGGAACTCGGGAATGTGGTTGGGAAGGAGGAGAAACTTCAAGGATGAAGGACAGGCGGGCGTGGGTATTGAAAGATGAGTCCATTCCAGCTGCTTCTTCCCCAAGGCGGTGCCGCGGGCGGGAGGAAACGGGGTGTCAGGGACCTCCAGGGCTCCTGGAACTCGGGGTCCCCCCTGCCCAGCGGGATCAGCTCACCACCTGCCTCCCACCCCTCCAGCCACACCTCCCACCCACTCTGCTCTGAGCAGGGCCTCCAGCAGGTAGCACCACCTTCTCCTGCAGTGAGTGCACCGCCCGTCCAATCCCGATGGAGGGCATCGAGTTGCACGGCCGCCCCGGGAGCCCCAGAGCATAAAAGGCCGCCCAGCCTGTCCTGCAGCAGCTGGACACCTCCCGACATGGGCTGCCCGGCCCCGTTCCTGGGGCTGCTGCTCCTGCCCGGAGTTTTTCTACTCGAAACAGGTACAGCCATGGGTGCCCGAGCCCCTTGCTCCTGCCTGTCCCCGGGAGGACAGGGCAAGTGTGGGTGCCCCCTAGAGCCCCCCAACCCCCTGTGGGGAAGCTAGAATGAAATCCAGACCATGAGGGCCTTTCCCGTGTTGGATGCAATCCAGCCACGGAGGGAGACGTTGCTGTGACGGTCACCGAGTGCTTAACCATGGGTTTGGGGGCGCTGGGTCAAGGGTGTTCTGTGGGTTCTGTTCTGTGGGCGAGGCACTGGCCCATGCGCTGCTCTGTAAAAGGGGGACTCTGTACTTAGGGTTCTGGAGAGAGATGGGAATAGAAGGAGCACTTGGTGTCTCCAACTTAAACTAAAACAACTCTAAGAGGTTGAGCGTGGTTGAGCATGGACCCATGAACGTGCCCGGTTGCGGGTTCGATCCTCAGAGGTGGGCATGGAGGAGGCAGCCAATCAGTGATTCTCTCTTATCCGGATGCTTCTCTGTCCTCTCCCTCTCCCTTCCTCTCTCTGAAATCAATAAAATATCGATTTTCTGAACCCCTGCAGGGTCCTGGGTCCAATCCCAGTCAGGGCTCCAAAAAATCAAAATTTTTTTAAAAGAAGGAGGAGGCGCGCTGGCCAGGGCACCTCGAGGCTTCGACGTGCTCTCTGGCCCGCACGCTGACATGGGGCAGTGGAGGTACTGAATTACCGTCACGATTTCTTTCCTGTTGCTGAAGGCGCTGAAAAATGTACCACAAAAGAATACCTTCGCCTGAAACAGTTGGCGTGACATGAAATTATCTAGATTCGATTCATGAAGTCTCCTAGCCTGAACATCTCTCTCCTTTTATTTCCAAAGAATTATCAGTTCGGTGACCTCAGCCTTAGCCTGTACTCCACATCGAGTCCTCTTAGAGTCGTTTTAGTTTAAGCTGGACCGGCACTATTTCAAGCTGTCCATGTAATTTCCATTACTTTTACCCTTATTTTGTGACTTGAGGGGGAAATAGTGAAGTCCCCTGTTACTTAGCGTTCCACTTACACGCGCAAACGAAAGTTCGGGAATACTCTGGAACAACAAATAGCTTGGATGAGATTTTCATTCACTGTAAAGACAAACCTAATCACCACCCACAGAACAACGTTTGATTGTGAAGTTCAAACTCTCCTTTTATTCTGCAGGTAAGTGAGTAGCTACTCAGACCTGTTTGCTAGGACACGCGAGGGTGTGCAGAAGGATCTAAGCCAGCAGTTCTCAACCTGTGGGCCGCGACCCCTTTGGGGGTCGAATGACCCTTTCACAGGGGTCGCCTAAGACCATCAGAAAACACATCTATAATTACATATTGTTTTTGTGATTAATCACTATGCTTTAATTATGTTCAATTTGTAACAAGAAATTGGGGGTCACCACCACATGAGGAGCTGTATGAAAGGGCCGCGGCATCAGGAAGGTGGAGAACCGCTGAAGCCGTCTCCTGCGTCCTTCGGGGCCGGGGCCTTGGTGGCGTTTACACGTCTGATGATGAGTGAGCGCGGAGTGTGACTTAGGGCCGAAGGTCTGCGTGGCTCAGGCCCCGAGTCCCCGTGTCCTGACCCTGTGAATGCGGCAGACTTTGCATCCCTCCGGCTGCTGCCTCGGCTCTCACAGACGAAGGGAGGATTCACTGGGGAGATTTAATGGGATAATGTTCGTAAATGACTTGGAAGCTCCGCGAGAAGCCGCTAAGTCAGTGTGAACTGACATTAGACGCTACAAGCTCTACACTGGGGATCGTAAACCCAGGAGGAAGGACAATGCGGGTGCTCAGTGTCCGACTAAAGCGTTTCCCCGGTGTATCCATCCCCAGGAACCAGGACTTCCTCTTTCAATATTCCCGCCCCAGGCTCGGCCAATAGATGCAACATCGGGTTTTGGTTTTTGGGGTTTTTTTTAATGTTTTATTGATTTTTTTACAGAGAGGAAGGGAGAGGGATAGTCAGAAACATCGATGAGAGAGGAACATCGATCAGCTGCCTCCTGCACACCTCCTACTGGGTATGTGCCCGCAACCAAGGTACGTGCCCTTGACCGGAATCGAACCCGGGACCCTTCAGTCTGCAGGCCGACGCTCTAGCCACTGAGCACACCGGTCAGGGCGATGCAGCTTTGTTACATGCCAGCAGGAAGGGGTGCTTTTCTCCAGCTCATCAGCACCTAACAGGCGGGCGCCCGGGGAGGGAGGGGGGCTGTGCCAAGCGTATGTGGAAAACGCATGGGGCTTTCTCGCCCTGCTGGTGTGGTTCAGTGGATAGAGCATCAGCCTGTGGGCTGAAGGTCCCAGGTTCCATCCCAGTCAGGGCACAGGCCCAAGTTGTGGGCTCCATCCCCAGTAGGGGGCATGCAGCTGATTGATGATTCTCTCTCATCATTGATGTTTCTATCTCTCTCTCCCTCTCCCTCTCTAAAATTAATCAAAAAATATGTAACATATTCACTACAGCCTTGTTTATAACAGAGTAAAAACTAAAATTACTGACAGAAAAACATTCATGATATATTTTTTCAATATAAAAAGCAAGGAAACATGGAAAACTGTGATATAT
>NW_006284618.1:7185445-7208515 GCF_000327345.1 Myotis davidii | reverse complement strand
GGGCATTCTTTCAGCATGTTCATGTTCAAGCAATTGGATTTAAAATGTTGTATAAGTCAGATTCCACGAGGAACCCAGTGTGTGCGTGCGTGCGTGCGTGTGCGTGTGTGTGTGTGCGTGTGTGTGCGTGTGTGTGTGTGTGTGTGCGCGCGAGTGGGGGGATGGAGACAACCCGCAGTTTGGGACAGTGAGTTTAAAGATCGCTGGGAACTGGGAAAAAGCTCCCTAAAATCCAGCGATTCTCTTAAGACAACACCTTGGTAACGACTCGATGTTGCGATGTTGCGTTGGAACAGCCCCGAGCAGATCCCTGGGCAGGAAGGTCAGCATCACCTCTTGTCCCGCCCCCTCCTCCCATCCCCCTAAGAAATGAAGTCCCCGTGCAAAAACAACCAAAACAGGGCGATTCGTTACCCTGAGCTGAGCCTTTGATAGGAGTGCTCAGCCCTCTCCTTGCTCTGCCCTGCGCTGACTCCCAGCCAACCCTGCACACCGCGGGCACAGGGGGTGACACGGGCCCGCTTCCCGCACCGCGGGCACAGCAGCAGGCACTCAGAAATGGTCAGAGTGAGTGAGTGGAAAACAACACCCTGACTCTCCCCCCTGCTGCCCGCGCCCACTCCTCCAGGATAAGCGCGCCAGGGTCTCGGGTGTTTCCTGAGCTGCTGGCATCGAGGGGATTTGAGAGGCACGGGGGCCTTGCAGACGCCACAGGCGAGTAGCTGTTGTCTCGGGGCAGCCTGGCCCGGCTCCAGCTGTGCCCGCCCCCGCCTCCCCCACCTGTGCTCATGCCACCTCTGCCCCGAATGTGCACTTCCCCCTGCAGCTTACAGACTGATCTTGAGCTCCCAGGAGCGTGGGATCAGCGATGCGATACGGCCCTGGAGGTGCTCCTGGGCTCCTCAGCGGTTGCACAAGCACCTCCAGACAACGGGCCCTGAGAGCTTCCGGGAACAGCCAGGCCTGTGCCTGGAGTGTGGTTGTCCCCTGCGTAGAGTTTATCTGCTCAGCACGAGCCAAGGCAAACAGTTAAAATCTCTCTAAAACCACAAGGCGATCGAGTTGCGATCTGCCCAGCTGGGTGCACACCTGCTCTGTCTCCAGACCCGACACTGGCCACCCGCCTCCCTGCCTCCCTCCAGCCCACAGCCCCCCGCCCCCGGGGCACCCAGCCCGGGCTCCCCCTGGCACCACAGTCTCAGTCGGGTGGGAATCTGTGGTGTCCGATCTGGGCTGGGCCCCGGCCGCCTGCTCGCATTCGCCCTGGTCAGGCATTCAGCACCGCCATGCTGTGCCCCGCTGTGCCGCCAGCAAGCTGACAGCTCCACGGGCCAACCTCCCCTCCCACCCCAACACACGCACATGCACACTCACACACACCACACACATGCACACACATGCATGCACACCCACCCCCACATATGCACACCCACCCACACACATGCACACCCACACCCACATATGCAAACCCCCCCCACACACACACCCATACACATGCACACATTCTCTTGCATACATATACTCACACACATGCACACACCCACACATGCATACACTCACGCACATGCACATACATGCACGTATGCAATGCTCTCACATACATGTTCTCATTCACGTGCGTTCACATGTGTGCACACAGCCACACGCATACACAAATGAATTTCCACCAAACACGTGGCTGGTATTCAGCTCGCCGCAATGAAAGGTGCATGTGTGAAAATAACTTGATGGGGATATATCAGTTGCTGATAATGTCTTGATTTGCAAATTTAAGGAGATAACCAGAAAATAAAAAAAGAAACAGAGAGAGAGAGAGAAAAAAAAAAAAGAAAGGTGCATGTGTGTGATGGGAAGAAGGAAATGGCTTCATGGGTCCGGAGCGGTGAGCGGGTCACAGCTGAGGTTCCCGTGGTTGCAGCCCGGGGACTCTCTCTGTGTGGCACTAACATAACTAGTATGTGTTCAAAGTCCATTCAAACAGCTCAGGCATTGGGGGCCAAGTGTGTGCATGTGCGCGTGCGTGCGTGTGTGCGTGCCTGCATGCCTGCACGTGTGTGTGTGTGCGCGCGCGCGCACGCGGGGGCGGGGGTGAGGTTGGCTTGTTTGCATTTATCTTTGGTTTTCTTTTCCCCCCTCGATGGCTTTGTGCCGTCGGGTGGGGGTTAGAGTTCTATCGAAGCGTCTGTCTCCTAGCCGCGGGCTCCGCTTGTTCCGTGGCACGAGGAGTGTTTGCCTGCCGGTTGTCACGGAGTCTGCAGGCGGACACCCGCAGCACAGCGGAGTGGGACACGTGTGGCCAGACACGCTGCCCTGCTCGTCACGTATGTGTGTGATGGTTAATGAACAGCCCTCTGAACGAAGGCCGGAGAACTGACACTCTTATTCCTGGAGTCACATTCTTTCATGATGAAACTTATTTTGGTTGAAGCTTTTCTAGGACAACACTGGCCCTTTTCTAAAGTGACTTTCTCTCCCCCCGTAGCCGCCGAGACCGAGCGCCTAAAGCTGGCACTGGGTGAGTTCGTGCTTCTGTCCCATCGGCCTGACACTTCCCATTCCCTGTGGCCCTGGGCAGGCAGGAGGCTGGTGCCAGGGGAGGACGCGCAGCGGGCAGTGTCGGTCATTTGAAATCTGTAGCAGATGCATGTATGCGACACGGATAACAGCCGTGTTCCCCGAGGGCCCAGAGGACTGATGGTGCCCGTGGGTCCCGAGAGGCAGGGGCCGGGAAAGGGCTCGGATGTGGACGGGCCGTGGTCACCGGCTCTGGTCCCAGGTGGGCACCGCTGCCCTGACCAGCAGGTGGCGCTCCAGCCTGGGGTGAGGGCTGCTCTGTGTGCCATTCGGGGCCCCGAGGTGCAGTGTCACCTCTAGGGTCTCTTCAAAACGATCCCATGGGCAAGCACCTCCGAGCGTCTGTCCGGCCCATGTTCCTCGGGTCCGTTCCCACCTGTCCAGGGGCCCCCTAGGCGGCCCTGACGCTCAGAAGCAGGCGAAGTGAACGTCACCCCTTTAATCACATGGAAACCTCTCTGTTTCTCTCGTGCCCACAGATGACGGGGACTCGGACGCCATCCTCTCAGGTAAGAGGGCGCCCACCCTGTGCTGACCCCCGGAGGGTCTCACGGTCCCTCCAAATTCAGGAAAGAGGTCCTTCCCTGGTGACCCCCAGCTGCCCCGTGGCTGAGTTTGTGGGGAGCTCATTCTCAGGCGGGGCCCCGAGATCCCCTCCTTCCTCAGAGCGGACGGCGCTGCCGGTGTCTGGAACGAGTCCTGAGAGCATCGGCGTGAGTGGGTCCAAGGCCGCCTGTCGGCGTCGCTCCGGCCGCTGCACTGAGGGCCCCAGGCTCGCTCAGCAGTTACCGACGCGCTCCGTTCCGTGGAGGAGGCGGCGTTTGAGCGTGTGTGACACCGGCTCATTCTGCGTGTCCTGTGCCGAGGCCACCAGTTCCCACAAGCCCAGTGTGTGAGCCACACCCAAGCGCTGCCTTCAGCTCTGGGGCCAGAGTCCAGGAGGAGTCTCAGCTGCGAAATCGCCGTCTAGGGTCCTGTCCCCCTGGAGGCCGCGGGGCAGGACCACACCTGCCTCTCCGGGTCCCGGGGCCGCCCCCTCCTGGGCTCCGCTCCTTCTGGCTTCAAAGCCAGCAGGGTTGTGTCTTCAAATTTCTCTCTGACGCCCCAACCTCCAGCTCCACTTTTAAGAATGCTTGTGGCCTGGCCGTCGGGGCTCAGGGGTGGAGCATCGACCTAGGAACCAGGAGGTCAGGGTTTGATTCCTGGTCAGGGCACAGGCCCGGGTTGCAGGTTTGCTCCCCAGTGTGGGGCGTGCAGGAGGCAGCTGACCCATGATTCTCTCTCATCATGGATGTTCCTGTCTCTCTCCACCTCCCTTCCTCTCCCTTTAAAATCATTAAAACATTTTTTAAAATACGAGGGAGAATCATGGATTGACTGCCTCCTGCGCACCTCCTACTAGGGATGGAGCCTGCAACCCAGGCCTGTGCCCTGACTGGGAATGGAACTATGACCTCCTGGTTTATAGGTCGATGCTCAACCGCTGAGCCCCACTGGCTGGGCAACACGTAATTCTTATCACAAAACACCAAACACTTGCCTGGGACGTAGAGTCTGGGAGAGAGGAGACGAGGTGAGTGAGCTGAACAAGACCCAGGGCCCATGGCTGAGAGGCGACTTAGCACGTCTATCACTTACCTAGTGGTCGCTTCAGAGTTGAGGCAAAACTACAACTTATGAGATCATGGGGGCCCTCGCTGGCCACACCCCTCTCACTGTGAGCACGTGTGTTCATGAGTGTTTCTTTTGGGGGGAATTCTTTTTTTAAATATATTTTTATTGATCTCAGAGAGGAAAGGAGAGGGAGAGAGAGAGAGAAACATCAATGATGAGAGAGAATCATGGATCGGCTGCCTCCTGCACGCCCCCCACTGGGGATCCAGCCCACAATCGGGCATGTGCTCTTGACCAGACTCAAACCTGGGGCCCTTCAGTCCGCAGGCCGACGCTCTATCCACTGAGCCACACCGGATAGGGCTTTGGGGGAGAATTCTTATTATTTTTATTTTCAAATTTATCTTTATTGTTGGAAGTATTACAGCTGCCCCTTGTCCTGTCCACCCCGCTGCTGCCCCTCCCCGGCCCTCACCACACTGTTGTCTGTGTCTGTCCACGTGTCAGGCCTCTGTGCCAACCAGCTCTGTGGTTGGTCTCCGCTCCCCGACCTCCTTTCCCTCTGAGGTGCGTCAGCCTGTGGGCACCACGGAACCAAGTAAACTGATGAGCAGCACGGACGTGGCGCGTGCGACAGGCTGACGGGTGGGTCTGTATTGCAGTGCTGCCTGCTGCCGGCTCCACCCTGCTTCTCCACCCCCCACCCCCCCATGACCAAGTTTAACTGCTCAGTTGCACCGACCATGGCTAGTGACTGCTGTTCCGCCTGAGGGCACGCTGAGTGGAGGGGGACGGGGCCCTGAGGTGCCTGGATTCACGCTGTCCAGCTTCAGTTTGTGTTTATCCCTAATCTGACTGTCAAAGACCAGCACGCCCACGGGTGTGGCTCAGGAGTTGAGCATCGACCTAGGAACCAGGAGGTCACGGTTCGATTCCAGTCACGGGCACAGGCCTGGGTTGTGGGCTCAATCCCCAGTGCGGGGTGTGCAGGAGGCAGCCAATCCCTGATTCTCTCTCATCACTGGTGTTTCTCTCTGTCTCTCCCTCTCCCTTCTTCTCTCTCTAAAAATCAATGGAAAAATATCCTCGGGTGCGATTAACCCCCAGAAAACTATCTTTTTAAAAAAGGGGGCGAGGCATTTGGGGAAAGCAGGATGGCGTTAGGAGCATCCGCTCTGCCGCCGGGACTTGACCCCAGCCTCGTGAGAGGGGGTCCTTCTCTGTGAGCTCGTGGCCAGACAGGCGGCCCTTCAGTGGGACCAGCTGAGTCCTCTGACGGCGTCTCATCTGTGTCTCAGGAAGGCGTTGTGGCCCTGACCACCGCTTCCGTGTCGTTCTAGAGCCACCTGCCATGGACCCGCCTCCTTCGAGTCGTGGAGCCGACAATCCTTGGCCCAGCCCGCCAGGTCAGCCACCAGCTCACAGGACACACCACTGTGCGTGTGAGCCCCAGGGGAGGCCGTGTCAGCCAGGGAGGGGGCGGGGCTGCACGGGCCAGAGCGAGAGGACCACGCCCCCAGCACCCGGCTGAGCGCCCGAGCACCCCGCTTTCCTGCCGCTGCACAGACACATTGGAAAGTTCAGACAGTGAGGAGAAAAGGGGAGCAGACAGCCGTGCCCCGTGCCTCCGGGGCTGGTGCTCACAGTTTGTCACCCTGGGTTCCATCTTGTCAGGGAATAGCACATGACAGGCAGCTTTGAGCTCCCAGACGCCCATCCCCCTGTTCTCTTCCTCTGCGTCGGAGACAAGCACCCCTGGAGGTGGTGTGTGTTGTTCCCGTTCACTCTTAAGACTTACAAATACGACATGTGCGGCTCCATGAGTCATTGTGGTTTTCTCTCTCACCAATGATATCGGTGCCCGTCGGTCACCCACTCCTTGTATTCTCTACTCAATGTCACGTTTCCGAGGTGGATCCGCGTCGATGGCTGTAAAGATTTAGAGATAGATTTTACTGCTTTCGCAGCTATGGTGTTGAGTCTTTTTGAATAAACCCCATAATGGGCGCCTTTCCCCACGGACAGAAATACATCTCTGAGATGTTTCGTGTCTGCCCGCTGGGGGCAGTCCTGGCTCAGCAATGCATGTTCCACCATCTGACCCGCTTTGTGGCGTGACTGCCAGGGGCATCTCACGCAGCGGTGGGAGTGCTGAGCGCTCATAAATGGGGAGTGATCAAAACTTCCCCTGAATTTGGGAGCCGGGCAAACAGGGTGAGTGCAAAAGGCAAGTTTCCAAAATGGACCCTTATTGTTTCCGCAGACGACCCGCCCAGGATGAGGCTCGCCGACGGCCCCGGGAGGTGCTCAGGGCGCGTGGAGGTGTTCTACCAGGGCGCCTGGGCGTCGGTGTGCGGGGATGGCTGGGGCCTGCGGGAGGCCCGGGTGGTGTGCCGGCAGCTGGGCTGCGGCCGGGCAGTGTCTGCCCCGCTGGGCGCCCACTTCGGGCCGGGCTTCGGGAAGATTCTCCTGGACAACGTGCACTGCAGCGGTGAGGAGAGCCACCTGGCCCTGTGCGCCCATGACGCCTGGTTCACGCACGGCTGTGGCCATGAGGACGACGCCGGGGCCGTCTGCTCCGGTGAGGGGTCGTGTGCTCTCTCTGGGACTCGTGGGCGGAAGGGGCTCTGACAGGGAGTGGGGAGTGAGCCGGGGCCTCCTGTGGGGGCTGATGGTTCCCTCTCCACTCGCAGGTCCTCCAGTGGCAGATGCCTTCCTGCCAGGTGAGACCCCTGGGCTGTTTCTAGGCCCCGTGCTACCTCCAGTTCTGTCCGGCTAATACTTTCTGTGGAAATGGAATGAAAACGACCCTGTCAATCGAGCTTGGCGCCGTTTACAGGGGCTGGTTTGATTGGTCTATTTGACTTGGAGTCTAACCGGCTTTCCCGGTCTCTGCGTCTGCCCACCATCACAGAGAGGCTCAGAGCTCAGATCTGTGGTGTTGACCTTGGCCTCCTGCTCTCAGGAAACCTGCTCACCCTGGCCTGACAGCCCCTCTGCAAGGCGGCTGCCTACAGAGAGGTCCCAGGCTCTACTTAGGGCGTGGCCTGGAGGAGAGCGCAACACTGATGAGTAACATCAGTAAAAGAGGGTTTGGAAATCAGCTAGCCGGACAAGTGCCCAGGTGCAGGAACCTCCCCAGATCAGAACTGGATTACCGGGCAAGACAGGACTCTTCTGGGGCCATTGAAGGACTATAATTAATAGGCACTGGCTTTAGGATATAGTTTTCTGTGACTATGCCCATCAATCATCACAAATCACTTATTTGAGAGAAAATTGCCATTTATGTCCCAGAGTGATTAGATCAGAAAATCATCTGTCTTGAATCTGTGAGGCATGATTTTTTTTAACAGACAGTGAAACAACACCAGCTGAAAAATTATAGTTATGCAATTTTAAAGTAACTTTGCCACTAGAAGAAACCATAGGGCTACTCCAATCCTTTACTTTTTATCCTAAAGCAGTGGTTTTTGAACGTTACTTTTCATCAGAATTACCCTGCGGGTTTATTAAAAATGCACACTGCTGGGCCCCTCCCAGAGTTTCTAGTTCAGTAGGCCTAGAGTGGGGTGTAAGATTTGCATTTCCAACAAGTCCAGATGCTTATACTGTGGTAGGGAACCACACCTTGAAAACCACTGTCTTAAAACAAAGAGGAACTTTTTTTTATAATCCTGATAAGCAGAAGCAGAATTACCATCATCTTCATCATCGCCATCTTTGCCATTGTCAGCATTATCATCATCATCTTCATCACCACCGTCACCATCATCGTCACCATTATCATCATCATTACCAATATCATCATCATCATCACCACTGTCACCATCATCTCCACCACTGTCATCATCATCATTACCATCCTCACCATCACCATCATCACTACTGTCATCATCTTCATCACCATTATCACCATCATCACCACTGTCATCATCATCATCACCATTGTCATCACCACTGTCATCATCACCATTGTCAGTAGCAGCATCACCATCATCATCTCCACCACTGTCATCCTCATCATCATCACCATTATCACTATCATCACCCTTGTCATCATCACCATTGTTATCACCACTATCATCATCACCATTGTCAGTAGCAGCATCACCATCATCATCACCATTGTCATCATCACCATTGTCATCATCACCATTATCATCACCATTGTCATCATCATCACCATTATCATCATCATCATTACCATTGTCATCATCACCATTATCATCATCACCATTATCATCATCATCATTACCATTGTCATCATCACCATTATCATCATCACCATTATCATCATCATCATTACCATTGTCATCATCACCATTATCATCATCACCATTATCATCATCATCATTACCATTGTCATCATCACCATTATCATCATCACCATTATCATCATCATCATTACCATTGTCATCATCACCATTATCATCATCACCATTATCATCATCATCATTACCATTGTCATCATCACCATTATCATCATCACCATTATCATCATCATCATTACCATTGTCATCATCACCATTATCATCATCACCATTATCATCATCATCATTACCATTGTCATCATCACCATTATCATCATCACCATTGTCATCATCATCATCACCATTGTCATCATCACCATTATCATCATCACCATTATCATCATCATCATTACCATTGTCATCATCACCATTATCATCATCACCATTATCATCATCATCATTACCATTGTCATCATCACCATTATCATCATCACCATTATCATCATCATCATTACCATTGTCATCATCACCATTATCATCATCACCATTGTCATCATCATCACCATTGTCATCACCATTATCATCATCACCACTGTCACCATCAACATTAACATTGTCTTCATCACCATTGTCATCATCACCACTATCATCATCATCGTCACTACTGTCATCACCACCACCATTGTCATCACCGTCATCACCATTATCGTCATTACCATTGTCATCACTATCATCATCACCACTGTCATCATCACTATTGTCATCATCACCACCTTTATCATCACCATTATCATCATCATCACCATTGTCATCATCACCATCATCACCATCATTACCATTGTCATCATTATCATCATCACCACTGTCATCATCATCACCACCTTTGTCATCATCACCATTATCACCATCATCATCATCACCATTGTCATCACCACTATCATCATCACCATTGTCAGCATCATCACCACTATCATCATTATCTCCACCTCTGTCATCACCATCACTGTCATCACCATTGCCATCATCACCACTATCATCATCACCATTGTCATCATCACCATCATCACCATCATTACCATTGTCATCATTATCATCATCACCACTGTCATCATCATCATCACCATCATCACCATCATTACCATTGTCATCATTATCATCATCACCACGTTGATCATCATCACCGCCTTTGTCATCATCACCATTATCACCATCATCATCATCATCATTACTACTATCATCATCATCATCACCACTGTTATCATCATCATCACCATCATCACCATCATCATCACCACTGTCACCATCATCAACATCCCCATTGTTATCATCATCACCACTGTCATCATCTCCATTGTCATCATCTCCATTGTCATCATCACCATCACCGCTGTCATCATCATCACCACTGTCACTATCATCACCACTGTCACCATCATCACCATCCCCATTGTTATCACCATCACCACTGTCATCATCATCACCACTGTCACCATCATCAATGCCATCATTCTCAACAGCATTATTACCAGCAGCAGCACCGTTATCAGCAGAAACTAGTTTACCTGGTAAGTTAAACTTTGTTCTTGTGAATCACTTCCTTGGCTATTTTTAGTTTGTGTGTTTTTGTGGTTATGTATATAGAGAGCTAAGCACTCAAACAAGAATATTTTAGGTAAATTATTAAGATATCTGCCAACATCTGGTATTATGCAGACAGACAGGTCTCTGTGGAGGAATTAATTTTCCATTTACAGCTAAGAGGCTGAGGTTGCATCCATGGCCTCTCCTCACCTGGCCCAGATCAGGACACTGGCGTTCATGTGCATGTGGCAGAATGAGAATTAGATTCCAGAATTGAATAATCAGGTCATGAAGCTCTTTAGAACTTTCTCATATTATTCTTCCCATTCAATGCATATTTATTGAATACATTCCAGCATTATCAGTTTGTAGACGCTGCTTTCATTTCCTTCAGGTTCCTCAAATATGATGTTCTTAAGTTTCCTGTTTTTTAAAGATTTCTTTCTACTGGGCCAAGAATTCAAGGGTCCCTTTACCGTGAACATGATATAGATGAATGAAAAGTTCAGCAGTCTCGTTTGGTGGTGCTGATGGTGACTTCCTTAGATGAACTGGAAGAAAACCGAGAGCTTCAGAGTGTCTTGCAATGCAATGCCCACTTGTTCTTTCCCCACTGCGGACGTGACCAGCTCTGTTGTTCTTTCTAGGGGATGGCTTCTCCGAGCCTTCACTGCCCACAGCCCCAGAGGCCCGGACACCTCCACCTGCAGGTATGGGAACCAGTTCCTGCATCTCTATGACCTCCCTGTCCTCTTCTAATTCCAAATTCCCAGCAGAAAATCTGTCCTGATTCAGCACAGGGCCCGGTTCCTCTGAAGCCGGACGTACACTTGAGCTGACTGGGCAGCCCCAGTCATGGGGCACATGGCACTGGCCCTGTGCCCCCTCCTGGCTTCCGGTAGGACAGGTCATCTAAGAAAGGGATATGGGTAAAGAAGACATGTATGAGTTGTCTTCTTTATCTATTCTCACATAAAACCACCCCAAACACGGTGGCTTAGGACAGCACCATTTGTAATTGCCCGTGAGTCTGGGGGTCAGCTGGGCTGCCTTGCAGATCTGGGGTAGGCTTGGCTGGTGTTGGCTGATCTCGGCGGGGCTCCCACATGCATTTCAGGTTATCTGGCAGGTCGGTGGAAGACCGTCTGGCCTAGGATGGCCTCCCTCACAGGCCTTACCTTTCCATAGCTGTTATCTGAGGTGACAGAGGTGACGAGGTCATGTGTCTTTCATCACCCAACCCCCTGGCTCAGGCTGATTCTCGTGATTGTCCCAGAGTTTCCATGGAGCCCAGGGGAGCCTGTCACCTGTCTCAGACTCAGCTCAGCATGGCTTTGGGTAGGACAGGGTATATGCATCATTAGTTCTGCTATTCTTTCGGCAAAGCGAGTCAGGAGCCACCAGCCCAGAGTGAAGGTGAAGGAAATGAGAGGGGAGCTGCAATGTCGCATCGTGCAGAGCAAAGCTATGAGGAGGAGGAAAACTGGGGCCGCTGGTGTGAAGGCCCGATCCCCGGCAAGGTGTCTTCAATGGGGTGAGGGAGAGGAGGGCGTCAGGGCTCCTTTGAGCATGGATCTCTCCTGGCAGCCAGAAGGGTATGAGTTGCAAAGTCATGGAATGCAAGGAAGGCTAGGCTGGGTAGAAGCCAGTCCAGCCATCAACAGGCAGAGGGCGCTGTTCTCACCCCATGACCCCTACTCTTCCCAGGAGGCTGGGCCCCCATGAGGCTGGTGGGCAGCCGGGGGAGCTGCGTGGGCCGCGTGGAACTCTTCTACCAGGGCACCTGGGGAACCGTGTGCGACGACCTCTGGGACCTGCCACAAGCCAACGTCGTCTGCAGGCAGCTGGGGTGTGGCCGGGCCGTTTCAGCACCCGGTGAGGCCCACTTCGGTGAAGGTTCTGGCAAGATCCTGCTGGATGACGTGCGCTGCAGGGGCGACGAGGGGCGCCTGGAAGAGTGTGCCCACCTCGGCTGGCTCTCCCACAACTGTGGGCATGGGGAAGACGCGGGTGTGGTCTGCTCAGGTAACCCCGCCCCTGCCAGGCCGAGTGGCTTGGGCTCCTCCCAGGCAGAACCTACAAAAGACGGGTAAGAACTCACACAGCCACTCTCATCTCTGCCTACAGATGCTGCTCACACGGCGGGAACACCACCAGGTAGGGAGGGCCCTGGCGCCAAGGGCAGCGTGCCCACGCCTTGGGGCAGAGGCTCTGCTGGAATTGGGTGTCCCTTACTCTCCTGTGGGGTTGGGGGAGCCTAGCCCGGAGCCCCTGAATGTCCCTGGTGAGGTGGAGCGTACCTTAGGCTCACGTCCGCCTCTCCTCCACTCCACTGCGCACCCAGGCAGTAGGCTCTAAACTCTTGGCTCCTGTACAACAGGCGCAGTCCGTCATTCTGAGGGCACGAGAGGACGGCAATGAGACTCGGGTAGGGGGTTAAGATCGGAGAGGCAGAGCCCGGCCAGCCTGGCTCTGTGGTTGAGCGCCCACCTATGAACCAAGAGGTCATGGTTCGATTCCCGGTCAGAGCACAGGCCCGGTTGTGGACTTGATCCCCAGTGTGGGGAGTGCAGGAGGCAGTCCTTCAATAATTCTCTCTCATCATTGATGTTTCTATCTCTCTCTCCTGCTCCCTTCCTCTCTGAAATCAGTAATAATTTTTAAACAAAGACTTGAGAGGCAGTTAAGGACACTTCCCGCCCGGGGGCAGGTGGCTGGTGGCTGGTGGGAAAGACCTGGCCAAGGTCAGGTGCCCCCATTCCGTCCCCATCTCCTCGCCTCTGCCTCGCCCGGTGCAGCCCGGCCCCGCGGAGCTCGGTGCTCTGGTTTCCCCACTGCTCTCCGCACCGACACCCAGAGATGCCAGGTGCCGGCTCTCCGTCACCAAACCCGTCCCTGCGCCCACGTGAGCCAGCTCCACTTGGTGTCACGCATCAGGCTGACCCTCAGTCCCCTCCTTGGGGTAGTCGGCTGTAGCAGGCAGGGTGGCCTGGTCCTGGGAGAGAATCTCCAGTGGGAAGTTCTGAGCCAGATGCCGCTGGTCAGAGACGCATCGGGGCGGGAAGGAGGGTCCAAGCATCCTTAGTCCCGGCTCCTGGCCCCTGGCCCCTGAGCAGCAGGTGGAAGGGAGCAGTGCATCGGTGCCTCTTGCTGTTCGTCCATTGAAGCTGCGTAGCTCCAGACCCCAGGGTCCCTGGAATTGGCGATGGAACCAGCATCTCGCATCTTTCATTTTCTTAAACCCAACTTAAGCATAGCTCATTTGTGTGTGTGAGGAGGGAAGGCTGCGCCAGTGTTGGGGAAGGTTCTAGACCGGTGCCTCTTCCCGCCCCACACCAGCATCTGTCCCGGCGCCGGCTCACCCCCAGACGGGCTCCGTGGCTCTGGGAGGGGCCCAGGCAGCGTGGGCCTCGTGCCCGCTGACAGTCCGTGTGCCCTTGGTGTTTGACAGGTCGCCCTTCGGCTGCCACGGCAGGGACAGCCACTGCAGGTGAGACTTTGGGCGTGAATGGTCTGAATTTGGAAAGAAAAGATGAAATGTGTGAACTATAACATGAGTGAACTGAATGATGGGGTGTGGAGATCCTGAACCCCCTCCTGCCTTTAGAGAAACCTCGGTGCGGTGGCGTCATCACCAACTCGTCGGGCGCCGTGAGGAACCCGCCACGGAGCGACCTGCACGACAACGTGACCTGCGTGTGGGAGATCCGGGCCAACGCATCCGACCACGTGCTGCTGGCCTTCCCCTACCTGAAGTAGGTGCCGCGCCACCGAAGCTGCAGCGCGGCCTCAAATGCCAACGTGGCCTTCCCTGGCTGGTTCCCGCAACTAAGTCTCTTCATGTCTCTAAGTTTTAGTCCAAAATAATCAAAAATAATGAGAGTCCCAGGTACCTCCCCCAGCTCCCCTATTGGCAGCCTCTTAATGTAACTGCTGAGCAATATCAGAAGCATGACCTTGATGTGAGTACAACACTGTTAGCTCGACTACAGACCTCTTATTCAGTGGTCACCATTTTCACATGCATGTGTACGCACGTGTGTTCATGTGTGTGTGCACGTTGTATGTGTGTACGTGTCTGTGTGTGTGACAGAGGCGAAGATTAAGACGCAGAGTGTCTGTAATTCAGCCTCTGGTTAAAGATGCAGATTCCAGGGGACCCAGACCTCAGAAATGAGAAATTTTCCGAGTTTAATGTCGTAGTCAAGGTTGACGTCCTTGACAGATCAATGTCTTAAGGAGACTGCCCCCCAGAAGCCACTTAACTTGTTTATTTCCCTTGAACTTGCTTAACCAAAATGTGAGTTGGGAAGGAGGCTCGGGGGCCGAGGCATGGACACGGGTCTCTGACGAGGGCACTAGAGGCATCTGGACAAAGCTTGACAACGGAGAGCAGCTGACCAGTCAGATCGCTCCCACAAGGCGAGCTGGGCGGGGTGGGACCTCCCTCCCTCCAGGCTCACAAATGGCTGGACTGGACCTGGGAGCCGTGTCTACGTGGGCAGACCCAGCAGCCTCTGCCCGCGTCTGCCCAGCAGATCCATGGCCTTGGTTCGCCCAGCCCTGCCCGGGGCCCGGGGCTTCGAGCACTGTGTCCTCAGGGCACACCTAGAGCTTCGGCCGCCTCTCTCCAGTCCCAGTTAAAGCCCCACTCCTCCTTGAGGGAAAAGTGAGATAAAAGGAATGCATCCTTCAATTGAAGGCCAGCGTTTCATCCGTCTGCGGCCTCTTTAGGGTCATGACATAAGGGCCTGCCTCAAGCGCACCCGCAGGGCTGCCGCCAGGGGCCTGAGGCGCCATCCGCTTCCTTGCAGCCTGGACTGCACCAACGAATACTTTGACATCCTGGACGGCCCCCCGTCCTCGGCCACGTCCCTGGGGAGGACCTGCTCTGGCTTCTACCTCACCTACGAGTCCTCCTCCAGCTCCATGACCCTCAAGTACTTCCGAAGCTCCAACAGCATCGGGAAGGTCTTCATTGCGTATTATTACTCCGCAGCCAAAGGTAAGAGGGTGGTAAGTGTGCGTGCCGGGAGCGGGCCTGTCCACCTGGGGAACAGTGACTGTCCCATCGCTGTGCTGGGACCTTGGGCGGCAGACTTGGCCTCTGCGTCCCCCCTTTGCCCCCCAGAATGGGGATGATCAGATGACCCCACTTCCAGGCCTGTTGTGAGGGGACTGACGCAGGTAAGGCACTTGTTATGGGTGTCATGAGTGCTCGGTGATTGGCAGCTGCCTGGTGGCCGTTCAGTCCACACAACGTCTCCTTGCAGGCTCACCGGAAGCCATTTCTGAGTCCCTCTGAGTCCCGTACCGGGCGGGCGTGTTAGGACCTGCAGGGGGGTGTGGCCCCAGCCCGGGAGACAGAGGGCCTTCAAGACCAGCACGGGCGACACAATTAGAGGGCAAGTAGGATACGGTACATTCAGGCCAGCAAATAGAAAGTGCTAAGTTAATGTGTGCGTGCGTCTCAGGCAAGGCACCAGGAGAGAGAGAGGCCGGTGTAGGCTACAGCAACGTGTTCAGGAAAATACAGAGAACAGCCTGAGAGTTGTCTTCATTTATTTTTAATATTTTTATTGATGTCAGAGAGGAAGGGAGAGGGAGAGATAGAAACATAAATGAGGAGAGAGATTTATGGATTCGCTGCCTCCTGCACGCCCCCTACTGGGGATGGAGCCTGCAACCCGGGCACATGCCCCGACCGGGAATCGAACCATGACCTCCTGGTTCATAGATCGACGCTCAACCCCTGAGCCACGTCGGCCGGGCTTAGGTTTGTCTTAAACCTGGTGAGGCTGTGAGCAGAGAAGCAGGAGGGCCAGCGGTGAGAGGCCGCGGGAGCACAGGTGGGATGGGCGAGGTGGTGCGGAGGCCGCCAGGGGCTGGACCGAGGGTCCTGATGAACCGCATGTGCCCAGGTTGGGGGTGGCAGCAGCCGTGGTCGGAGGAACAGCTGGCGTCGGCCAGATGCCTCTTTTGAGCCGGGCAACATCCTGAGCACTTTGCATGTGCTGCCTCCTCCGAGCCTCACGCAAGCCCCTGGTTCTTCCCCTTTGACAGGTGAGGAAACTGAGGCTGGAGAGGGTCAGTCATGCCCCGCGGCCTCCCAGCGGTGGGCCCTGCACTAGTGACCCCTGAGCGGGGCTGAGCTCAGGGACGGTCTTTCAGCCTCCGCCTCGGCCGACACGCCGCTCAACACAGCCTCCTGCTAGCAAGCGCCCGGCGCCCCGCTGAGCTGGCGTGGGAGCTGCTCTGTGTCACAAGTAGATCAGGGAAGTCACCGCGATTGACGTGACACGGTTGCTGACTGACGGTTTAAATTTTAGAGAGACACACTGTTGGTCCGTTTATTGGTGCGCTCATGACTGACTCCTGTCTGGCCCCTGGCCGGGGTCTCACCTGCGACCCTGGCGTATCGGGATGACGCCCTCACCACGGAGCGGCGAGCCAGGGCGATGTTGGACGGTTATTGACGACAGTTTTCTTGTGTTTGCAGAGCTGGTTCCACAAACCCCCCACCTCATCAGTGAGTCCTTCTACTGTTCTTACTTAACCTTCGCTCCTAGTTCCGCGTCTGCCTCTGTCCCCACCCCTGGCGCGGTTACTGTCATAATCCGATCCCTTTCACACACGTCTGCTAATCGCCTGCACGTAGCTACCGCAGCTGAGAGGTCTGTCCACACACATTTGCACACGTATGATGCTCACTCACAGTGGAACAGGGTTACACATATCGACCACCGGGTCCCTGCATGTTGACCGTCGTTGATTTGGTTTCCTGTCAAAAGCAGTGAACACACCTAACCAGACACCCCGCGATAGGGAAAGTGGAAACCACAAAAGAAGCAGCAGCACCGATTGTGGGTGCCTCCAGCACAGAACGGCACGATTTAACTGTCGTATGTCCAGGGTCGGGGCAGGAAAAGGGGGGATTACTTCTGTGGGATCCCACATCTGAGAAACATCAAGGCCCCATGTAAAGAAAGTCTGACCTCAGAGGTTACTTCTTTTTTAAAAATACATTTATTATTGATTTCAGAGAGGAAGGGAGAGGGGGAGAGAGAGAAATATCAATAATGAGAGAGTGTCACCAATTGGCTGCCCCCTGCACGCCCCACACTGGGGACTGAGCCCGCAATCCGGGCCTGTTCCCTGACCGGGAATCGAACCCTGACCTCCTGGTTCCTAGGTGGACGCTCACCACTGAGCCAGGCCGGCCGGGTGGAGGCCACTTCTTGTAGAGAAGACAGGGAGAGTGACTCTGCTAGCACCTGGCACGGAGCGCTGTCTCAATGCTGCCTTCTTGTCTCGTCCACGCCCTCCCTTTTCATTTCAGGTTTTCCTGTGACCACAGCCGCCCCAGCAGCACCCACGATGGCGACAGCAAGGCCAGGTAAGCCCTGAGTGCACCCACCGTGACCGGGCGCCTTTCCTCCGGTGCCCGCCTTTGTACCTGCTTCCTGGGCAGAGACTGGACTAACTGCACGTGGTTCGTCTGTTTGCGATGGGCCAGGTGACGTTTTCAAACTCTGCAGGGCCGTTCAAAACCCCTGGCCACGTTGGGCTCTCACATCCAGGGGGAGCAGAGCTCGTTTTTTCAGAGCCTTTCGAAATCTTCAAACCCTGAGCAGGTTCCCAGCCTTCTAGTGGGACCCTATCTTCCCTTTCTGTGGCCACGTGTGGTCATAGTTGATGCACCTCCACGTCACTAGTGACATTTTAAGGGGAGCAGAGCGACAGGCATCCTGGAGGCAGGGAGCTAGAGCGGCAGAGAAGAAAGAAAATCAGTGACCCTTGGAATTAGACCTGCATTTAGATCTATTACTTACCGGGCGTGAGATTGGGGGGGAGCCACTTGGCCTCAACTATAGTTTCCTCGTAGATAAAGTTGGTAAATGGATGTTCTTCCTGAGTTACTACAAAGGTGAACACACACACACACGCACACACATGTACTCATGCACACGCATGAACATGCACACACACAGCACCTCACAAAACCACAGATCACTGTGCACATTATTCATGTTCTTTGCATTTGCCCAGAGTGGCCCAATAATTATTCAGTTAGTGGGCAGTTTTAAAATATATTTTTATTAATTTCAGAGAGGAAGGGAGAGAGAGAGAGATAGAAACATCAATGATGAGAGAGAATCATGGATCGGCTGCCTCCTGCATGCCCCACACTGGGGATCAAGTCCACAGCCCAGGCCTGTGCCCCAACCAGGAATGAAACTGTGACCTTTGGGTTCATAGGTCGATGCTCAGCTACTGAGCCATGCCGGCCGGGCTGGGCTAAATGGCATTTGACAATCCTAATGATTTATCAAACCTGGGAGGTTGACCAGTTGACTGACCTCTTGCCAAGTCCTCCATCCCTGGTGGTGCAGGGCCGGGAGCCCGACCAGTTCGTGGGGAGTGTGCAGCATCCCCGACGGCAGTCGTCATGAGGTCTCTGTCCACAGGGGACTGGCCGGAGCTGCGGCTGGCGGGTGGCTCCGGCCCATGCTCGGGGCGCGTGGAGGTCCTCCGCCAGGGGGCCTGGGGCACCGTGTGCGACGACCTGTGGGACCTGAACGAGGCTGAGGTTGTGTGCCGGCAGTTGGGCTGCGGCAGGGCCATCGCTGCCCTGGGGAAGGCCCACTTCGGCCCGGGCTCTGGGGAGATCCTCCTGGACAACGTCCAGTGCTCGGGGGCCGAGCGCCACCTGGGCCAATGCGTGCACTCGGGCTGGGCGGAGCACAACTGCGGCCACCACGAGGATGCCGGCGTCACCTGCTCTGGTAGCCCCTCCCCTCTCAGATAATCCTTTCCGGTGTTGTGGGTGAAGGCATGTGAAACCATGCATCCCAGATGGAATGTCATCCATCCCTCCATCCCTCCATCCATCCATCCTTCCTTCCATCCCTCCATCCATCCATCCTTCCACCCTTCCTTCCTTCCATCCCTCCATCCGTCCATCCTATCCATCCATCCATCCATCCATCCACCCCTCCCTCCATCCATCCATTTGTCCATCCCTCCCTCCCTCCATTCTTCCATCCATCCCTCCATCCCTCCATCCTTCTATCCATCCATTCTTCTATCCATCCATCCTTCTATCCATCCATCCATCCATCCAACCATCCACCCCTCCCTCCATCCCTCCATGCATCCATTTGTCCATCCCTCCCTCCATCCATCCTTCCATCCATCCCTCCATCCCTCCACCCCCTTCCTCCATCCCTCCACCCATCCCTCCCTCCATCCCACCACCCCCTCCCTCCATCCCTTCATCCATATGCTCATTCTTTCATCACACAATCCTAGAGCTTCTCCCTGGCCCTGGGCTCAGACACACACCCTCCCAAGGGCAGCTATAGATGGCATTGGGGGCGGGGGGGGGGCGGTCTCGGATATTCATGTGCACCTGCCCCACCCGGGCATGGCAATGCAGGATGCAGAATCCTGACCGTGGAGTTGATGACTAACTCGGTTTGAGAAGGGCTCTGGAGTCTGCATTTTAACACATATCCCAGGTGATTCAAGATTAGAGGGGACAGGAAATCCAACCCTGAGTCCCCGGCCCCCCGAGACCAAGGACCCTGCCAGAGGAGGCCTGGACTGGCCCAGGGGCAGGTCTGGTACTCTGGTCTCTGAAAGACCATGGTCCCTTCCCCTTTGTCCCCCACCCATGCCCGTACGCCATGTCCTCCATGCTTCGGATTCACTAATGAGAGAGACCTCTTCTCATTATGCTCCTAGATGCAGAAGACCTGTCTCCTCCCACACCTCCAGGTATGTCCATGTCTTTCTAGTCCAAGCAACTTTAATAATAATAATAATAATAATAATAATAATAATAATATCAAATACGGATGAATGTTGAGAACCACACACTGTTCTGAGGTCTTTGCATTTATAACTCATTTAATCCCCACGACAAGCCTTGAGGTAAGGACTTCGATTATTCCCATTTTTCAGATAAGTACATTGAGACAAGGAAGTTAGTAATGTACCCAGGATTCGCCAGTGGATTTGAACTCAAGCTGTTGCTCTCTTGGGCACCAATCTCATTCACCACACTGCCCATCAGCCCCGGCTACACAAAGACCAAACAAAACCGGAGCAGAGAGGGGGCGACATTTTGCTCAGATTACTGGTTGCCCCCAGGACAATCCTACAAAAAGGGATCTGCTATTGTATTTCACAGAAGAGAAGTTTAATCTCAGAAAGGTTGTGACTTTCCTGAGATCACTCAGGAATTTAATGGTGGAACCAGCCTGGCCCCTACGTTCATGCTCTTGGGGACCTTGTGACTTCCGCCTGTTTTCAAAGACCTTATAACTTACTGATTGAATGATATTCGTGTGTAATAAAAACCAAAGTTTAGCCCGACCGGTGTGGCTTAGCGGTTGAGTGTCAGGGCACATGCCCGGGCTGTGCACTTGATCCCCAGGCGAGGGCGTGCAGAAGGCAGCCAATTCATGATTCTTTCCCATCATTGATGTCTCTATCTCTCGCTCCCTTTCCCTTCCTCTCTGAAATAAATTTAGAAAGTAAAAAATAAAGCATCCACATGTTATATAGTCAACATTTGAAACACTCACACAAAGGTGAGAAAAGCCAGGCCCGCACATGCGGTGTGAGTCCTGAGGGGGCGCTGGAGGTGAATGAAGAGGCACTTCATTTCACTGCAAGGACAGTCAGGCGGCTGGGCCGCAGGCATCCTGCCAGGTCTGTGTGAGTGAGTTCACTCCTCTTCCCGGCTGAGGACTGGGGCGACCGGAGGCTACCTGAGCAGCGGAGCTGGAAGGGTCGAGCTCCGTCTCCTGCTCTTTGCTCTGTGCCCACAGAGTCTCAGACAACACACGCAGGTCACCTGTCACTGGCGTGTTCCAGGCGCTCCTGGGGACGCGGCTTCATGTCGTGACTGAGGGGTCGGGCTGTCTGTTAAAGGGCCCAGGTGAGGGTCAAAGGCACAGACAGGCAAATGCACGTTCGTCTGTGGTTCTCCCACTTCATGGGTCACGGATGGAGGAGCCCGTGGGGGGCGAGAGGAGCCGTCTGTCCATCATAGCTATCACCCCTTGTTTTCCTTCTAGGTGGTCCCACAGCGTCTCAGGATCACATAACAGGTAATCGCTCGTTTACCTTGAAATGGAAACTCCATCTGACTCATCAGAATGAGACGAAAGGACGCTCCTTCCCAGGAGGCCTTTAGGCTGAAGGTCTGCGCAGACGGCCTCGTGTGTGCCCACCAGGGGGCACTGCTGCCCACGGCGCCCACCGGTGTCATTGCCATCACGCGGGTGTCCCCTGTTGTTGCAGAAGGAAGTCGCTCCTGTGGAGGGGTGCTGACCCGGCTCCCCGGCTCGTTTTCCAGCCCCCGGTACCCGGAAAACTACCCAACCGACACCCAGTGCATCTGGGAGATCCACGTGGATAAAAATTCCCGCATTAAACTCCTGATTCCGAGCCTGGAGTAAGGACACAGCCTTGAACACGCCTGTGACCCAGTCGTAACCACCAGCCTTGCTCGTTCCTCAAAGGGAACAAGAGTGCTGGTCACGTCTGAGAAAGGGAGTCGATATGTCACATGTCCGTGCGCAATGTAATCCATGACCAGACCTGGAATCCCGGGACTGTCCTACTGTGTGCGCTTTTCGGTCAGGGCGGCCCCAGCGAGGTGCTAACTCTCCGCTTTGCCCCCACCCCAGCCTGGAAGACATCCCGGGGTGCCCCTTCGACTCGGTGGAGATCTTCGATGGGCCCAGGATCTCCTCGCTCTCCCTGGGTCGGTTCTGTGCCCGAGGAGCTCTGCTGGTCTTCTCCTCCTCCGACATCGTGACCGTGGTCTTCCGGAGCGACTTTGTGGTCACCAACTCCGGCTTCTACGCTCTGTTCGACATGATTCCGCCGGATGAGGGCGAGCCAGGTAGGAGGCCCTGGTAGTTCTGAACAGCCCTGGCCGTTTGGGCTCAGGAGTTGATTCTAGTCAAGGGGTTCAAGGGCACAAACCCCGGTTGCAGACTCCATGCCCAGCCCCTGCAGGAGGCAACCAATCGATGTTTTCTCTCTCCCCTTCTCCCGCTCCTTTCCACTCTGTCTAGAAATCAATGGGAGAAATATCCTCAGGTGAGGATTTAAAAAAAAAAGAACAGTTTTCTAATTGGAGGGACTTCCCTATCAGCAGATGCCTGGGATGCAGTTTTGTTTTTTAAGAATTAAAGGAATTTTTAAAATATATATTTATTGACTTCAGAGCGGAAGGGAGAGGGAGAGAGAGAGAAACATGAATGATGAGAGAGAACCACGGATCGGCTGCCTCCTGCACACCTCCTACTGGGGATCGAGCCCGCAACCCGGGCCTGTGCCCTGACCAGGAGTCAGGCCGTGACCTCCCGGTTCCTAGGTCAACACTCAACCACTGAGCCACACCAGCCGGGCCTGGGTTCAGTGTTAGACCCTCAGCCTTAGTCCCAGGGCTCTGCCCTGCAGCCGCCAGCTTTCCCACCAAGAGTGCCAGCTGGACAGGTGAAGCGAGAGGATGATACACAGCCTGTGTGTGAAGGCGGCTGCGGCCTCCACCCTGAACAGTGGGGGCTGGAGGTGCTGTCCCCGCACCCTCACTGCCCACCGATGGGCGGGGAGGTGTCCAGGGTGCTGGGCGGGAGCTGCCCCGGGGTTAAATCTTTAAATTACTAAGATTTCACAAAGAGTAACCTTAAGTAATTAAATGCTTCATGCAATTATATTTTTATAGGGAAATTAAATATTTTAAATTAAAATTGATATAAAATATTGGTTGCCACTATGCTCAATTAATATTTGACAAAAGAGGCAAGAACAAACAATGGAGTCAAGACAGTCTCTTCAATAAATGTTGCTGGGAAAATTGGACAGATACATGCAAAAAAAATGAAACTAGACCACCAACTCAAACCATACACAAAAACCAGAGGAATCAGCTTCTCTCTGCGGCACCCCACCGCCTTCCCTAGACTCACCTGAGCCAGAGGCGTGGGGCGTCTCTCAGCCATGGCCCTGGGCGGTCACTCCAGGC
>NW_006284618.1:7184083-7185323 GCF_000327345.1 Myotis davidii | reverse complement strand
GGGGTGGCGTGTGTTTGCTTCTGGGCAAGGAATTTCCTCATATATTTGACCCTCAGAGGCATGTTTGCCTTGGGGAGGCCAAGATCCACATTTGAAGTCTGGCCGTTCACGGACTTGAGATCATCAGTCACTCGCCCACCAGTGTCTGCTGAGGCCCTGCCAGGCCAGGCCCAGGGGCAAGTGCTGGAGACCAGCCCCCTTGTGTTTGTTAGCCACGGGCATGGGAGCTGGAACCCCTTTTTTAAAAAATAGATTTTTATTGACTTCAGAGCGAGAGGGAGAGGGAGAGAGAGAGAAACATCAATGATGAGAATCACGGATCGGCTGCCTCCTGCACGCCCCACACTGGGGATCAAGCCTGCAACTCGGGCCTGTGCCCTGACCGGGAATCGAACGGAGACCTCCTGGCTCGTAGGTTGGCGTTCAACCACTGAGCTCCCCAGCCGGGCGAAGTCACCCCTTCTTTATCTTCATAGGCTGTAGTGTGGGCTCCTGAGTTTACCTTTTCTCCACGTGCAGGTGCAGGGGACTGGGCTCCGGACGGGACTCCCACACCCCCAGGTGGGTCGGGCACCTCCTTGGAAGCGAATCGTGACTTGGGTCCTGACCTGGACACCGGGTAGTGACCCAGATGCTAGGCCAGCCCAGGGAACTATTAAAATCCCCAGTGCCCAGACCGCATCCTGGACCAGTCCTGACAGCGTCTCAGAGGCCACACCCGGTCACCAGTTCTGTTATGGCTTTGATACCACCCACGGGTCCCCAGGGGCAGCCATGGGGGAGTGCCAGTGGCTCGGCCAACCAGCTAAGAGCAACGTTTCCCAGAAAAATGACATCCCAGACGCTCCCCTCCGAGCAGCAGAGGCGGGAAGGGCGGAAGCACTTGGCTGGGCTTCAGCATCCATGGCTGGGAGGAGGCTGAGCTGGGAGGAGGCTGAGCTGCAGGGAGGAGGCTCAGCTCTCCTGATTGCCTCTGGCTTTGGTGTTTGCAGCTGTGTTTCCTGAAGCTTCTACGCCCCCAGGTAATAACTCCCTTTCAGCGGAAGCATCCCCTGCGAAGGACGGGGTCCCTTTGGTCATGCATCCACAGAGGGCATCTGTGTCCGGCTGCCGCGAGGGAGGACCTGGGGGCTGGCGCCCTCACAGAGGGCCTGGGGTCCCCCGGCTTGCGCGGCAGGGAACTGGGAGATCATGGATAAAGGACGGGCTGGACACCCTGCCCTGCCACCCACACATCCGA
>NW_006284618.1:7183721-7183932 GCF_000327345.1 Myotis davidii | reverse complement strand
CCCTCCCTCCCTCCTCCTCCCTCCTCCCGGGCACAATCCCGCTGTCTGTACCAGCTCCGTCTGTTCCCATTTTGCGACTCACTGTTGCGCCTGAGGAACTCTGGCTCCCAGGCCTGGGAAGCCACCGTGGGCTCCGTCTGCCTTCACAGGAGGCAGCAGCTCCTGCGGGGGAGACATGTCCGGCCCCGAGGGCTCCTTCTCGCCCCTGGTA
>NW_006284618.1:7182984-7183547 GCF_000327345.1 Myotis davidii | reverse complement strand
GGGCGGGGGGCCCTCTGGGCGGTTAGAGGGACCCGGCCTCCCTCAGCGCCTGGAGCCAGGGCCTCCGGGAGGCAGAGAGGGAGCTGGTGAGAGGCTGGGAGCCAGAGTGGGGGGCTGGGGGCTGAAAAGGAGCGAGCGGGGCATGATGAGAGGCTGACTGGCCTGGGGTCTCCCTGGGAAGGGCAGGAGTGCAGGTTCCAGAGCTATTTAGGGGTGAGGTCCCCCAGCGGGGTGGGGGGCTGGAAGGAGGCGGCCGGGAGGACGGCAGTTTCTGGCTGGACGCAAGGCCAGTCCGGACTGTATCTGAGACCCTTCTGCGGGTCCCGGGGGCTAACTCCGCATTGCCCCCCCAGGTTGGAGGACGCCTTCGGGTGCCCCTACGACTTCATCGAGGTGTTCGACGGCCGGCAGAGGGCCTCGCTGTCCATGGGCAGGTTCTGTGCTGGGGCGGCCCTCACCTTCCTCTCCTCCTCCAACGTCCTGACCCTCGTGTTCAGGAGCGACGCGGCCGTCACCCGCGCGGGGTTCTACGCCCTGTACCGCGCTGTGGAGCCGGACGAGAG
>NW_006284618.1:7181897-7182598 GCF_000327345.1 Myotis davidii | reverse complement strand
CCCCCGGCCCTGCCACCACGTGAGCACAGGGAGCCCACAGGCTGCACACACGGCCTTGCTTTCCCTGAAGTTGGGGCAGGGGCAGGGGCCAGTCCTGCTGCAGCCAAACCAGGCCCTGCCGCCCGGCCACCACCTCCAGGGGCTGGTTCCACACAGAGAACCAGGGCGGGTCCCAGCGGGACATGGGCAGTCAGAGCCCTGGGCTGGACGGGGGGAGAAGAGGGGGGGTTCACACAGGGGGGCCGTGTGATGTTTCCTCCGCTCAGGATGCGTCTGAGGATTTTAAAGGGACGCTGGCCCGGCCTGTGGCTCAGTGATTGAGCAGTGACCTATGAACCGGGGACCTGGGCAGGGGGCCTGACTTGCTGGAATATCCTGGTTTATGACTGGTGTAGACCCCCTAGCACCTGTTAGTTATTTTTTTGAGTCCCTTTACTTTATTTTTATTTATTTATTTATGTATTTATTTTGGTTAATCCTCACCCGAGGATATTTTTCCATTGATTTTTAGAGAGTAGAAGGGAGAGGGAGACAGAGAGAAACACCGATGTGAGAGAAACACATCCATTGGTTGCCTCCTGCTTGAGCCCCGACCAGGGACCGGGGGAGGAGTCTACAACCAAGATACGTGCCCTTGACTGGAATCCAACCACTGATCTAAAGGCCGACACTCTACACACTGAGCCCAACCACCTAGGGCC
>NW_006284618.1:7180976-7181277 GCF_000327345.1 Myotis davidii | reverse complement strand
TTCCAGTCAAGGGCATGTACCTTGGTTGCAGGCACATCCCCAATAGGGGGCGTGCAGGAGGCAGCTGGTTGATGTTTCTCTCTCATCGATGTTTGTTTCTGACTCTCTCTCCCTCTCCCTTCCTCTCTGTAAAAAAGTCAATAAAATATATTAAATTTAAAAAAAGAAGAAACGTGACCTCCTGGTTCCAAGGTCGGTGCTCAGTCACTGAGCGGCACCAGCTGGGCTGCAGCTGGGATTTGGGGGGAGGGGGGAGCGCCCGGCAGTGACCGCTGTCCTCCCCAGAGGCCGTCCGGCTGAC
>NW_006284618.1:7178623-7180418 GCF_000327345.1 Myotis davidii | reverse complement strand
CCCATACCCACCACCTCCCACACCCCACACCCACTCCCACCCCATACCCACCGCCTCCCACACCCCCACACGCCTCCCACCCCATACCCACCGCCTCCCACACTGTAAAGTAATCTGGCTCTGGTGGTGGTGGTGGTGTTGATCCGCACCTGGGAATATTTTTCCATTGGTTTTTAGAGAGAGTGGAAGGAATGGGGAGAGACACAGAGAGAGGAAAACAGTGTAAGAGAGACATGGATTGGTTGCCTCCTGCATGCGCCCTGACAGGGCCAGGGATTGAACCCGTGACCCTTCAGGCTGCAGGCCGATGCTCTAACCACTGAGCCATCAGCTGGGCTGGCGTGCGTCTGTTTTTGAGGAATATCTGTCCACACCGCGCTTTGCCTTTCTTGAGCTTGTGTCACTCGGCGGTGGACACACCATTCGGGCGATGGAGGGAGGTCCCCACAGAGAAGGGACTTGGGGGATCCATTTAAACTCAGAAACTGTGGGTGACTGACGGGGCCGCCCACGCTGACGGCACCTCGGGTGTGACTTGCTTCTCCCACCTTCTCTCCGTCCTCAGCACCCTCTCCGGAGCCGACAGAGGTGCCCACGCCCACAGGTGAGCTTGCCTTCTCGTCCACGGCCTCCCTTGGCAGAGTCTGGGCTCGGGACACCTCCGGCGTTTCTGAGGGAGAAAGTGTGATGTGTATTTTACCACCATTACAATTTTAAAAAGTAACCAGGACAGTATGGAATCTTCCGGAATGTTATTAAGAAGGTGGGCCCGACATGGCTCAGTGGTTGAGCATCGACCTAGGACCCAGGAGGTCAGGGTTCGATTCCCGGTCAGGGCACAGGCCCAGGTTGGGGGCTCCATCCCCAGTGTGGGGTGAGCAGGAGGCGGCCGATCCATGATGCTCTCTCATCATTGATGTTTCTCTCTCTCCCTCTCCCTCCCTCTCTCTCTGATGTCACTAAAGGCAAACTCACGCGTGCGGTTTCCATGGCCTTTGAGAAGAGCATGAGGTTTGGCTGTTTGTCTGGGATGTGCTGATGAGTGTTTTTCTTTTCTCCGTGCAGTTTCTTCGGCTCCTGGGGAGCAGCCACGGGGTTCCCACCCACTAGGTACCATCCATCGTTAATTCTGTGACGGTGTTTCTTAGGCCGGTCCCGGCATTGGTAGCCAACATGACTGCCGTGGCCCTGGGGCTGCGTGAAAGAGGCGTGTGCCCACCAGCGGCCAGCAGTGCAGCGTGGTCTCTCCTCGCCAAGGAGACTCAAGTCCGCCCGCCCTCGTAGCATCAGGAAGGCCTGACCCTCACAGGGCAGACACGGGCCCTTCTCCACGGGGACCCTCGGAACCGCCCCGACCTCTGTGGCTCGGCATCTGAGGACCACCTGCCTTGGGTCCAGGGCTCGGGTCACCCGGCCACTTCCTCACCCTCTCCCTCTGCTGGCCGTTCCCACCCCAACCTCCTCCAGTAAACGCCTTGTAACGTCTAAGTTCAAGGAAAGTGAAATTGATTTTGTTCTAAGAATTTCGTCATGTTCTTAAAGGGCCCTGGCTTAGACATGCAAAGCCCAAGACCCAAGGCTTTTGAATTTTTAAAGAAACAGCCTAAGAAATGGCACCCAAAGAGGAGGAAGCAGTGGTGTTAGGGGCCTGGGCCTCCTACGCAGCCAGCGCGTAGCTGGGCTCCCAGACAGGAGCGGCCGTGAGGAGAAGGTTGTAGTTTGTGCCAAATCTCAGATACAAGAGTCAGGCCCAGGGTGTCCCCGGGGCCGCGTGCTGCCCGGACAGCGGACAGCG
>NW_006284618.1:7172993-7178536 GCF_000327345.1 Myotis davidii | reverse complement strand
GTGTGGTGCACGGGCAGCGAGACCAGCCTGGGACGGTGCCACCACCTCGGCCTGTCGGTGCACAACTGCGGGCACCAAGAGGACGCCGGGGCCGTCTGTGCAGGTATGGGGACCCCTCACCCCCACCACTTCCCTCCGGGCAGCAGGGCGTGTCCGCCAGGCGGGGAACGCCTGGGCCCCGTTCGCCTAGAATGTTCCCAGTGTCAGCACGGCCAGTCCCTGACCCGGGAGCCCTCAGACTTAGCACCCCAGGACCTGGTCGCAGGAGTTCGAGCGTGCCTGGTGTCACAGCCTGTCCCCTGGCCCAGATCCCAGCAGCAAACGCATACACGGGCCCGGCCGTGTGGCTCAGTGGTTGAGCGTTGACCTGTGAACCAGGAGGTCAGGGTTCGATTCCCAGTCAGGGCACAGGCCTGAGTTGTGGGCTCCATCCCCAGTGTGGGGTGTGCAGGAGGCAGCCGGTCCATGATTCTCTCTCATCACGGATGTCTCATCTCTCTCTCCCTCTCCCTTCCTCTCTGAAATCAATAAAAATATATTTAAAAAACAAACCTGGGGACCCGGGAGCTGCGCCCCTGCCGGGAAGGTTTGGGGTTCCGGGAGCGGCTTTTCTGGGTGTGAGTCTCCTCACCTCCTCGTGGAGGTTTTCTGCGGAGAGAGTGCTGCCCGAGGCCTCTGCAGCCTCACCGAGGGCCAGCGTGGGGGCTCCTTGCGGCCGGAAGCAGTTATGCAACCGTTCGGGAGAGCTGAATGAACCCCGTACAGCCTGGTTCTCACCTGTTGTTGCTAAGCAACGTGTGGAGCTGACATCTGCGGCTCCCACCCCTCCAGGTCCCTCCGCAGCCCAGGGCCGCCTCCCACCCCACCCGCCTTGAGGGCCGGTGGAGATGAGGTTCCGATGGGTGAGATGAAGACAAGGGCGGGGAAGTTTCCATCACACTTTATGGTCCCTGAGTTTTGTTTTGTTTTAAATATCCCTCTTTTTATTGATTTCAGAGAAGAAGAGAGAGAGAGAGATACAAACGTCAGTGATGAGAGAGAATCACGGATTGGCTGCCTCCTGCGTGCCCCCCACTGGGGATGGAGCCCACAGCCTGGGCATGTGCACCCTTATCTCCGTTTCAGTCTCATCCAGGAGCCCTTTCTTATGTTTAATTCGCATTCGGAAGTCACCTTTATCCAACTGTAGTGTCTCTGAGGAATATATGTTTTAGATAAAGAAGTATCGGCTACATTTCCTGTTGGTGGGTGGGCTCTTTGTTTGGATTTTATCTTATTTTCATTTCTGTTCTGTTTGACACTTTCAGCATCAGCCTCAGGATTAACCACCCCGCCTGGTAATTTTATTTTCTTGCTTGCTTTAAAAACAAAAAGTATTTTTATTGATTTCAGAGAGGAAGAGAGAGAGAGAGAGAGAGAGAGAGAGAGAGAGAGAGATCAATGATGAGAGAGAATCCTGGATCGGCTGCCTCCTGCACGCCCCCTCCTGGGGATCAGACCCGAAGCCCAGCCTGTGCAGAACCAGGATTCGAACTGTGACCTCCTGGCTCTGAGGTCTGCAGAGTCCTGGTTAGTTACCCACACGCGGTGGGGAGACTTGGAGCAATGGTGTTGCCCTCGACCTTCAAGGCAGCGGCCAAGGGTGGGCAAGAGGAATGGAGCCCCGAGGGTGGAGGGGTGGCCAGGAGGCAGTGGAGGGGGCTGTGTGGACCCTGTTGGGGAAGCGGGACAGCCGCCTTACGCCTCCCGCATCTGGCAGAGCCGCTGGGCCCGGACGGCTGTCTCATTGCCATCGTGTTTCTGTTCCCTTGCAGCTCCCGTGTCCCCGGCCCCAACCCCCACACCAGGTAAACCCTGTCTGCCTGAGGGGCCCTCCTTGCCTCTCCGGCTGTCAGACTGGGCTGCTCATGGGCGCGTCCCCAGCAGACTCAGTACAGACAGAACTCAGGGTCCCCTGGCTGGCGTGTGAGCCCCCCTCCTCTTTCTGCAGATGCCTCTGCCAGCCCCACAGACTGGACCTCCCCACCCCCACCCGGTAAGGCTCGCTCACCACGACCACGACGTGCAAATTCACGACGTTCAAATCCACGAGACCAGCTTCCTACTCGTCATGTTCTAGTTAGAGAATGGTCTGCGGAGGGACCATTTTTAAAAACATAGACTCTGATTGATGTCAGAGAGGAAGGGAGAGGGAGAGAGAGACATCCGTGATGAGAGAGAATCCTGGATCAGCTGCCTCCTGCACGCCCCCTCCTGGGGGTGGAACCCACAACCCAGGCCTGTGCCCTGACCGGGAATCGAACCACGACCTCCTGGCTCACAGGTGGCCGCTCAGCCCCTGAGCCCCGTCGGCTGGGCCTTAGTGACCGTTTTGACCACAAAGTGAACATCGGAGAACAGGCACAAGGAGTGTCCTTTCCCGCGTGTGAGCGTCTCCTCCCTTTGTCCACACAGACGCCCCGTCCACCCCCGCCGACGCGGACGCCCCCTCCGGTAGGTTTCCTGCTGTCATTTTTCTGCATTTAAACACGATCCACTCTCCCTCTTTCCGTTTGACAAACGGACATCTGTGCCAAGTGTTTTTAGAGAGAACATGGATTGGGGGGATCACGGGGGTCGAAGTGATTCCAAGGGGAAATGGGCTCAGCAAACAAGTGACGGAGGCAAAGGAGGGGCCCTGGGAGCTGGGGGCGAGGAAGCTGTGGGTAAGGTGCCTGGGGGGTGGGGGAGGGAGGGCACTGGGTCCTCGTCCTGAGGGCTTTAAGGGGGAGAAGTCAGCGAGGACCCAGGGGAAGATCTCGATAGAACAATAGAATGTTCTGCAGCTTTCCTGGTGTGGCCTCTTGGGGTCGGGGTCCCCCTGATTGAGTGGCGGCACCGGGACAGGGGTCATTATCCCAGGCAGCTGGTCCTGGCATCAGCAGCCGTGGCTGGTTTTGTGGCTCATCTGGGCCTGGAGCTGAACTACGAAAGGTTCCGCTTCCTCTGAGCCCAGCGCTGGGAGGCGGCTTTGGGGGACGTTCGGGGAGGAACTGGATTATCTGGCATCAGGGCAGGAACTCGAGGCGGCTTGCTCCCAGCCGGGGGTCCTTGCAGGGGTCCAGGTTCCTGTGCCGGGGCCTCCCGTCGTCGCAGAGCTGACGGGCAGCCATAGCTGAGCGTCCATCAGCGTGGCCCACAGTGTAACCCAGCGAAGGCCCAGCCTCTCACCCAGGGGCGTGCAGCCGCTGGCTCTCTCTACTCATCCGGACAGGCTGGTGCCCGACCAGGGACAGCCTTTGCCCGCCCGGTCGCACAGCCTTAAGCAGCTGTGCCAGGGCGGTGAGAGGGAGGGAGGGCAGGCCCACACCCACCTAGTGGGCTGTGCGTGACCTGCCGCCACCCCAACGCGCACTAGACTCTGGCGCCTGGAGAACCGGCTGGGGCAGCTTCTGCCCTCTGCTCCCCGGGTTCTGCCAACTGTGGGCGTTTGAGTTGGTTCTTCTTTGTTTGCAGAGACAACCCCCACCTCAGGCCAAGAGCCCCCGCCGCCAGGTACGCTGGCTCCTCTGCTGTCTGCGCCCAGCGAGCTCCCAGCAGAGCCAACACTCCCGTCTCCCAGGGCCCAGCAGAGGCGCCATCAGGGTTATATAGCGATGCCCGTCGCCCACGTGCCCTGAGTGGCCGGGCACTTGGTAAAGTGAGACATGGACTCGGGGCCCCAGGTGGACCCGGGTTCCACATTCCTCACGGCTCCCAGGGGGGCCCGCCCGGGAGCTAAGGTGCTGAAACCGCGCTGCTTGCTTTCCTTCCGGTGTTTGGCTTCTTGTGTGGACTGAGCTCAGGGACCCGGAGAAGCCGGCGCCATCACGGCCGGAGCCTGAGGGTCCAGTTCATGAGGGTTTGCTTTTTGTAAAAGATCCACAGAGAGAAGGCGGGGGTTTCTATTCTTCGTATTCAAGTAAAAATGCTTCATTATTACCATTACCACAAAGTGAATGAATTAGAAACTGTGATCCAATTTCAGGATTTCCTGCTATGAACGTCTTTAAAAATAAAAAGACTTCTTATCTATTTGCTTTGTTGTTGACAGCATGTTTTAAAGGCATCATTTCCTGAAAGGAAAAGGTGAAATTGGTGGCTTCTCAATGAGCATCCCTCCCTGCTCTTCTTAGATGCAGGAATAACGCCAACCCTTTCCCACCTTATCATCTTCACAGCTCTGATTCCAAACCCCAGAGCCAGCTTGTGGGTGGTGCTACTCTTGATAAATTCTGTTAACATCTCAGACCTGGCAATTTACTGAGCATATCATTCAAAGCACACACAAGTTTTTCAATGGACAACTGTAATTCTGAATTTCTCATGCCAGTGAGCCCCCGCCCCGGCCCGGCCCGGGGCCTCCCAGGCTCTGCACTTCTTTCCTCTCCAAGCGCCCGAACCTCAGGACTCGCCGCCCAGGGACTAGCAGGCTGGCCGGGCGCCAGGTTCTAGGATAGGAGAGCACACCTGGCACTGTTTCATCCTACAGCTCCGGGGGCTTCAAAATACACTGTTACTCAGTTCGGCTGGGCGGACAGTCTATCCAGGTGCCTTTCCTGATGCCAAGGCGGCAGGGCGCAGTCTTGGCTGCCCTCCAGCCAGGCCCCGCCCTCGGGAGCCAGGCCACGCCCTCCGGAGCCAGGCCCTACAATGTCCTAGCTCCTCTTGAGTCCTTGTCATCCGATGCCTTTCCTGCAATTTCTGTGTCACCTCCCAACACCCGCCTTGGGCCCTGACCGCCTCTGTGGCGCCTCCTGCGTGTGCCCAGGGTTTACCCGCGTGAGTCTCGGGTTACGGGTTCTAAGTTTGGTGAACAGCGAGTTCACGTGGCGGGTTCCATCCCTGGTACTTCCCAGGTAAACAAGGTAGAGAAGGCGCTGCCTGAGCGTTGCTCTGGTTTTGCAGAGAAACGGGGCCCAAATCAAACCGGGTCGGGGTCCCCTTGAGGCAACCGTGACCCCTGCGGGAGCCCTGGTCTCCGTGGGCCGGGGCCGGGGGCTCCATCTTCAGACCCTTCCTCGCGTTTTCTTGTGTCTCGCGGTCCCAGCCCCCCACCCCCCTCGCTGTGGGGCCACCGGAAACGGCGCTCCCTTCTCCACTCTTGGATTTACCCAGGGGCTGCCTCCTCATCAGGACCGGGGGCTGGGGCCGAGGGTGTCCAAGGCGGTTGCGGGAGTCTGGCCACACTCCTGCCGGGCCCTGGCCCCGAGCTGGCCCCCTTCCTGCTCCCCGGCCTGAGTCTCCACGTGGACCACGGCCGGGCAGGGACACCCCAGGGCTCAGATGTGACTGTTCCTCATGGCAAAGCCACGCAGCGGGCACCCTCCCCTTGGCTCCCCTTCCTGGGCATCGCCCCAAGCGCTCTCATGCCCTTGGACCCGGCCCTGGCGGCTAGTCCAGCGCCCGTTCCCGCTCTCACCCCTGTTCCCCGCTCTCACACCTGCTGCCGTGGCCTCGCCTGACCTGCTCTCCCCCTTCTCCCTCCGCAGGTGGAGCCCGCCCCACTGCGCCCAGGGACCACG
>NW_006284618.1:7172466-7172953 GCF_000327345.1 Myotis davidii | reverse complement strand
GCTTCCGGGTCTCACAGAGGCCTCGCGTGTCCCTCCACTCCCTGCGCGTCGGGCGGCCGGGGAGGAAGCCCCTTGGCACCTGCCCGCCCCGGCTGCTGCTCCTTCTCCGGCCGCAGATGCTCAGGCCCACGGGTGTCCCGTGGAACGAGCTGTCCTTTAGTTTAGCTCCTCAGAGGCCCTGACTCCCCGCGGGCCGCATGCTGTGGGCCGGGTTCCCCATGGTGTGGCTTTGGGAAAGGGGGAGATAAAGTCCGTGAAAGTGAAGTCAAAAGCGGGGGGTGATGAGAGCTGGGCCAGCGCGGGGCCCTGTGGGTACGTTGCCCACAGCCCTGGCCTCCCGTGAGCTCCTGCCGCCCCCGCCCCGCAGCCCAGCTGTCCTGCTTGCCTCACCTCTTCCGGGTCACGGTGGACCGCGGCTACCTAAGGAGGCTGGGCTACTCCTCCTGGGACGTCCACCTGAATGACGAGCTGTGTCGCCCGCACGTCG
>NW_006284618.1:7171429-7172371 GCF_000327345.1 Myotis davidii | reverse complement strand
CACCACCCGACAGGTGAGCCGGCCGGCGGCGCCCTCTGTGCTGGAGGCGGAGGAGAGAGGCTGGGGAAAGTCAGCACCTATTACACACCTGGTGGGGACAGGGAAGGCACAAGCGGTGGCTTTATCCCCGAGTTCCGTGAGACCTGCCATGGCTCCCTAACTTACCTGAGACTTCCCTTCCAATGAGGACTGTGGGGTCCAGACAGAATTTGGATTAGATTATGTGGGTGAGTCCAATGGATTTACAGTGGTCCTTATAAGAGGGAGGCAAGAGAGAGGTGGGTGGATGGGTGGGTGGATGGGAGCTATTCCTTTAGCTCCAAAGTATTTTTTACAACATCCTTCTTTATTCAGTACTAGAGCCCGGGTGCACGAATTCATGCATGGTTGGGGTCCCTCAGCCTGGCTGGTGATTGTTGTCTCATCCAGTCCCAATCGGGGCCAATCGGGGCCAGTCGGCCGGGGGGAGGGACCATGGGAGGTCACTTAGGCTTTTACGTATATAGATTAGTACACACCTGCCACATGCAAGCCATGGTGCTGGGCTGGGGGAGGCCTGGGGACCTGTCTGTCTGTTTGTCTGTCTGCCGTCTTTCTAACCCAGTAGCTGGCTCTGTTTTCCATTCTAGACAGTAATACCTTGGACATTTATGTACAATGAAATGCCTATGTTTACTTCATTGTCCTTAACCACCTGCTTATGTCACAAAACACTGTCACTGACATGAAGGAGGCGAGACCACCAAAGGCACTGAGAGTATAATCCCAGCGCCATTCGCTCATACGCGTAACGTGACGTGTTCCCAGCGAGATGCCCAGGCTGGGCCTCCACCTTCTCCTCCGCCCTCCCAGGAAAGCCGCGGCTCCCTCAGCTACTCCAACTCCATCCGCGGCCGGCCCTGGGGCGCCCCCAGCCACCTCACCGTGCGGCACCGGCTGCCC
>NW_006284618.1:7163418-7171344 GCF_000327345.1 Myotis davidii | reverse complement strand
GCGTTCCTCCAGCTGCCCGTGGCCCCGCCTGTGGGGAGCGCGGGGCCCGGGGACGCTGGCCAGAGGGAGGAGGTGTTCCTGCAGGCGACACTCCACAGCCCCGACCCCAGCCTGAGGGTCTCTGTGGACACCTGTGTGGCTTCTCCAGACCCCCATGATTTTGCAACTGTCAAGTACGACTTGATCCGGCAAGGGTGAGGAGAGGGGCCCCCGGGGTGGGGTGCTCCTGGGCAGGGGGGCCTTCGGGTCAGAAACCACCCTCTGGGTAATGATGGCAGCACGAGCACGCGATGGTTTGAAATGGTAGACCCTTTTTAAAAACGTTTTTATTGATTTCGGAGAAGAAGGGAGAGGGAGAGAGAGAGAGAAACATCAGTGATGAGAGAGAATCATTGGTCAGCTGCCTCCTGCACGCCCCCCACTGGGGACAGAGCCCACAACCCGGGCCTGTGCCCTGACTGGGAATCGCACCGGGACCTCCTGGTTCATAGGTCGATGCTCAATCACTGAGCCACGCCGGCCTGGCTGTAAACATTTTTTCATAAAACGGAGAAAGGGGTGGTGGGAAGACCCCCATTTAGAATGCGGAGGTCTGGGTCCCAGCTTGATTGCGGAGCTGGAGTGACTCACCTGTGCTCTCCGTTAACCTCCTGGTGTGGGCCCTTCCCCCAGGTGTGTCGCAGATGACACCTACGTCAGCCTCCCTTCTCACCAGAGGAACACGGCCCAGTTCAAGTTCAACGCCTTCAGCTTCCTCCCCGGCTACGAGGTGGTCTACCTGCGGTGCGAGGTCGCTGTGTGCAAAGCGGGAGACCCCTCCTCCCGCTGCTCCCAGGGCTGTGCTGGGCGGGGCCGGAGCCGGAGGGGCGCGGGCCCTGTGGTGGCCTCGGGGGAGCAGGCGGGGCATCTCCGGGTGCTGGGGCCCCTGGAAATCCAGAGGAACTGAGGGGAGCCAGGGCGTGGCGTGATTTCTCCGGTCTCCCCATAACCTGGGAGGGACTAGCAGCCGCGTGTACTCCTCTTCAGTAAAGCGGTGCGTTTGCTAAATCAGATCCTTGCGTTCTCTGACTCTTCGCTCTCGAGCACTTGATCGTTGTCTGAAACTGTTCAGCATCGGGGAGCGGTGTGAGCACAGCCGCCGTGGCCGTGTGTCAGCCAGCCCCACAGTGAGGGCGTGCTCTCCTCCACTGAGTCCGGAGGCCCTGGGGATGGCACCAGCGAACACTCTTCACAGGCACCCCCGGCCCTGGCACACAGTGGGCACTGGGGACCTCCTCCTGGCCCTGACTGGGAATTGGGCCTATGCCCTGTGACATGTCCAGATCATGGAGGGGGTAACGTCATTGACCCTAAAGCCTTCACTGCCCTTCTCTAAACACTAAAGCCTGTGGGGGTCCAAAGAATCAAGTTGGGGGGGATGGCATCTGGGCCAACCCAGGATCCAGCTGGGTCACTTGGATGCTGCCAGGGTGCTGACCATGAGGGAGGGGAGGGGGTGACACAGGACGGGGAGGAAGAAGAAAGTACAGGTTCAGCGTCCACCAATCTCTAGCTGGCCGTGTCCCGAGAGCCTGAAGCAGGTGAGTTCAAGTCCCTGGCACTGCGTTTGGCAGATGAGAGAAAGGAGTCCTGGCTCCAAGGTGAGACTGGGGCTGTATTGCGAGGTCTAGCACCTGTGACATCGGGAAGTCGTGCTTAACAGGAGCGTGGGGCAGCCCTCTTCCATTCGTCTATCCATCCATCCATCCATCCATCCAGTCATTCATCCATCCAGTCATCCATCCATCCATCCACCCATCCATTCTACTCTCACTCTCCTTACATGGCAATATGATATTATTACAAGCTAGTTGCCAGGTTGCAAAGTGGGTAATACACAAATTTAAGAACATTTGTAACCTAACATCAACAAACATCCCTGAGGCAGAGAGGGTTGTTTCAATACTGCATTTATTCAAAAGCACATAAATACGTTACACAGTACATAATATACACACTACAAAACTTGACCTGAATAATAAAACATGCTACTAAGAAGGAAAGATGGCTCCTGAAGGATCCGTGCCCACCTGAGTCAGAGGCCCTCGTTCACATCGCAGAAGCATGGCGGCAGGCAGTCGAAGTCGGTGAACAAGGGGCACTCCTCACAGAACTGGAGGTTGGGGTAGCAGCCGGTGGTGATGGATGGGGCCGCGGTGATCTTGTCCTGGGTGACCACGGATGGATGATTTTTTAAGGCCAAACAAAAAGGTGGTTTTGAAACTCTTAAGAAAAGAGACACACAGGAGGGATTAGAACCCCCTCAGCCCGCCTGTGCCCGCGGTCAGGGTGCCGGGGGTGTGGGGCGGCCCAGCCTGAGAGGAAAGCTCTGCCCTGACCCAGGCTCCTGGGTCATGTGCTCTCCAAGACGCCAGAGATGCCAGGCCAGACCCAGCACAAAGGTACAGGGGTGCCAGTGTGGGCTTCCCAGCGGCTGAGACCCCACCTGCGGAGCCCGGGTCGGGGGCAGGCGCCCGTCAGCTGCCCCGGGTTCTGGATTGACCTAGTGCACAGCCTCCCTCCCTAGAACAGGAGCTCCACGGCTTCTGCCAGCAAACCTCCCACATTTGAAGGGTCCTCTCCCCGCCTGCAGAGCCCGGGACGCAGGCAGGGCCGGCCAAGGTGTGAGTCCCCGTGGAGGGGCAGCTCCCCGAGGCCTGGGCAGCGGACAGCGCTGACCCAGAGCCACCCGCTGGGAACCTCACTGTGAGCTCACAGCCCGGCCCCGAGGGGAAGGGCCAGGAGACCATGCTCACCTGTCTCTGCCTTTTCCCAGCTGCCCTGTTCCTGACCCGGGGGGCGGCCCAGGGCAGGGCGTGCCCTGCTCCAGCTCAGCCCAGGGGCCGTGCGAGGGAGTGGCCACTCTAATCACGTCACTTACTTCAATGCCTTGGCCACTTTGAAGTAAAGACAGCTGATGACACCTAACAGCGCGAGCAGGGCCAGCAGGATGCCGGCGCCAATGCTGATCATGGCTACGGAGAGGACTTCAGAAGTTTTACCTGGAGGAGACATGCAGGTGCAGTGAACAGGGCCCCCGCCCCACACAGCCGGCAGCAGCCTCGATGTGCTCCTCCCGGAAGAAGAATGAACCCCAAACCACAGAGCCTTCTGCGGGGAAAACAGGGTGTGTGGCCCTGGGAGGCCTAGAAGGCTGGCCGGGCCCAGAGAGGGAGCTGAGGGCGCATAATTAATGCGACAAAGTGCAACACCCGAGAAAAGGAAGGAGGGAGGGCGGGCGGGAATGCCTCCCCAGCCTCTCGCAGCGGGAGCCGAAGCTGAGGAACTGCCTGCACAGGTGGCTTCACCCCACACCTGTGCCCCTACAGCGTGGCCACTGTCAGAGTGACGAGCCCCCACTGCACACGAGACCTAAACATCTCCTGTGGGAAGGACTCGGAGGGTAACTTCTTCAAACTGTGACGTCAGATGAGACGGAGAACACACAGTCCCTTCTGTGATCCGTGTTTTAGGAGAGAGGTTTCCCCTTGTCCTTCCCAGGAAGCCACCTTGTCTGGAATGGACCTCGGATTCCCCGAAGCCAGGCACAGGTGAGCGGAGAGAGCAGCCACCCCCGCAGATACGTACTGTCCAGGTCGCCACTGCAGGATGGAAGCCAGCAGGAAAGAAAGCACACAATTAAAACAAACTTCCAGGAGCAGCACATCTTATCGGGAATTCCTCACGCCTTCCACTCGAGAAAGGAAATTCTGTCCTCGGGGGAGCGGCTAAGGTGTCCATTTGGAGAGCTCACGGCACCCCCGGAGCAGCAGAATGGACAGCCACTGGCCAGCTTGGCGTCTGTGCTCATTGGGCCGAGCTGTGTGACATCAACACTGGGCGGCAGCCTCGCCCCGCAGTTCTGAATTCCGCTGCGCTCAGGAGCCCGTGAGCACCCCTGGCGACCTGATCATCTCCCCTTCTCAGGCTCCATGTTTGAGCCACACAACGAAATCATACATCATTAGAGCCACTTGCCAGGATTCCAGATAGGTTCCTACTTCAGAGGACTACGTTATGGTTAAGACAAACAGATTTCAGAAAGCAATTTGAAGAAGATACCTGTTCTAAAGCAGGTTTCTCTGGTCTCAAGGTCCCCACACTCAGCAAAGCTGGTTTAATTAAATGAGGGATTATTTTAATTTCGAGGTTATTCCCTGCTGGTCTGGCCAAACCCTGAGTGAGGCCATGAAAAGCAGAGGAGATGCCAACAAAAACAGTGGTGTCAGCCCGGCTGGTGTGGCTCAGTGGTTGTGTCAACCTATGAACCGGGAGGTCACGGTTCGATTCCGTCAGGGCATGTGCCCGGGCTGTGGGCTGACAAGCAAGAACGTGAATTTGATTCCGTAGGTAAAGACTCGGTGCCCACTACACATGAGGCGTGGCGAGTCCCCGGGCAGGGCCTCGGTGGGGTGCGGCCTGCACTGCTGTGAATGAGGCCCAGGGGAGCTCCCTCCTCTGGAGTCGCTAACAATGGACCAGTCACGCACTGCCGTTTCCTCACATCCTATCTAATAGGAGGGGATATGCTAATTGACCCCCACACTGTTGCAAAGATGGCAGCGCCCACAGCCAATAAGGAGGGAATATGCTAATTGACTGCCACGCCCTCGAAGATGGCGGCACCCAGTCCCCTCAGCACCCAGCCGCCCAGGGCCTCCAGAGGCTCAGGTAACCAGGGCCGGCCAAGGCTTGCGCTGCCGGCAGTGGCAGCAGCAGAGGTGTGATGGGGCATCGCCTTCCCCTGATCGCAGGGTTGCCTCCCGCCCCTGAAGGCTCCCAGACTGTGAGAGGGGGCAGGCCAGGCTGAGGGACGCCCCTCCAGTGCATGAATTTTCGCGCACCGGGCCTCTAGTAAATCCACACATGGCTGGCGTTGACATTTCCCTGGAGGCCACAGCACTAGAGCAGGTTTGAGTGAGGGAGACGGAGTTCAGGTTTGTCGGCCCTTGTGGTTTTCCCCCCTAAACCACCTGGGAAATGTGTCCTCAGGGGCATCTGGAGGGACCCCGTCAGCATGAGCAGAAGACCAAGTCACCCAACCCCTGGCCCTTTGTGCCTCAGCCAGAGAAGAGGGCAAAGGGTGGGGCTGTGGCGGGTCAGAGGAGGGCCCGAACCACACTCCACTCTTCCCATCCGGAACCTCGAGGGGCCCCTGGGTGAAGTGAGAGCAGGTGGAGGCCAAGCCAGGAGGGGCACTTTATGCCGCATCCATTTACAGCTAGAATTTAGAAGGCACGGGGGGCCAGGTGGAGACTTCCCTCTAGTGAAGAAGCTCTCCGACTTCTGGGTCCCGTCTGCCTTTATGCACTTGAATACACACTTGCCCGTCAGGAATGCATACAGGCGCATCAAAGGTAAAGTTAGGTAAACAGTAAAAGGATTATCAGGTTTACATAAAACATACGTCTATTTTAAGCCGAAGACAACTATGATTATACACAAAAACACCCTTTTACTCCCCACAAAGCTTTTGATGTCCTTTTTCTATGTGTACCCATTATGCTTTATAGTTACTTTTGTCATTTAACGTTTCTACTAGAATGAGATTTATCCACCATCATTACAGGGCTCTGTGCTTGTCCATCGATTTACCTTTAGGAGCGAGTTTTAACGTTCCACATGCTTTTGTCTTGCTGGTGAGCGTGCTCTCCTTTCCACTTGGATAATTCTGGGGCATTTCTTATCAAGCAGGTCCGGCAGTGATGAACGCTCCCCTGTTGTGTGAAAGTCCCTCTCTCCTTCGTATTTGCCGGACAGAGTATACGCTGGAGGCTAATTCCAGCGGGTCATAATTATGCAAGAAGTTCATCGAAAGGTTGATGGGGTGCCAGCAGGACTGAAGATCTGTATATTACCTGCTGCTGGAACAGCGAAGGCAGTTCCCCCAACCTGATAATCTTTTACTGTTTACCAAACCTTACCTTGGATATGTGTATCTGCTTTGCTAGAGGGCAAACTGTGTTAATAAAAAGCTAGGGGTCCAGAGATTTGGGGGAGCTTAGTCACTAGAACTAAGTTTCCGTCTAGCACCCCAAAATGCCTTCCAAATTCATATTTCTTCTCTGGCCTCTTCATTCATTGATGCACAGCCCTTTAGCAGATTTCCTGGACGCTTGTAGATGCGGAAACCCCGGCAAGAGTATTCTTGGTTATTGGGGTTTCCCTTGGTGCTGAATACACCACCCCACTCCCTTGCCCTGTCACTGGGGAAGCGCCCTCCGCTTCCTAATCTGCCATCTTGCTCCACACTAATGCGTTTTCACTCGCTTATGAGTATCTTCCATGAAGCAAAAGTTTTTAATTTGGTTAAGTTCCAAGTTACCACATTTTTCTCTCATGGATTATCTTTTTGGTGTTATATCAAAAATGTCATTGCCAAACCCAAGGTCACACAAATTCCCTATTTTCTTCTCTATGTCTTATAGTTTCATGTTTTACATTTAGGTCTATACTTCATGTTCCTTTAGTTTTTGTATAAAGCATAAGGTATATGCTGACTTCTTTTTGTTTAAAAAGTTCCCCTCTATTCCTTGTTTGCTAAGGTATCTTATCTTGAATGGATATTAAATTTTGTCAACTTTGGGTGGTAAATACACTATATAATTTACAGATGATGTACTGTAGGTCTGAAACCTATATAACTTTATTAACAAACTTCCCCCAATAAATTCAATAAAACAAAAATAAAAGATGTCAACAAGAGATCTTTTCATAATTTCATATTTATCGAAAAGTACATCAGAAATCATCCTATATAATAAAAGGCGAATATACAAATCGACCGAACAGTGGAATGGCTGGTTGCTATGATGCGCACTGACCACCAGGGGGCAGACGCTCAATGCAGGAGCTGCTCCCTGGTGGTCAGTGCCCTGGGGGCGGGGGGCTGCTCAGCCAGAAGCCCTAAGCTGGGCTCAGGGCTGCTGAGTGCAGCGGCAGTAGCAGGAGCCTCTCCCACCTCCGCAGCAGCACTAAGGATGTCTGACTGCCACGGAGCCGGCCTAAGCCGTCAGTTGGACATCTGCCAAGGGCTCCCGGACTGTGAGAGGGTGCAGGCAGGGCTGAAAGAAGCCCCCCAAGTGCACGAATTTCATGCACCAGGCCTCTAGTGTAACTATAACCTCCTAAAGCAAGTGAAGAAATACTGCAATTACAAAAAACGAAAACTATACCTTAACTGAAATACTATTCCACTAAAAGGAAATAAAATATACACCATGAAGATATCTGCACCCAGCATTCCAGGTTACACACCCCCACGCTGGGCACAGAAGCATGTTGGGAGGCAACTGAGTTTGGCAGGGATGGCATCCTCTTCAGCCAGGGGCGGGGCTCAGGGGCTGAGCGATGCCCTAGGAATGGGGAGGTCACAGCTGGATTGGGGTCAGGGCACAGGGCGGGATTGCGGGCTCCATCCCCGGTGTAGGGTGTTCAGGTGGCAGCCGACCAATGATGCTCTCTCATCCTCGATGTTTCTCTCTTTCTCCCTCTCTCTTCCTCTCTGAAATCAATAAAAAGTAATCTTCTGTATTATAAAAGGCCTGTGGCCCTAACGCCCTAATGACCAACGACCAGCCCGGTGGGCAGGGCTGTGAGCAGCACCGAGCGGTGGGCGGGGCAGCGTGGCATTTCCGGCTGGGCTTCTAGTATATATCTAAGCCCCTCTTCCCTGCCCTGGGTGGACTAGCCGCCCTTGGCCCTTCCCTCTCTTGGAAATGAACATAAACCTCCTCCCTGCATCTCTTCTTCAGGTGTGAATCCTCACCGGAGACCGAGGCCCCGCTTCTGCTGCTCTTGCAGGACCCGGGGGAGCAACCCCGGGAGCGACCCCTCTGGCTCGGTGCCTCCTGCGCCTGCGGTCACGGGTCTCCGCTCGCCTGGGTG
>NW_006284618.1:7162610-7163139 GCF_000327345.1 Myotis davidii | reverse complement strand
CCCCACCCCCGACCCCACTCCGCACTGCCTCCCCGGACGCCCGCCCGCCGCGGGGCTTGCAGGAGTCCTTCGACCCGACGACGCTCCACCTCCCGAACTTTCCATGGACTCGAATTGACCAACCCTCCCTGCGATCCAGCACTGCCGGCAACCAGTGGCCTTTTTCCTCGGGAAACCTCCACAAACCCACCTGCTTCCCGCGCGCCTCGCCCCGCGCCTGCGCATAGCGCACCCGGGAGACGAGCAGTCATTGCGCAAGCGCCTCCCTGGAAGTCTCGGGCCGGTTTTGAATCCCTCCCCGATTCCGGCCGAGACGCGCATGCGCTGCCACAGATACAGGTTCTCTCCCTGCAGGAGCCTCAGACCCTACCTGGACCAGCCGGAAGTTGCTGGGCGTACTCCCTCCCCTCCTCCCCGCCGGAAACACGAGCTCCGGAAGAGAAGTTCCGGGCCGGCCTGGCCTGGCGGTGGCCGAATGGAGACCGACAATGAGGACGAGCGATCGGCCAGGCAGCCGACGCTGGCCTCT
>NW_006284618.1:7158292-7159181 GCF_000327345.1 Myotis davidii | reverse complement strand
GCGTAGAGCCGGCTTTAGCTGTGAGATCTCGCTGCTGAAAGCAGGTTTCTGGCTTTGTTTATTTTCTGTATTTGAAACTTTGTTGCGACTCCAGCTCTGAGATCCCGGCTGACTGAAAACAGGTTTCTGGGGTTTTGTTTAGCTTCTATATTTGTAACAATGTTTCTTAGCAGCTCAGAGCCCAGCAGCAGCAGGCAGGGAACGTTGGAGTCCTCCATCATTGAAGCAAGGAAGCCTCCTGTTCGTGTCAGTAGCCTGGCTGCCGGCCGCCATCTTGGCTGGCAGTTAATTTGCATATCACCCTGATTAGCCAATGGGAAGGGTAGCGGATGTACAGCTAATTACCATGTATCTCTCGTATTAGATAGGATATTCTGGGCAGGGGCCTGCTGCAAAGTAAAGGACCAATAAGTCAAAAATCCCATCACATAAAAATGATAAAATATGAAGTGGCATTCCCCTCCACTGGCCGGGCCCTTCAGCCCTGCACTGCAGAGGCCCCCAGAGGCACAGTGGGAGCTGCTCACTGGAGGGGCCACAGAGCACCATGCAGGCTGAAGGTGAAAGGACTTTTTAGGGGTAAAATAGGCAGGTTTAGGAAGTTTTAGGAATTAGGGGTTCCATGGGGAGAACCACAAGGCTGCAAAGCTGGGAGCTGCCCAAAGGTGTACATTCACAGAATAAGGGAGCTGCCAGGAGGTGTGCATTTACAGAGTAAAGGGAAGGAAGCCACTCACTCAGAGAAGGAAGAGGAGGCCAAAGGGAATAGAAAAACTAAAGGGAGAGAAGAGGGGAACCCCATGTGGGGTTTGAGCTCTGAAGCTGCTATTAGTGACCAATCAGAGGGGATATCAGGACACAAAGCCCTGCAGCCTTTATAAACCTCAGA
>NW_006284618.1:7152615-7157287 GCF_000327345.1 Myotis davidii | reverse complement strand
CAAGGAACCGGCGAGGAACTGACCCCCGGGCCGCCGGGCTCCGCGGCCTCTCCCGACCCTGATTGACAGCCGCGACCTGGTGATTCTGAACAGGACCCAGAAGAGCCCGGGTGAAAAGTCCTGCTTCCTCTCCCTGCGCTGTGACCCCCGTGGAGGTGAAGGAATCGCTTCTGTGGGCATTTTAAGTTCAGCAAGAAATATGGAAGTGTACTTAGGAGAGGAGTACTGTGGCACCATAGGGGCAGGAGTGTTGGTAATGTGCTGGATACCAGTGAACACGGAAAGTTTATTTTGCACAAAAAATGTCTAAAATTGGAGTCCGCTGCACATGCTTGTAAAATAAAGTTGCTCTCCTTTGGTGAAAAGCCGTGTGCGTTCGTCAGTAAAGTTGTGGTGCACGTGCGACCCGTCCCAGCAAAGTCTCCCACCAGCGCTCCTGCTCTGGGGCCCAGGGTGGACCTCGAGAGGGTCCACGCGTGGTGGAGGCCATGGGGTCCACGCTGTCCCCTGGAGCTCAGCAGCTGATGAGTGTGGTCAGGTTCCAGCAGCAGGGACGGGCCTGTTTGCTGGGAGAAAATATATCCCGTTGAGTTGAGGACCCAAAACACAATCTATTGGCCTACAAACGACGGAGGCAGACGGAGCTCAGAGGGAGCTCTTGTTCCACACGGAACGTCTAGATGTTGCAGGCGTCACAGATTTCCCACCGCACAAGCGGGAAGTATGGGCGCCTCCAGCCTGTGGGTCCTGGGACATCCCCAGGTTGGCGACCACGTGGGAAGTGACAGGTGATACTTAATTCTGTGGACACGACCCCTTCCTGAGCCTCGGTGGAGAGCCCGCGTTTACCTCCATGAGTCAGGAAGGCACTATTAACTCTGCCCGTGCAGTTGTAAGCTGCATTCCCCTGGGGGAGCGGCTGCAGGCGGTTCTGGGGAGCGCTGCCTCCAGGCGGATGCTGGGCCTGTGGGCCTCGGCGCCCTCGGGAACCTGCGACAGGCCGACCTGCGCACCTGTGCCTCTCAGAGCCCGGCTGACTTCGGGACGCGCGGGACAGAAGACGTGACAGCTCCCGGGGAGGAGAACGCACGGCCCCCCGGAGGAGGGAACCCCGCACCCCTGGGAGAGTGGGACACTGCGCCCCAGAGCCATCCTCTCCCGGGGAGCGACCTTCAGCTCGCAGCGGCGTCTTCCTTACCAAAGAGGCCGAGTGACAGCCCCGCGGCCCCTGCCCCCGAGCTGCTGCCCCTCCTGCAGGACGTGTGCGGGCAGGTGCGCCGGCTCCGTGGGGCTCAGAGCGCCGCGTGGCCGGGACACGTCCCCACGCCCAGCGAAGGCGGCCTTGGTGGTGGGATGGGAGAGCCGCCCGCCTGCTCCTACTTGGAAAAGATTCTGTGTAAGAACCTGGAGCTGATGGAGCGGAGGCTGACGGACTACCTGGACGAGCGGCTGCGCGCCCTGCAGGAGCACGTGGATGGCAAGGTGGCGCTGCTGGCGCACCTGCTGCAGAGCCCCGGCTCCCCGCCCCCGGGGCTGCCGCTCACGCGCTACGACTCTGGAGACAGACTCTCCAACGGAGAGAGATAGGCGCTCCGTGCGCCGTGCATGCAGATGTTTATTACCTATTTATTACCACGCGACCCAAAGCTCCCACCCGTGTCGATGTCATTGGAGGATCAGCATCCTACTTGCATCAAGTGACCTCAGCGTTCATTCCCTGTGCTTGTGACGTGAACCCCGGCTGCATGAGTGGGTGACCTTCCCTGAGCTTGTGACGTGGCCTCGTGCCACACCTGAGAGTGGATGACCTTCCGTGAGCTTGCAACGTGGCCTCGTGCCACACCTGAGAGTGGATGACCTTCCCTGAGCTTGCGACGTGGCGTGCTTGTGACGTGAACCCCGGCTGCATGAGTGGGTGACCTTCCCTGAGCTTGTGACGTGGCCTCGTGCCACACCTGAGAGTGGATGACCTTCCGTGAGCTTGCAACGTGGCCTCGTGCCACACCTGAGAGTGGATGACCTTCCGTGAGCTTGCGACGTGGCCTCGTGCCACACCTGAGAGTGGATGACCTTCCGTGAGCTTGCGACGTGACCTCGTGCCACACCTGAGAGTGGATGACCTTCCCTGTGCTTGTGATGTAAACCCCGTGCCTGAGTGTGAGCGTGATCGGGTCAGGAGTTATTTTTGTTTGCAGAGTTGATCACTCTTACAGAGATTTGTGTCCCTTGATGTTGTTTTAAGTATTTAAAATTTTTAAGGCTGTCCCATGCAGTGTGTTTGATAGAAGTGTATTTTTATCTATGAAAGACCTTATTTCCTCATCTTAGGAGGGAGAGAAATACTGCACTGTGGATTTGATAGTTGTTTTTCTCTTTGGTTATCCGTAAGTCGGAACCTCTGCGCTCACGGACTTGCACTGGCTGCTCCCTGAGAACAGGCGCAGGTCGGCCCTCTATGTCCCTGGGGGCGGGGGGGCGGTGGGGGGCGCTGGCTTCCTGTGCCGCGGTGACAGGAGGGAGGTCCGCGCCCCTCCGCGGAGGTTCGTTGCTGGACGTTTGTGTTGGACGGGACGCGAGTGTGGTTACCTTGTTGTATCTCCATCCACCCCTCGCCTGCTGATGCCCGTCCCCGCCTGTGCTGGGTGTGAGCACCGGGTGTGCCCTGAGGGCAGCGTGGGCGAGGAGATGGCCGTGCTCACTGCCGGCGAAGCCGTCAGGAAGTGTAACGATTGCATGTGCTGAAGGGGATGTATTTGCATCTAAAAATAAACGCGTCCATTTTGGAAACCACATGAGGGAATACAAGTGCTTTATTGTCCTTGGAGCTCTGCTTGTGTAGGAATCTGCTCCATTTCCAGATCCTGTACAGAGGACATGGGAGGGCACACGGCAGCCACCTGCCCAGCCTTCCCTCGCTCATGGGCGTTCACGGCGCGCAGTTACGGGGTATTTCCTTGTCATTCTCGAGAGTTCCGTCTCACCTCAAGTTGAGCCCGCCAGTCAAGTTTTATAGCTTCTGGTGTGTAGTCTCTTCACTGATTTCGAAAATGCCTCCCCAAGGTTGTAGCCACATTGCTACCCCCAGAGCGAGGACCACGGATAAACAGAGATGCAGGTAGCTGAAAAACCAATGCTAGATTCCTCTGCGTGTGTCTGACGGGAGATGTGATTGGGAAGCAGTATCCCAGTGGTCTCTCAGGTAGTGTTTGCCAGTGTGAATGGAATGCGTTAATGGCTTCGCTGCATGGGCTGTGCAGTCTGCACATTAGGGCTCTGGTATCACATCTCGGGTGTCGGCGAGCAGCTGGGTCCTAGGCCTGGGGTGTAAGCCCGGAGCCCCTTACCTGGCCCAGGTTTTTTTTTTTGTTTTTTTTTTTAAATATATTTTATTGATTTTTTACAGAGAGGAAGGGAGAGAGATAGAGAGTTAGAAACATCGATGAGAGAGAAACGTCGATCAGCTGCCTCCTGCACATCCCCTACTGGGGATATGCCCGCAACCCAGGTACATGCCCTTGACTGGAATCGAACCTGGGACCTTTCAGTCTGCAGGCTGACGCTCTATCCACTGAGCCAAACCGGTTTCGGCCTGGCCCAGGTTTTATCTCTGCCTCGTCCACAGCTCCCCCTGCCCTGCACCCAGGACTCTCCCCTCCTCCTTCCGCTCCTGCTGACCTGGCCTCTGCGGTGAAGAGCCAGTGCTGCCAGAGGAGGGTTCCCCCGGAAACCTTGTCCCTTCAAAGCTCAAGTCAGGCTCCAGGCCGGGAGGAGACGGACGGCGGGCCCTTCGGTCAGCACAGGCTGGGGATCCGTTCTGATCCTCGTCGAGTGCAAATGGAAGGACCGGTTCTGAGTCTCAGAGGGGCTCCAGGCAGAGCGTCCCGCCAGGAAACGTGTCTCTTCCGGAGATGGCGTTCCCTTCCCCGAGGCGGCAGGGATAAGAAGTTTTCATCCCCAGCGCCCTCCCGCCTGTGCTGCACGCGACATTACAGCCGGTTGCTCCACGTCCCAAAGTGGGTGATGCCCAGTGCCATTACATGGCTCGCTAACGACACCAAACATCCCCGAGGCGGAACGGGTATTTTCAATTCTGCATTTATTCAAAAGCACACGAATGTCCTGTAGCACATACCACAGTGGGGACACTATAAAACGACTCGAATAAAACATTCTGCTAAGAAAGGTCGCCCTGCAGGCGCCAGGGCCGCCGGTCAGAGCCCCTCGCTCACGTCGCAGAAGCCGGGCGGCAGGGACTTGGAGTCAGCGCACAGCTGACACTCGTCGTAGAGCTGGAGGCCGGGGTAGCAGCTGGCGGTGATGGACGAGGCTGCGGTGATCTTGTCCCTGGTGACCATGGACGGGTAACTTTTTAAGACCAAGCACATCGGTAGCTTTGGAGCTCTTAGAAAAGAGACACACAGGAGGGATTAGAACCCCCTCAGCCCGCCTGTGCCCGCGGTCAGGGTGCCGGGGGTGTGGGGCGGCCTAGCCTGAGAGGAAAGCTCTGCCCTGGCCCAGGCTCCTGGGTCATGTGCTCTCCAAGACGCCAGAGATGCCAGGCCAGACCCAGCACGAAGGGAGAGGGGCTGCCAGTGTGGCTCCCCAGCGGCTGAGGCCCCACCTGCGGAGCCCGGGTCGGGGGCAGGCGCCCGTCAGCTGCCCCGGGGTCTGG
>NW_006284618.1:7149742-7152575 GCF_000327345.1 Myotis davidii | reverse complement strand
CTGCAGAGCCCGGGACGCAGGCAGGGCCGGCCAGGGTGTGAGTCCCTGGGGAGGGGCAGCTCCCTGAGGCCCGGGCAGCGGACAGCACTGACCCAGAGCCGCCCGCTGGGAACCTCACTGTGAACTCACAGCCCGGCCCCGAGGGGAAGGGCCAGGAGACCATGCTCACCTGCCTCTGCCTTTTCCCAGCTGCCCTGTTCCTGACCCCAGGGGGCGGCCCAGGGCAGGGCGTGCCCTGCTCCAGCTCAGCCCAGGGGCCCGTGCGAGGGAGTGGCCACTCTAACCACATCACTTACTTCAATATGCTGGTCAGTTTGAACAGAAGGCTGGTGACACAGAACATCAGCAGGACTATGGCAATCAGCAAGGCGACCCCGATGGCCGTCATGATCCTGATGTCAAACATCTTCCCAGCGCCTGGACAGGGAGTGCAGGGCGGTGACTGGCTCCCCTGCCCACAGCCCGCTCAGCCTCAGTGTGTGCTGCTCACACCAAGGAAGAATGAACCCCCACCCACAGGCTATGCCTGTAAAACACGGATGGTCTCCCAGGGGGGCCCAGGGCTTCGGCCGGCCTGGCCACGTGGGGGTCGAGGTTTTATTTGTGGATGAAAACGGACTGAAATGCAAAGTGAGAGAGAAGGAAACAGGACAGATGGTGGGAAGGACGTTCTCCCTCTCGCAGCAGTAACGTGCAGCTAGCGGTGAGTAACAAACAGGCCACACGTGAGCAAATGGTTTCACTCCCACCACCTGCATCTTGTGAACTCTACTCGCTGATGGAGTCAGGACTGACCCTTGCTGCTCATCAAACTTAAAACTAACTATTCTCAGAACAGAACTAAGGGAGCAGCTCTTTCCGAACGCCATGCTGACAGCACTAAGCACGAGCCAACCCACATGCAGTGCTGTTTTCAGGAAGAAAGGCCTTCCATTCTCCTCTGATAACTGTCATGCCACCTTCTGGTTTAAGGAGACTCTAGAAGCCCTTGTCACCAGACCATCCTGTCACTAGGAGACCATGGGCCTTTCTGCCATTTTTCCTCCCAAATCCTCCCAGGAAATTCAATTTGGTTGGAATAAGCAATTTGTGTAATTAACATTGAAATGAGAACCATGGCCCAGGAAGAAAGAATAAACAATATGACGCTGCCCGACCAGTGTGGCTCAGTTGTTGAGGGTCATCCCTTGAATGGTTCGATGGTTCGATTCCAGGTCAGGGCCCATGCCTGGGAAGCGGGCTCAATTCCCAGTAGGGGGCAGCCAATTGATGATTCTCTCATCATTGATGTTTCTCTCTCTCCCTCTCCTTCGTCTCAGAAATCAATAAAACATGTTTAAAATGACATGACTGCCAAGCAGCCTTAGAACACTTACACCCTCGGGTAGGGAGGAAGGCCAACTAGAAAAAAAAATTTCTTAAAGACCTTAGGAAACAGGTTATTGTATCAAACCCGTCACTCGGTACCACACTGGACCTTACTCAGTCAAAGGCTGCGAAAGGGTCGAGCCTGCCACTGAAGAAGGGAGCTATCGCTTCATCCTGTGCGGAGTGCGGCCTGAGACTGGAGAGCTCACTTTAGAGGCCCAGCCATGGTCCAGCTCCAACTTCCGCCACGGGCTGTGACATCACTGCTCCGCACCCCGGCTCTGCCCTGGGGTTCTGAATTCTGTTCCATTGTACTTGGAGTTCAGCCCCCAGGAAGCAGAAATACTATGTTGAATCACTTAATTCTAAGTTTTTACCTTTTTGGGTCGTATTTCCCCTTATTTTCAGAATTTGTTGATCAAAAGCAAATTTAAGATTTCAATTTTAAAAGTAAAGATAAATGTGGGAGGCTAAGAACTCTTAATACTTAATAGTTCAGTGCTAGCCCTAGCGGGTGTGACTCAGTGGTTAGAGCATGGCCCGTGGACTGAAGGGTCCCGGGTTTGATTCCGTCCAGGTCACAAACCTCGGTTGCAGGCTCCTCCCCGGCCCCAGGTGGCAACCAATCGATATGTCTCTTTCACATCAATGTTTCCTTCTCTGTCCACCCTTCCACTCTCGCTAAAGATAATCAATGGACCGCATGTTTGATGGTGATCTACATGATAAGGAAGCTAAAAAATTCCTATCACATAGTGACAGCGTGACATAATTTATTTACGTTTGTGGCAATGCTGGTGTAAACAAACCTGCTTTTCCAGGTGTATGAAAGTACAGCACGCATGACTACGTACAGTACATAGTACTTGATAATGAACATAAACGTCTATGTTACCAACTTATGTATTACACTATACTTTTTTTTATTAAATAAATCTTTATTGTTCAGATTACAGTTGTTGCTCCTCTTTATCCCCCCATAGCTCCCCTCCAGCTGGTTCCCACCCCATCCCAGGCCCCTACCCCCCCCGCTATCCTCATCCATAGGTGTACAATTTTTGTCCAGTCTCTTCCTGCACCCCCCACACCCGTTTCCCCCTGAGAATTGTCAGTCCACTCCCTTTCTATGCCCCTGACTCACCAGTTTATTCTGTTCGTCAGATTATTTATTCGCTTGATTTTTAGACTCACTTGTTGATAGATGTGTATTTGTTATTCATAATTTTTATCTTTACTTTTTTCTTCTTCTTCCTCTTCTTAAAGAATACGCTTCAGCATTTCATATAATACTGGTTTGGTGGTGATGAACTTCTTTAGCTTTTCCTTATCTGTGAAGCTCTTTATCTGACCTTGAATTCTGAATGATAGCTTTGCTGGGTAAAGTAATCTTGGTTGTAGGTTCTTGCTATTCATTACTTTGAATATTTCTTGCCACTCCCTTCTGGCCTGCCTTGTTTTTTTTTTT
>NW_006284618.1:7141461-7149144 GCF_000327345.1 Myotis davidii | reverse complement strand
GTCTTGCTTCAGTGGGGCTTTGGTGCTCACTGAGTCTGCCCCCTGAGTGTGTCCCTTATGGATCTGAGGAGTTGTAATCTGGATGGTCCCACTCTGACCTCTGGGTACACGAGCTCTTGGATCTCTAAAGAGGTGCTAATTTAGCATCTCCCTGAGGCTACCCAGCAGGAGCTATGGAGAGATCTACAGATTCCTCTTGTTTGGGGTTTGGAGGTGCCCAGATGAGGCCCAGCTGTGAAGCAATGCAAGCTGCTGTGGGGCCTTGAGCCTTCTCTTGGATGTTCTGGGTCTCACTGACCCAGGTTCAGTTTTTTAGGTAATTTTAGATCTCAAAGGGCCAGGGCATTCATATGCAAAAGCCTCTGCTCGAAGCTTGGGTGGGGCGGGGTCTCTGGGAATCAACAGGGCAGAGAAGGCAGCTATGGCTTGTCCTCAGTCCTACCCTAAGAGGCCCAAGGTCTCAGTGTCCCAGTAGTCATGGCAAGCACCTCTGAGAGAAAGCCGCCTTCGAGTTCTGCCCACTGCCAGACAGTCCAGTTTCTCCCCGTATGAGTCTGGGTCCCCAGAGACTCGCCCGGAACTGGAGTTAAGAGCCATTGGGAGCTTGAGACTCCCTCCCGATTGAAAAAGACAACTGCATTCTCCGTTGCCAGTCCTTTCCACGCGTGCGCCTCCGTAACTCTGTACTTTACTTCCGCACCTCCTCTGAGTCTCAGTGTGCTTTTCTCTTTCCTTCTAGTTGTAGAATTTCCACTCAGCCAGCCTTCCTGTGGTTCTGGATGATGTCCGTTTTGTCTTTTAGTTGTATTTTTGAAGTGGTTGTTCGAGGCAGCAATTTCAGGTGTTTACCTATGCCGCCATCTTGGTTTTCTATACTTATTTATTTAATATATTTTTATTGATTTCAGAGAGAAACGGGGAGGGAGACATAGAAACATCAATGATGAGAATCATGGATCTGCTACCTCCTGCAAGTCCCACACAGGGGATCAACCTGCAACCCAGGCCTGTGCCCTGAACTGGTAATCCAACAGTGACTTCTTGGTTCCTGGGTCCACGCCCAAGCACTGAGCATGCCGGCTGGGCCTGTATTATACTTGCAATCATTATTTTAGGATGTGTTCTTTCTACTTTAAAGAGAGCTGGATACAAAACAGCAGCCATGTCATGTGGGCAGCAGCCTCATGCATGTTGTTTACTAAATCTCTTGACTGCATCATTCTCTCGTGCTTGGTTTCATCTCGTGTTGTTTTGCACAGGAACACGCTGTGCAGGCGTGTAGCCAGGGGCCACAGGCTGGACCATGGAGCCCAGGCGTGTAGCAGGCGGTACCGTCCAGGCGTGTGGAGGTGCACTATCCTGTTCACACAAGGATGAAACCACCCAAGGATGCCACTCCTCAGAGTGAGCCCTCAGCGTTCTGTGCACACGACTGTGCTGACTGAATGTGACGGCCCTTCAGCACCAAGACAGCCGAGGGGAGGGGAGAGGGACTTTCACATTTACTGGGACAGTAATGATGTAGGGACACCTGCCATTCTTCCTGTTTAAGGAGACAGAACAGAAGAGCAGAAAGAGGGAGAGAAAACGAACACTTACTGGGCACCTATAGGCCTGGCTGGTGCTGGGACAACGTGTCCAGAACATTATCCCCTTCACTTCCCATTTTACTGAGTTTCCAGAGTGGACCAATTATTTTTAGATGCAAATACATCACCTTCGGCACATGCAATGGTTACGCTTTCTGACGCGAGGCCACCACAGAGAACGGCCTTCTGCCCGATACACGCCTTGCCCAGTGCGAGCCTCGTCGCTCACACCCAGCACAGGCTCTGGGAGGACACGGCATCAGCTCGGCAAGGAGGGTCCCCGCTTTCCGCGGGGGAGGGACAGCACAATAGTCTCTCGTTTTGCATCAACCACTAAATCTAAAATAATTCTGACAAAGAGGCCAGTTTTGATTTTACTTTCCTTCTACAGCTACAATAAGAACGAACATAAAACGAATGGCCCTGATGGACACTAATGTTACAAATGCCAAACACAACTAATATCTTACTGAGAAAATATAAAATATAACCCGTGATATGAAATTAAAGGCTGCAAGTCTTGAGTACCTGGTTTTCCAGAACAATCAATTAGGAAAAGAAAACCCCAAATACTCTAACCATTTTCCCCATATCCCTAAAATATAAGGTCTTTACATAAATTAAAACAGTGCATACTTCAAATACATACACAATACACACCAAAGAACTATAGTAGAAATCCTTAAATATTTTGAAGATTTAAACACAGAAGTATGAACTCTGCAAACAAAAATAACTCCTGAGGAGATCACGCTCACACTCGGGCACGGGGTTTACGTCACAAGCACAGGGAAAGTCATCCACTCTCAGGTGTGGCACGAGGTCACGTCACAAGCTCAGGGAAGGTCATCCACTCTCAGGTGTGGCAGGAGGGTCACGTCGCAAGCTCACGGAAGGTCATCCACTCTCAGGGGTGGCAGGAGGGTCACGTCGCAAGCTCAGGGAAGGTCATCCACTCTCAGGGGTGGCAGGAGGGTCACGTCGCAAGCTCAGGGAAGGTCATCCACTCTCAGGGGTGGCAGGAGGGTCACGTCGCAAGCTCAGGGAAGGTCATCCACTCTCAGGGGTGGCAGGAGGGTCACGTCGCAAGCTCAGGGAAGGTCATCCACTCTCAGGGGTGGCAGGAGGGTCACGTCGCAAGCTCAGGGAAGGTCATCCACTCTCAGGTGTGGCAGGAGGGTCACGTCGCAAGCTCAGGGAAGGTCATCCACTCTCAGGGGTGGCAGGAGGGTCACGTCGCAAGCTCAGGGAAGGTCATCCACTCTCAGGGGTGGCAGGAGGGTCACGTCGCAAGCTCAGGGAAGGTCATCCACTCTCAGGGGTGGCAGGAGGGTCACGTCGCAAGCTCAGGGAAGGTCATCCACTCTCAGGGGTGGCAGGAGGGTCACGTCGCAAGCTCAGGGAAGGTCATCCACTCTCAGGGGTGGCAGGAGGGTCACGTCGCAAGCTCAGGGAAGGTCATCCACTCTCAGGGGTGGCAGGAGGGTCACGTCGCAAGCTCAGGGAAGGTCATCCACTCTCAGGGGTGGCAGGAGGGTCACGTCGCAAGCTCAGGGAAGGTCATCCACTCTCAGGGGTGGCAGGAGGGTCACGTCGCAAGCTCAGGGAAGGTCATCCACTCTCAGGGGTGGCAGGAGGGTCACGTCGCAAGCTCAGGGAAGGTCATCCACTCTCAGGGGTGGCAGGAGGGTCACGTCGCAAGCTCAGGGAAGGTCATCCACTCTCAGGGGTGGCAGGAGGGTCACGTCGCAAGCTCAGGGAAGGTCATCCACTCTCAGGGGTGGCAGGAGGGTCACGTCGCAAGCTCAGGGAAGGTCATCCACTCTCAGGTGTGGGACGAGGTCACGTCGCAAGCTCACGTGAGGTCATCCACTCTCAGGTGTGGCAGGGGGGGCACGTCGCAAGCTCACAGAAGGTCATCCACTCTCAGGTGTGGCACGAGGCCACGTCACAAGCTCAGGGAAGGTCACCCACTCATGCAGCCGGGGTTCACGTCACAAGCACAGGGAATGAACGCTGAGGTCACTTGATGCAAGTAGGATGCTGATCCTCCAATGACATCGACACGGGTGGGAGCTTTGGGTCGCGTGGTAATAAATAGGTAATAAACATCTGCATGCACGGCGCACGGAGCGCCTATCTCTCTCCGTTGGAGAGTCTGTCTCCAGAGTCGTAGCGCGTGAGCGGCAGCCCCGGGGGCGGGGAGCCGGGGCTCTGCAGCAGGTGCGCCAGCAGCGCCACCTTGCCATCCACGTGCTCCTGCAGGGCGCGCAGCCGCTCGTCCAGGTAGTCCGTCAGCCTCCGCTCCATCAGCTCCAGGTTCTTACACAGAATCTTTTCCAAGTAGGAGCAGGCGGGCGGCTCTCCCATCCTAAAGGGAATGAAAGACCAAACATGACCCTGACCTCCAAACGGCAACAAAAGCCACTAGACAGCCAGCAGCAGCACACAGCCTGCTGCTTCCCCTGCAGCCCCGCACTGCTCTGAGTCCGTAGGCAAAGACTTACCCACCACCAAGGCCGCCTTCGCTGGGCGTGGGGACGTGTCCCGGCCACGCGGCGCTCTGAGCCCCACGGAGCCGGCGCACCTGCCCGCACACGTCCTGCAGGAGGGGCAGCAGCTCGGGGGCAGGGGCCGCGGGGCTGTCACTCGGCCTCTTTGGTAAGGAAGACGCCGCTGCGAGCTGAAGGTCGCTCCCCGGGAGAGGATGGCTCTGGGGCGCAGTGTCCCACTCTCCCAGGGGTGCGGGGTTCCCTCCTCCGGGGGGCCGTGCGTTCTCCTCCCCGGGAGCTGTCACGTCTTCTGTCCCGCGTCCCGAAGTCAGCCCGGCTCTGAGAGGCACAGGTGCGCAGGTTGGCCTGTCGCAGGTTCCCGAGGGCGCCGGGGCCCACAGGCCCAGCATCCGCCTGGAGGCAGCGCTCCCCAGAACCGCCTGCAGCTGCTCCCCCAGGGGAATGCAGCGCTGAGGGAACAGGGAATAGGGCTGTGAACAGCAATGACCAGAGGAAGTTTGCGGTAATTTAGAATCAGGCCCCGGGCATTCTCCACTGGGTCCCCGACACAGCCCTATGCAGGCAGCCACCATGACTGCACCAGCAGCTGAGGGGACCAGGTTCAACGTCGCCCGGCCAAGGCCGCACAGCTGGTGAGTGGGAACCAGGATGCGCCCCGGCGACCCGATTCCAGTCCGGGCTTGTCATCCCTTGACTGTGGGTTTTCCTCAAGAAAATGCGAAAACAAATACCAGCACACTTACTACAACTGCACGGGCAGAGTTAATAGTTCCTTCCTGACTCATGGAAGTAAACGTGGGCTCTCCACCGAGGCACAGGAAGGGGTAGTGTCCACAGAATTAAGTATCACCTGTCACTTCCCACGTGGTCGCCAACCTGGGGATGTCCCAGGACCCACAGGCATGGAGACGCCCGGCTGGAGGCGCCCATACTTCCCGCTTGTGCAGTGGGAAATCTGTGATGCCTGCAACGTCTAGACGTTCCGTGACGAACAAGAGCTCCTTTTGAGCTCCGTCTGCCTCAGTCGTTTGTAGGCCAATAGATTATGTTTTGGGTCCTCAACTCAACTGAATATATTTTCTCCCAGCAAACGGGGCCCGTCCCTCAGTAACATGAAATGACAACTATACGCAGGCACTTTGATACAGAGTCCCACCCCATCATCCCACATCGCTAACGCAAGCACAGAGCCTGCAATTCTGAACTTCAAGCACAGGAGATAAAAAGTAAACTTTCAAAAACCAGTAACCGCAGGCACCAGCAAAGCAGGGAGCGGCTGGGACCTCACAGCCCAGGGCCCTCAGGACGGGCCCCGCCCACGTTCACCCAAAGGCCCCAAACAGCCTGCTCACACCATCCACAGAGAGGAGGCCTGCTCATGGAACACCCAGGTTTACACGCAGTGAGGGGTGCCCCGGCTCACACGGCTTTTTCCAGGGGTCATTCCGCAGACCCTGTGCTAACACCTAGCACTCCCAGAGAACCAGCCTGTCCTGCAGGAATCGCTCCGTTACGACAGACGCCCCCGGGAGGACGTCTTTCATTGGCCCCAGTTTTGGGGTCTCCTTTCTTCCCCCGGGGGCTCCCCACACGTCCCCATATGTAATGAGTTAGCCCGGCGTGGGGAAAGCAGGTGACAACACACGTGCCGGGTGGGAGGACTCGTAAGCGGTCCACAGGCAGAGAACCCGCCAGGAGGAGTCACCGCAGGTGGGGAAGAGGGTGCTGCAGGGGGGGAGCACTGATTCACTCACTGTCCTTCTGAAAGGCCTGAATCCACGGCAAAGGAGCCACGTGACGTTTGGAATTAAACCAACAAACGAACACCCCAAACCTTGACACACGGCCGACAAATGCACTCTGCCGTCCTAGCCGCATCCTGCTCCCCTGGCTCTGGAGGTTTCATTACAATGATTTTATGGGAAAAAGGTGTGAAAAGTCAGGGCAACAAAAACAGTGTGGGCAACTGAGCTTAAAAGTGAGCAAACGTCACACTTCCTCTCCTCTTCCTCGGCTCCCGCCCTCCCACGGCCCCAGGGCCCGGGACTCGGGAGCCCCTTGACGACAGGCTGCAGGGACCCGGCCTGGAGCGGCTCCCGGCGCCAGCAGGGCCTCAGTCCCTGAGCAGCTGCTCATCAACATGAGCGGAATGAGGGAGGGAGGGAAGGAGCTCCTGGAGAGCTGTGACCTCTGCTTTTTCCAGAGACTAGATCTACACAGCGCTATTTTCCATCAGTAAGGAATGACAGGTCACGTCAATAATAAAAGTGCAAAGGAAAGTTTAAATCGCTCCATCCTATATAATGAAAGGCCAGCGACCGTAACTGCGTAACGACCAGGACGACCAATTGACCAGTCGCTATGAGGTGCATTGACCACCTCTCGGTCCCTCCCCCAAGCCCACAGGCTCCGATCGCTGCATGGCCAACGGGGAACGAAGGGGAACCAAGGGGAACTGGGGTGGTGGTGACAAGGGGAACCAGGGTGGTGCTGGCAGGGGGAACCGGGGTGGTGGTGGCAGGGGGAACCGGGGTGGTGCTGGCAGGGGGAACCGGGGTGGTGCTGGCAGGGCAGGACTGGGGACTGGGGAGCGGGCGGAAGATGGCCCGGATCTCAGGCTAGGCCTAGGGACCCTGCCCGTGCATGGTTTCGTGCAGCGAGCCCCTAGTGTCCTTATAAAAAGCCACCGTTTACCGTTTACAGGCGTCTGGAAAAGAGCCCCTCCACGTACCTGCTGCTGGAACCTGACCATACTCATCAGCTGCTGAGCTCCAGGGGACAGCGAGGACCCCATGGCCTCCACCATGGCGTGGACCCTCTCGAGGTCCACCCTGGACCCCAGAGCAGGAGAGCTTGTGGGAGACTTTGCTGGGACGGGTCGCACGTGCACCACAACTTTACTGACGAACACACACGGCTTTTCACCAAAGGAGAGCAACTGGCATAAAACAGAAGTTAGGAAAGGAACAATATGGAACAACAATCGCTACTTACGGTCACTTCCTGCTGTGACCTAAGTAACAGTGAAGCAGTCAAGAGTCTAAAAGTTCACTTAGGTTTCGCTAGAATAGTTAGAGTCTAAAAACTACTCAGAACCATTGAAATAAAAAATGTTAAACTACACAATCACACGTACAATGACATTTTACATACTTAGATGAGGAATCAAAGATAAACCATAGCAATCTGTCCGCTTAATGTACTGCAAGTTGCTTTAATATTATGAATACAGAGCAGGGTCGGCCAGAGCCCAGGCAGTGTTTGCTGAAATAGTAAATTTTGTGCAATGCTTTATGCTGCCCCACTTCGTCCACACTTTAAACCAAACCACGTTCCCTGTGGTCCGGACAACACAGCCGCCCAGTGAGAGGGAACAGGCTCTAGACTCAGACAGACAGGCGCTCAGCAAAGGCTCTGCTACTACTCTCCCTTGGTGTGTGTGTGTGTGTGTGTGTGTGTGTGTGTGTGTGTGTGTATGTGTGCAGTGATGGATCTGCTACCCTGCATGTGTGTGTGTGTGTGCAGTGATGGATCTGCTACCCTGCATGTGTATGTGTATGTGTGAGTGTGTGTGGGTGTGT
>NW_006284618.1:7138339-7140214 GCF_000327345.1 Myotis davidii | reverse complement strand
TCTTTTCGTGTTCACTAAAAATAAAATATAAAAATTGACTTTATTTTCACACATCACTTTTTTAAATTGATAAATTATTTTAAATGTTTAAAATTTATTTCAGAGAGAGGAAGGGAGGGGAGATAGAAACATCAGTGATGAGAGAGAATCACTGATCGACTGCCTCCCGATTGCCCTCTACTGGGGATGGAGCCTGCACCTCAGGCCTGGGCCGTGACCAGGAATCCAACCGGGACCGCCCAGCTAATGGGTGGACCGATGTTCAACCACGAGCCACAGCGGCCGGGCACGTTATCACCTTTAATGGTCTCGTTTGAAAACAAGGGTTTCCAGGCTAACACCTGTCCTGCGATTGTTTTCCCGGTGAGGGGAGGGTGCTGGCTTCCTAGGAAAATGCAGGGGGGACAGACTACACCTGCCACTGAGCAGCTTATGGAAGAATTGAATTTGATAACCAATGTGTCACCTTGTAGCACCAGCATATTTTAAAGCTCAATAAACACATCTACTACGTCCAACCTGCACAGAACATAAAACAGTTCCTACTTTGAGTGACATGAAAGAGAGGTCAGGACATGTTCTTTGTAAAAAATCAGAAAGCCATCAGAAAGCATGGCCGCGGGTGAAGTATGCTGGTCGGCAGTGCTGGGCTGCCCACTGTTGGGAAAGGGCTTCCTTCAAGAAGATACGTTCAAAGTCCCGGCTGACGGACCGATTGCCGTTTGGAAAGCAGACCCTGTGAGATACACACAGAAGCCGCCTCTCCCAGGCACTGCTGGGCCCCTCCCAGCTCAGCTCCGCCCACCAGCTGTCAGTTTCCAGCTGCCCACACCCCAGGGCGGACCGGACTGTCCTGGGGTCCCCCCCACAAGGCCCGGACTCCCGGCTGCTGGTGTGTCTCGCTCCTCCCCCGAGGGTCTGAGGCCAGAGTCAGAGAAGCAGAGCTCCCAGAGCTGGGACGGAAACCCGCCTCGAGAAGACGCTGCACACGGGTGGGTCACAAACCTGGTATCCAGCACATTACCAACACTCCTGCCCCTACTGGTGCCACAGTACTCCTCTCCTAAGTACACTTCCATATTTCTTGCTGAACTTAAAATGCCAACAGAAACGATTCCTTCACCTCCACTGGGGTCACAGCGCAGGGAGAGGAAGCAGGGTTCATCCGGGCTCTTCTGGCTCCTGTTCAGAATCACCAGGTCGCGGCTGCAGAGCAAGTGACAAACATCAGTGTCCGCCCCTGCACAGGCCGCCAGCCCCCCGACAGGCCCCGGGGCTGGCATTTCATCCACTTCCGTTTGCCTTTGGGGTCCACACACCTTCCAACAGCCCACAGCTGCTCAGCACAGACTCACAGAGAAATGGCCGCTGCAGCCCGGCCTGTGCCCTGGGCGGGTAGAGCATCAGCGCGGGACCGGAGGGTCGCGGGTCAAGGGCATGGACCTTGGTTGCAGGTTCCCCAGGCCCAGGTCGGTGGGAACAGGAGGCAGCCAATCCGCGTGTTTCTCTGTGTCGCTCCCCCCCGCCATTCTCTCTCTAACAAAACAAAACACAAAACACTGGGGAAATGTCCCCTGAGGAACGGGCGTTGGGGCGTCGGGTCCCTGCTTCCCCTGATCACGGGCATCTTGCTCGGCCCCCGGAATGGCTTCCTATTTAATGGGACGCTCAGGGCACCCGTCTGTGCACAGGGGCGGGAGCAGAACGGACAGAGGACAGAGTCTGTTTCCACATGGGGAGGGCGACCCCCGGGGGGACAGTTCCCGCCTCCTGGGCCCCAGGAGGGGCTGCTCGTTGGGGGACAGAGGCGGGTGCGGTTGGACGGGGCCTGCGGGGCTGACCCACGGACACAGGACGGGGGCGTCTCCGCCCTGA
>NW_006284618.1:7131260-7137272 GCF_000327345.1 Myotis davidii | reverse complement strand
AGTGGAAGGAGTGTACTGCGTTTTAAGAATGATTATATACAGAGGCTTATGTGTCCGTGAGGGGCAGCTGTGTATTGTCCACGTTAGAGCAACTCACTCTAGAGCAGCGGTTCTCAACCTTCCTCTCGCCGCGACCCTTTAATACAGTGCCTCATGCTGTGGTGACCCCCAAGCATAACATTATTTTCGTTGCTACTTCCTCACTGTAATTTCGCTACTGTTAGGAATCGTCATGTAAATATCTGATATGCAGGATGTACTTTCATTGTGACAAATTGAACATAATGAAAGCATAGTGATTAATCATTACCCCCAAAGGGGTCACGACCCACAGGTTGAGAACCGCTGCTGTAGAGGCTTATGTGTACGTGTGGGGCAGGTAGGTGTGTGTATCCTCTACAGGGGGGGGCTCCTGCCCGGTCAGGTTCTGAAGTCAGAGCAGGTGGACATCTCCAGGCCAAAGAGACTCTTGAAAATCCTTTGGGAACGGTGTTCTCTCAAAAATTCCACCACAGCCAGTTTAACATCCAGAGTGCAGGTTTGTGGGGCTTAAAGTGTATACATTTTGGGGAACCCTTTTTAAGAAAAAGGAATACAAGCCCGGCTGATGTAGCTCCATGTCTGAACATTGACCTATGAACCAGGAGGTTCCATTCCCGGTCAGGGCACAGGCCCGGGTTTCGGGCTCAATCCCAAGTGTGGGGTGTGCAGGAGGCAGCCGATCAATGATTCTCTCTCATCATTGATGTTTCTCTCTCTCTCTCTCCCTTCTCTGAAATCAATAAAAATATTTTTTAAAAAGAAAAAAGAATACAAGGTAAGTAACAAAATTGCTAGGGTCCCTCCCAGGACGATAAAGAGGCTCCATCTTCATTCATTCTGGGTAAACCTGCCTCTGCAGGCAAAGGGGAGGGTGGGGCCAAACGGATTGATGGCTTGTATTTAGGGACCGACTGGTATGTCCCAAGTACATATTTCTCTCTAAGCCCTCACATCTGCTCTCTGCAGTGAGGTGCACCCTGGGAGAAGCATGTGAAGCTGAGGCCTCTGGGTAGAGTAGATTTACGCTCCCCATCTCAGGCTCACTCCAGAGCAAACACTCATTGGCTGAAATATTCTGAATACTTTAGGTAGTTATTTTTGTCCTTTATGCCTGAATGTAGATTGTTAATGTAGAAAAAAAACAAAAACATTCAAACCTGTAAAGAATTTTTGTGTGTTTTTTCGAGCCAGACTGTTGACAATTGCCAGGAAGAACAATCTCAATGTATCTAGATAGTGCTCGGAGAACGGTGGTTTTTTTCACCTATTTTTGTAAATTACCATCAAAGGAGACCTAAGTGGGTCACATGATAGATGAGGGAGATGGGAGAAAGCAAGATGGGCTGGAACCTCTGGGATTGGATAAAAAGTAAATGATAGACAAAAGTCTTTTACACAGGTGGGTGCAGGATAGTTAACAGTCCAATTGACACCATAACAATAATGAGGGAATTTGTGGGCTCTGCCCCTGTGCCATTTGCTCTGCCCTGAGGGGTCCGGAAAAAAGGGAGTTACAAGTTACCTAGATATTTCACAGGTGTGTTATCTTTGATGCTCAGTAAAGATCGAAGTTGATCTTTGTCAGGGAAGATACTGGCCTAGAACTTGACTACCCACTATAAACTGCTTTTTCATGAAAAGGTTTTCATTTCAGACCGTCCTTCGTGGTTACTTTAGGTCTCTGAGTTTACAAGGCCTTTCCCTCAGTTAGGTGAGCACGTGGCCCCTTTTTGTCCAGAAGATGAATTCATGTAAATAAGATCCAACTAGGATGTGATTCTATAACCGGACAATCAGTGGCTGCCTGTCTGCCTGAGCCAATTAAGCAGAGCCAGGGTTAAATTGTATGTGAGCGTTGACTCCAATCCTGCCGGCAGCATGTGAGAACAGCAGGTCACCACAGAGATGTGCCGTCTGCCCCCCCAGAAGCCAGCCGCTTATATTGGGAAGAAGGACAAAGGTTACGTGGGGAAGTGGGAAAAGGAACAAGAAAGAGCCTACAGGCTCTGCGGCTGGGGGTTCCAATGGCCTGGGGGTGCGCAGAGGGCGGTGCCTCAGGGGCACAGGTTGCTGATCTTTCTGTGGGAACAGGCAGCTGCTGCAGTGGAGAACGGGCTGCATGTCCAGGGGAGCTCCAGGTCCCTCTTGCAGCTCCCAGTCAGGCTCAAATTTGCTTTCTTCAATCAAAACAATCTCGGTTAACAGAGATATTTGTTATATCATATCAGATTCATATTTGTTATAATTATAGCTGGTCCCCTAACAATGTCACTCTATTTGTATGTATGCAAAAATACAGCTCATTTGGTGTATGGGAAAGTGTGGACCACGCCGGCGAAGTTACGTACTGCCCCCTTCCTGGCTAATTGTGAGGCGGACACAGTAGCAGGTCCCTGGCCGCACGGATTCACGTGGATGACGGCACCTCACGCTGCAGGAAGCTGGACGTTGTGGCAGGGATGCTGCGTTCCTGGGCTTTTCCTCATTCTTGTGTCTCACGTGAACAGAGGCCATGGGCTCCTCTAGGCGCATGGAAGGGTACCACACTTCTTTAGTTTTAGTGAGTTTCACTGATGGATTTGGTGAAGGTGCTGCGGTCTCGGTGACGTGGTACGGTACGGACAGGCAGGCAGCCGAGGGACCCTGACCTCCTGTCCTGGTCTTTGGCTTCGTAGCTGTGTCAGACTCCCCACAGCCCTGGAGCAGCGCAAGATGACGTCTCTCAAGCCATTTATTCTCTTCCCCTTGTCGATGGAAAAGGGGCCAGATGCTCACCTGACGAGCTCAGGGGAGGCCGGCATGGCGGTCTTGCAAACTCAGAGACCTAAAGTCACCACAAAGGATGGTCTGAAATTAAAACTTCAACTAAAAGCAGTTATGGTGGGTAGTCGTGTCCTAGGCTGGTATCTTAAATGATAAGGTCAATCTATGCCTTAATTGAGCCGATTATCTTTTTGCATATGTCAGAGTAACTTGTAACTTTCCTTTTTCCAGACCCCTCAGGGCGGAGACCACAAGTTCCCTCATGTTATTGTCGTGTTAACTGTTCTGCACCCACCTTGTAAAGAAGCACGTGCCCATCATTTCACTCACCCAATCCCAGAGGCACCCCCTTCGCTTTCTCCGCCTCATCTATCAGCAATGGGTTTCCTGTGACCCCTTCTGTCTCCTCCTTTGACTGTAACGTGTGAAAAGCTGCCATTCTCCGGAGCACTGTCCCAGCCCCTTGAGAGTCTTCCTCCCGGCCACTGTCCACAGTTTGGCTCAAACGCACAGAAACCCCGCACACCTGTGAATGTTTTTCCACTAACATCTCCATCTGCTTCCCTCTCCCCATGACCCAGGGCCTTACCGACCCTCTCTGTCCACACCTTCCCTTGTTTCCAAGGTAAACCAGCACTAGCGGAGCCAGACTCAGTCTGTGGCAGGGCATTGATTTGGCTTCCTTCTCCTGGGTGGTAGCAGCTTTTGTCATTTATTCACTCTGTTACTGAAGATGCATTTCCGGAGCATCTGTTGGTGCCAGGCCCTCTGCCGGAGGTGGGGTGTGCAAGCAAATGCCTCAGCAGCATGCAGCCTGCTCCAGTGGAGCCCCAGTCTGCACAGGACCAGGGTCGGGATGGCCGAGGCAGGTCCCCATGCCTCCTGCACGGCTGTCCGAGAGGATTCCCAGGGGCTCGTGTCACCGAGGAGGAGTTTTACAGGAGGACATGGAGGCATGAGAAAATAACTCGTGCCCGGCCGGTGTGGCTCAGTGGTTGAGCGTTGACCTCTGAACCAGGAGGTCCCAGTTCAATTCCTGGTCAGAGCACATGCCTGGGTTTTGGGCTGGATCCCCAGTAGGAGGCAGCAGGAAGCAGGAGATCCATGATTCTCCCATTACCTGCGGGCCGTCCTGCACGGGGACCCGCTGTCGGCCCCGCCCGGGGGGACAGAGGCCCTGTGGGAGGCGCTGGTCACCTGCCTGCGGGCCCAGGCCCTGCTCCCTCCCGCCGCGGAGGGCCCGTCCCACTGCCTCCCGACGCCAGCCGCCTCCGGGCCTTTGCTTCTGATTTTAGATGACAACTTCTATTACCGAAGCATGAGATACGAGGTCTACCGGCTGGCTCGCAAGTGTAAGTGAGGCATTTCCTTACACATGCGTGTGCGCACACACTCACACACCCGTGCACTCACACACACACTCTCTCTCACACGCACTCATTGATTTGCAAATCAGCCGTCCCCATGTTCAGTGAGATGCAGTTGGGCCGGAGGGTCCCAGGGAACGGAATTCCCAAAGCTGGGTGCTCCCCGCGCAGCGTGTCCTTCACCAGCGGGTGCTTTGGCACGCGGGCGCCAGTGACTGTGGGTTCCCCTGTTTCCAGACTCGCTGGGGTTTTGCCAGCTCTTTCTAGACTGTCCTCTGGAGACCTGCGTGCAGAGGAATGGCCAGCGGCCAGGGGCGCTGCCCGCCGAGACCATCCGCCTGATGGGGGCGAAGATGGAGGAGCCCAACCCCGAGAAAAACGCCTGGGAGCACAGCAGCCTCACCCTGCGGAGCCCCGCGTGCTCGGCCGCGGCCAGGTAGCTGCTCCCCGGCCTCCCGGGCCGCCCTGCGCTGACGCTTCTCCGCAGCGGGGGCTGGTCCGCACCGCGTGGAGGCACAGGGTCCCCCGCCCCTGCCGCAGGTGGAAGTGTCTGTTACAGTGACGTGCGCTACCCCCTCTCCTCCAGCCCCGAGCTGACCGGCCTGCTGCTCGCCGCTCTGGAAAACCCCGTGAACTGTGTCGAGGACAACGCGGAGCAAAAGGTAAGTCTCCCCTCAGGGCCAGTGAGAGGGGGGCCACCTTTTGTAGGAAGGTCTTTGGGGCCAAATGTACAACGAGCCCCAGGGGAAGGGGCCCGGCCCCTGGACTGGGGGGGCCCAGTCTCCAGTTTTGGAAATCCAGCCTTTGTGTGGGTCACTGCGGGGCAGGGGTGGGGGGCTGTTCACACAGACTGACAGGCACTGGGCACCGGCCTCCTGTTTTCCCCACGAGCCCATCAGTGGACACTCACCCCACCCCTGCCCGGGGGATCGGCTTCCAGCCAGACGCATCTCACTCAGCCTCCCTCCGGGAGGAGGAGGAACAGACTGCTCCCGCCTCCAGGCAGCCAGGCCTTTCTGAACTACACCCGTCCTCACAGTGTCTCTATCACGTAGGAAACAGACAGAATTATTTGTTCAACCAACACGCTTCACCAAGCTGATCAGACGCTGCGAAGGATTGTCTCTGAGACAATGAAGGAAGCAAAAGGTATGTGGGTAGTTCCATTCTGTGAACACGCGTGGTATCGTTAACCACCAGGGAAATGCAAATCAAACACAGCGAGGGCCCCTGCAGCCCCAGGACACGGAGCCAGCAAGGTCAGTGCTGCTGAGGGTGTTGAGGCCGGAGCCCCGTGGCTGCCGCAGGAATGGATGGGCAGCGCTACCATGGGACCCAACAGTGCCGCTCTTTTTTTACAAGAGGGAGATGTCTATTACAGGCCTGAAAGAAACTAAAACACAAGCTTCTATTTCTTTAATAATACATAAAGCTTAAATATAGGGGATAAAACTGATTATATATAGCCCAGCTGGTGTTGCTCAGTGGTTGCATGTCAACCTATGACCCGGGAGGTTAAGGCACATGCCCTGGTTGTGGGCTCAATCCCCAGTAGGGAGCGTGCAGAAAGCAGGTGATCAACGATTCTCTCTCATCGATGTTTCTCTCTGTCTCCCTCTCCCTTCCTCTGAGATCAATAAACACATATTTAATAAAAAGGAAAGGAAAGAAGTGCGCTCAGGGCACACCCAGCGGTGGGGTGGCGCAGGCGCGATGACCCTGTGGGGCGGGTGGCGCGAAGCTGGCGCACAGCCGTGCCAGCTGCGATTCTGGGTCTTTCGCAGACGTCCCGCTGGAAGTCGCTGCGCCAGGAGCTGCTGAAGGACCTGGAATGCTTCCT
>NW_006284618.1:7114705-7129875 GCF_000327345.1 Myotis davidii | reverse complement strand
TTTACTGTATTTTAAAAACAGACACAAGAAGATACAGATAGGTCACGCTATGTGATCTTATCCTGGAGCAATCTAACCCATTGGACTATGAGGCCTCACCATACGGAACAAAAACTGCACAGGCCACAGTTGGGCCACAAAGGCTCTCTCCTTGCAATGCCCTAATAAATGGATGTAAATAATCAAAATGCCTTGCTCATGTTGAAATGTTAGAGAAAAGGTCGGGAATAAATTTTTTTTTTTAAAGCGTTGTAGACAGTCCCTGGGGAAGGAAAGTTTCCCAAGAAGAATGCAGGATAACAGAGTGCTACACTGAGGAACACACAGCCAACAGGAAGAAGGAAACAGCAAACTTGGAAAAGTGGCTGTTAGAAAAATACTTTCAGTTCGCAGGCCGACACTCTATCCACTGAGCCACACCAGCTAGGGCAGCAGTGCCACGCTGAGGCACACACGTGCCCAGCAGCAGCATTCTAAGAGCCAGCGGGTGGAAGCAACCCAGATGTCCATGGGGACAACCACCGGTAGAAAATGCGGCATCACATACAGTGGGCCGTTCCCCACAGAAAGGGGTGAAGCGCTGATGCCCGTTCCATGGGCAAACCATGAGCACATTGTGTGGAAGGAGTGCAGCCCCTGAGAACAGCCACGGCAGCCCGGGCCCGGAAACGTCAGGACAGGGACATCTAGACTCAGCCACCACATTGGTGGGGGCTTGGGGGCTGGGGTGGGCAGGGGAGCAGGAAGGTGATAGCTGGAGATGACACAGTTCTGCGACTGGGGCTCTGGGTGCACATATGAGTGTACTGCAGCCACTGCGTGTAGTTCGCCTGGAAACTGCATGTGGGCTGACGGGCAGACACTCCGTCCGGTAGGAAGCCGCAGGACAGCCGGTGGGTAACAGCCGTTCCCAAAGCAGACGTCCTCCTCTGTCTCAGGCCCCAGGGCCTGTCAGCTCACGGATGTGAGGTCGGCTCTCGTCAACAAGCCCCCCCCAGGCTTCTTTGCTGCTCAGCATCTTCATAGCAGGTCACTTAAAGGACTTGCTGTGTCACCTGAACGAGACCTTCTGTCTGTGCCACCAGCTCAGCTGTACTCACGGCGTCTGACCGCTTGTCTGAGTAACCCAGTGGCTCTCCACTGGTGACTCCCGTGACCCAGACTCTTGGTTTTAGATGCGCACGTGCGGCCTCCGGACCTGAAGCTCCTGGCGGCGGCGCTGAACCAGCTCCGGGCAGAGCTGCTGCGGGCCCTGAGGCTCGGCCACAGGGCACCCCTGTGCTCGCGGGCCCTGGGTGTCCCTGACGTGGTTGCTCTTTTTCATGATGAGAAAGACAGCCTCCTGCAGAAGTACTTTCCAAAGCAGCGTTAACGTCTCCATTTCCAATCAAAGGTTTGATTTCGGTGATTTGCAAACGGACAATTTTGAATTACTGCGTATTCTCAGGGCGATGACAGGAGTTGCCAGGCTTACTGTTCATAAAAGTGAGGTCCGTTTGTCGTAACAGAAATGACTGTCATCTACCTGTCGCACGTGACGTGGATGACGGAGCCTCAGAGGCTGCCTCCCTCGTTGCTGTGCCAGGACTGCAGGGCTGGGTGGGCAGGACCCTGCGAGGATCTTTAATAAAGCGAAGAAACTAGAAAGGAGACTGTGGGTGTGTGGAGCTTTTGTTTCTAAGCCATGTGACAGAGCTACTCATGGGTAAGGCATTCTACCAATTCCAACAATGTAGCCAAAAACCTTGGGTTTTAATTAAAAAGTTAATTGGATCCTAGTTCTCAAAAAAGAATGGCAAACATAGGAAGTGTTACTTTTTATTCACATATTACAGAGGCAAAGCTTCTTGCACAACATGAACTACACGCTGGGCATGGTATTTCAGCCCTGATCGCTCTGCGATCCCTAGACAGGTTTTTGCAATCATACTCGTTTTGCATACAAAGTATGTTCTTTACATCAAAATACATATTAACAAAAACGCGTTCTAGAAATCACATACCCTCTAACACTATTTAGTGAAAAAATCCTTAGTAGGGAATTTTTAATAATACAGCCATTTGATAAATATTTTTGTAGAACTTAAAATGAGGTTTATTTCTGAACATTTATTTAGCAATATTACCTTTATCAAACAGTTCTGCAGATGAATGGCAAACACCTTTTTCTAAAATGAAATAGCACTGGAAAATAGCCAATAGAATTTTTTCAAAGTAGAAGTCTAGCCTTTACTTGAATTTCAAGAAGTTGTAGCTACATACTATATTAGTAAAATCTGAAATAAAATTATTCCATATTAATTTTCAGTTTCTTAAAAAAATAGTGGAGATAAATTATCTACCAACTTTAAAAATCTAAACTTATGTTCACTGAACAAAAATAAATTCTTTCAGAACATTGCCTGTTAACAGCAAAATACTATAAACATTGCATGTTAAACTTTCCAAACACCTCATTTCTATAAAACAGGATTAAATATAAAATGGGATAAATATACTCAATACTTAATGGAAGATACATTTAATGCAGATTTAAGTGAAACCCTAAATCTTCTCAAAAACAGAACACTACAGAGCGCCTAAGGCAGATTCGCTTCAAGGACTTGCGTGCACTGAGCAGTAACTGACTTCCAGGCATCAGGCCTTTGTTACACCAACTGCGCTGGGTCTCGGGGAAAAGAGTCATACATTCGAGTTTGTAATTATGAAAAAATGTCTACGTTGAAAGTAAAATGCACCTTCAAAACATCTATCTTTAGTTGTCAGAAAAAATATATTTGTCACTATCTGGCCCAGAATGCAGTTAATAAACTGGTTTTAACAAGAGTTCTTCCTTTTATTTCACGAAAACCTGCATTTTCTATTTTGCGTATTGCTTTTATTTGAATAAAAGTGAGGGGGGAAATAGAAGCTTCCAAAGCAACCTCGTGCTTTGTGGGAATGAATGAAAAGGGGCAAAGTTATGCATCTGGAAATGGCGGCACGGACCCTGGTCTGAGTGGTCAAAGCGACGGAGCGAAGCAGGACTAGGTTTTGGCCGCAGGAGCCTCAGCTTTGAGGGAAGAGGTCGAGTTGGAGAAACCCTCTGAGATGCTGCTGCTTTGAGCAGTGCAACTGAGAGGAGCTGAGATGGAACATTCACCCACAAGAACTCCTTTGAAAGGCTTCCTAGCATTTGGGGCCAGAAGATCCATTCCCTTGGCACGTAGGGCTTTTGTGGACATAAGCCTTCAACATCTCCCTTTTAGGAGTAGTGGTCCTTTCTGGTTAATAAATGCTCAGTCGTTAGGGTGTTCTCTCTACAAACCCGATGAGTAACACTTCAAGCTTTAAACCAAATTAAAAGTAAAATGCTTGCAAAGCACACAAAAACCAAGTTAGAAACAGTAAGTTTATTGTTTGACCAAGCGCTCTTCAGGGTAAGCGAGTTATTACACAATATATCAACAGCAGCCTCCTATTCAAAATTCCTCTAGATTAATTAGCACGTCTTATTTCTGTAAACAAGTTAAATCTGTCTGTGTGCATTTGATATCTACTTTCACATGGTAAGTCCTTTCCCACTAGGTGTCGAGGCAGTCAGCTTCCATGGCTCTGTCGCCGCGCAGGCAAGACTGGTACAACGGCAACAAGCATCACAACTTGAAGTCACACTAAGTGTTCTAAGGGGCCAATTCTGAAGAGAAGAATTCGTTTTGGATGTGTTTCATTTTTAAAAATATACTTCGTCCTATTTTCCCATGTCTTCCTATACACACATTTGAGAAATTATGGACAACAAATGGGTGCAAGGCCGGAGGCAGGAAACAGGACGCAAAATTTCGTGAAGGACTGACTGTCTCCGGGAACCCGATGGGACTGTCACTTACCTCTTTGGTCATCAAAGGAGGAGGGAGAACAGACACTCACTGTCCCTGTTAAGCTCACCTGACAGTGATGATGTCAGAATAAAGCGTTGAAATACAAGGTTCAAACTAAAAGAACAAAAAAGGCATCTTCATAGGTAATCACCTGACATTTCCAGCATTCTCATGTATTTACTTGTGGGTTTTAAAATAAACTACAAGTATAATAAAACGAATCCAATGGCAAATTGATGCATTTTTAAACAAGAGATTGAATAAACAGGTTTTCAAATATTAAACTCCATTTTCAATGTAAAGCCTTGTTTTATTTCATTTCAGGACATTCCTCTCAAATTTTTATAGCTTTAATTTTAAAAGAATTAACTGTTTTACATCCCCCCTTATGGAAAAAAGAAAAAGGTTTACTATATACTGAAATAGCTTTACTTCTATCAGTTGAAACTATCAATTCAACTTAAACTAAGTGAACTAGAGAGTATTTCAACTATCTAAAGAGCAACTTTAAAGGCAATTCCTCTGCTAAACATGGAAATAAGTTGTAACAAAGTTTGTGAGAAAGTAATTTATTCTACCATTTTTAAATATGGCAGACATGACATCTAACTGCGTATATAGTGAAACACCACTAGGATCAAGCTTTGAAGTCTACATGGACCTTAAACGTGGGGGTTTAAATGAATACCTGTAAGATTAAGATTGCACTTCAATCATCAAAGTCTAAATAAAAGGAAAAAACAGACACCAAAGTGTCTAATTGTTCTAATATATAAATTAGAACAAACTTTTATGGAAAAGGGAAAACATTTGTTTCTATTGTCAACTTTGTTTTCTATAAATATAATGTATAAACTTTAAATTAGCATATTAGGGATGGTCCTCTCCCTACCAACAAAAACCCACAATAAACAAAACTAAAAAATGCATAAAGTCAAAACCAAGGACAGAGTAATGTGACTGTTCCGGTCAGTGCTGGTTATGCTGCCCTCTTGCAAAGTGACAGGCGAAGTCGTACTTGTTTTTACATTTGCATCCGCAGATGTTGCACTGGAAAGGGTTCTCATACCCGTGACAGCCCATGTGAATGGTGTAGAGGATGTTGTCGGCAAAGTACATGTCACAGTGCTGGCAGTGGTGCAGGAGCTGCGGGTCCTGGGCCGGCAGGGTCGGAGCGGGCGTGCTCGGCTGGCTGTTTCCTATGCTCGGGGTGCTCGTGTGGGCGCTGGGCTCGCTGCTGGGACCTGCCACGGGACTGTAGTTCCTCTGGCTCTGGGGCGGCCGAGGCTCGGGGCTGGTGGGGGAGGTGCTCTGAGGAATACTTGCGGCCACGGCAGAAACCACTGCCTGGGCCGAGGGCTGCTGCAGCAGGAAAGGCTTCTCGTCTGGGCAGGGCACGACGTCGGGGGACGCAGGGTTCTGGTTTTCAGGGGGCAGGCTGGACAACTGCCCTGCGAGAGTGGAGAGCTGATTGAGAGGGTTGTCGACCAGGAGTTCTTGGGGGTCGCTGGGTAGGCCCCCAGTGGAGGTGCTTTTCGCCATACTTTCATAGGAGTCCGTCTGGATGTTGGGAATTTCATGGGTGAAATCGTTAAGGTAGTCTGGCTTCTGAACCACCATGGAAGGCGGACTTAAGTTGATTAGTGCTCTTCTGCTGTAGCCCAGGTTGCTGGTTTTCTTCTGTAAAACGCCCCACATTTTCTTGCTGCTTAAGGAAGACCTCGCACCTTTGATCGGCACCATCTTATGCTTGCGCCGTCGATGATGGGACAGGTTGCTTCGATCGCTGCAGCGGAAGGAACACAATTCACATTTATATGGTTTTTCTCCTGTATGGGAACGCATATGGGCTTCCAGGTGACGCTCGTAAGCAGAGGCAAATGGACATAAGTGACATCTATGAGGTTTTTCACCTGTTTCAAAAGAAAAATGGGGGAGAGATGGCAAGACAGAGGTTGAGAGATGATTTGGAGCAGGAGAAAGATGGCCGAGGATGGGGAAGCTTCACAAGGGGCCTCACTTCCTGGGTGCATGTTGTTATGCGATCACTTTGTAAAAATACAGTACTTCCCATCTATTCAAACCGTACGTCAACCTTCATTTTTAAACTATCAGCACTACTTACACCACAGGTCAGCCTTCAGCACAGTGCTGGCAGTGGTGCAGGAGCTGCGGGTTCTGGGCCGGCAGGATCGGAGCGGGCGTGCTCGGCTGGCTGTTTCCTATGCTCGGGGTGCTCCTGTGGGCACTGGGTTCGCTGCTTGGATCTGCCACGGAACTGTAGTTCCTCTGGCTCTGGGGCGGCCGAGGCTCGGGGCTGGTGGGGGAGGTGCTCTGAGGAATACTTGCGGCCACGGCAGAAACCACTGCCTGGGCCGAGGGCTGCTGCAGCAGGAAAGGCTTCTCGTCTGGGCAGGGCACGACGTCGGGGGACGCAGGGTTCTGGTTTTCAGGGGGCAGGCTGGACAACTGCCCTGCGAGAGTGGAGAGCTGATTGAGAGGGTTGTCGACCAGGAGTTCTTGGGGGTCCCTGGGTAGGCCCCCAGTTGAGGTGCTTTTCGCCATACTTTCATAGGAGTCCGTCTGGATGTTGGGGATTTCATGGGTGAAATTGTTAAGGTAGTCTGGCTTCTGAACCACCATGGAGCGGGACTTAAGTTGATTAGTGCTCTTCTGCTATAGCCCAGGTTGCTGGGTTTCTTCTGTAAAACGCCCCACATTTTCTTGCTGCTTAAGGAAGACCTCTCACCTTTGATTGGTACCATCTTATGCTTGTGCTGTTGATGATGGGAGAGGTTACTTCGATCGCTGCAGCGGAAGGAACACAATTCACATTTATATGGTTTTTCTCCTGTATGGGAACGCATATGGGCTTCCAGGTGACGCTCGTAAGCAGAGGCAAATGGACATAAGTGACATCTATGAGGTTTTTCACCTGTTTCAAAAGAAAAATGGGGGAGAGATGGCAAGACAGAGGTTGAGAGATGATTTGGAGCAGGAGAAAGATGGCCGAGGATGGGGAAGCTTCACAAGGGGCCTCACTTCCTGGGTGCATGTTGTTATGCGATCACTTTGTAAAAATACAGTACTTCCCATCTATTCAAACCGTACGTCAACCTTCATTTTTAAACTATCAGCACTACTTACACCACAGGTCAGCCTGCCCTCCTTGGCCCCTCTCCTGCCTCCACAGAAGCGCGCTCCTCGCCCCTTCTGTTACCTGTGTGGATTCTGATGTGTTCAATAAGCCGGGCTGTCCCTTTGCTGGCATAGTTGCAATAACGACACTTGAGCTTCCCATCGAAGGTCCTTTCGAAGCCGTCTACTAACATTCCCGAGTTTTCATCCAGGGAAACTTCAACAGATGGGTGGTCAAGTCCATTTTGATCGCCATCTGTCCCAGCTGTAAACAAAGAACAGCAAAAGAAAGTATGCATCTCAGAGGCAACTCAATGTAGCATTGTAGTCTGAAGTAGCACAAAACCTTTCCTAAGATCACAGTTTACTGCGCTTACTCACAAATGCTATCAGTCCTCACCATGCGTTTGTAGAAGAGATCAGGGTGCCACCCTTGTTTGACAGAGAGGAGACAGAGGGGAGTAAGTAGTGACCACGCAGATACACGTTTTTTAAGTTTCCAGCCACTTCTAGAAATGTAACTGGAAGTCATGAAAATCTCCCCAGATCCTACTCTGCCTATTTTAGCCTAAACCAGTCCATGCTGTTTTGCGCTGTTCCACTCAGTGGTACAGATGTCCTAGACTCTGGGTCGCACTTAGGATCCTAATATTCTAATTAAGCACATAAAAATATTGTACTAGATTCCTCTGAATGCTGCAACTATAGGGCTTTGAGAGCTAAAAGGTCTTTGGCTCTTGGCTCTTAACCTAATCCGACTACTTCTTTGTATAAGGAAACAGGGCAAGTGTTCATAACAGGAAAACCAGCAAATGCTGGGGACAGCCCTGGCCCCTCAATCCCAGCCCAGCAACCTGCACACTAGTGTCCGCGGGGACATGCTACTCCTCCAGCTTCCAGGGAAAGCCCTTCCACCCATCCCCAGGAGGCAGCAGCGCTGCCGTGAGGAACTCGAGCGGCACCCCACCCAGGGAAGAGACGTGATTTTGCTGCTGGTGCAAGTCCAACATCCAGCAACACCATTGCACCGGAGGCCCGGGGCTCAGCACCACCCTCCCTCCCTCCCTCCTGCTGCTATCCCAAGCCAGGGGCTCTCTAAACTTAATGTATGTACGAATCCCTCGGGGAGCTGTGGATTGGCCTGACAGTCTGCACTTCTAACCAGCTCCCAGGTCTCTGCTGCTAGTCCCTCGACTACAAGGCCATAGACCACCTAGGTCAGGGGCCAGGCACCTTTTCCTATAAGGCTCGACAGCAAATCCTTCAGGCTGTAGGGCCACAGGGTTTCTATCACAACTACTCAACTCTGCGGTTGTAGCACAGATACAGAAAAATGTAAACAAGCAAGTGTGGCTGTATTTCAATAAAACTTTATTTACGGAAGCTGAAGTTTGAATGTCATGATTTTCACGTTATGACCTTCTTCTAATTGTCTCCAACCATCTTTAAATGTAGAGACCGCTCTTAGCTTGCAGGTCATACGGAAATAAAGTAGCTTGCAGGTCATACGGAAATAAAGGGGTGGCAGTCCAGAGGGGCTCACAGGCTGTGGTGTGCGGGCCTGAGTGAGGTCAGAATCCGTCTCCAGTGGGTGGTGAGCAAACTAGACAGACAGTCTGTCTGCAGTGGGCAACTGCTTTCTCCGTCCTAGTTTCTCCTCCCGGGTGGCTAAACATCGCCCTTTCTTCGTTTTGAGAGAAGAAACCAAAATCCCCCGTGTTTCAGGCCTAATCCAGAATCCCTAATGGCTGGTCCTGTGTGCACTGAGTGGGTGCCTGTGTCTCTTGTCAGTTAGAGAAGCTGGAGGACAGGGAGGATACGAGAGCTCTCATCGTCCGAGGCCGTGAAGCCCGGGGGCTCACTCACCAACAGCTGACATGTTCAAAGGAAGAAAGGAAGCTGCCCTGTGTCTTTGCAGGAAAAATGGAATGATTCGCGTAAGGGAATAACGGTGTGGACAGCATGACGAACATGACTGTGTTTACAAAAGGGAGTTAGTGAGAGTATTAGGTGAGTCTACCTCCCTGAAGAGCCTCTGCCTCCTTGTCCCCGCTCACTGATCCCGAGATCATGTTCACGTGGTGGGTCTGCTGGGTCAGGTACTCCTGGAAATCCTTCACGAAGTCCAGAGGCTCTGGCCTCTTCTCGCCCATCTTGTTTGTGTTGTGCGGCTTGTTTTAAAGTTCACAGGTCGTTACACCTGGGGGGACACTGAAACAATTGCACACGATTAGGGAGAGACAGCACACAGCGACACAGCACGACTGCCAGGCACTAAGCAGGGCCACAGAGGACACAATCCCTGCCGTTACAGACGTGTCACCTTCCTGGGGACCTGGACGAGACACACACAAAACGGTGGGAAAGTAATAGAGTTAATACTTAAATCACTGGGATTCCAACTTAAGTCTTAGAGGATGGAAGGAAATTACAAAGAGAAAAAAGAGGAAAAAAAGTCCAGAAACAGGCACATCATCAGGGATTGTCAATGGAGACAGTGAAGACACAAGTGGCTCAATAGGGCTGCCAGCGGTTTCTAGATGATGGACATGCTAACGACCTGCCTTACCCAATGCAGCCGCATGCAGCCACTGAGCACTTGGAATGTGGCTACTACAAATGACGAGTTTTAAATTTTATTTAATTTACATTGAAACAGCGAGGGACACAGCAAAGGCTCTGAGTGACGGGTCACGCGAATGAGTCCTCTAGGAATAGGAGGTCTAGCACAGGGGTGCAACCTTTCTGTCCAAGTCCAAACAGTAAATACTTAGGCTCTGCAGGTCACACAATCTGTCAAAACTAGTGACCTCTGTCACTGTAGCGAACGGCAGCCACACACAATACGTACATGAACGATTAGGCCTGTGTTTCAATAAAACCACAAGAACAGGCTCTGAGCCGGGCTCGGCCTCTGGGCTGCTTCCCCCCACCCCTGCCACTGAAATCCAAACCCACCTCTACCGCCACACATCAGCCCACTCACTCTGAGAATGGGGGGTAAGAATGGGAGATTTTGTAATCGCAAACTAAACTGGTCCTCCCATAGGTTTATGGCCCAAATCCACAAATCAAATCACCAAAATGTTTTCTAGTAAGAACAGAATGAGGAAGTCTAGCTCCTAAAAAGCAAAAAGTCTTTTCTTCCAGTAAAAATACTTTTATGCAAAGGCCAAAGGTTGTGAAGTGGGAGGGTTCTATAAAAGTATTTTCCAATTAACAAAAGCTTGACCAACATTTTAAGAACTAAAACTCCTATTTTAATTGATTAACTAGGAATCGACTGGAAACACTAACCCTTGACTACTTACAACTATAGATGATCTGACCACACAGCGTGCGGCCATGGCGGTAGGAACTAACTAATGGCCAGGACTGTTTCCGCTGCTGTTTCCCATCTTCCCACGTTTCTTTGGACAGGTTCTCTGTTTCCTAGTCACTGTATCATTGTATTTCTATTTGTTTTGTGACTGCAGTTGAATCTACCGATTATCTGTCCTTTAAAATTTGCCCTTTGGTTAGAAAAACAAGATAAGTCAGTCATCCTCAATGAAAAAGATTAAGAATAAGATCAAGAACAATCCTATATAATAAAAGCCTAATATGCAAATTGTCCCCTTGACTGGGAGTTCAACCACTAGCTATGACATGGGCTGACCACCAGGGGGAGGCATGGAACATGGCGGGCGCCAGTGATATGATGTTGGCAGCGGGCGGCAGAGGAGGTGCTGTCAGCCCTAATGGGCCCCAATGAGAGCAGGACCGTAGTGGGATGGTGAAGCAGGTGAGCAAGTGGCGCCAGGCCAAGGCAGGTGCGAGCTGGGAACAATCGCCCCCTGATGGCCCCACAGATGGCGACCAGTGGCAGTGGCAGGGGGTGGGGCTGCCACACGGCTCCCAGGAGCTGAGGGAGCTGGGTGGGGGGCCCAGCCCAGATTGATGGCCCTGCAGATGGCGAGATGGGGGTGTCCACCGAGCTCGCTCTCACTCTCCCTGCTACCCTCCCTCAGGATGTTGGGAAAGTCCCCACACTCAGGTGCCAGGCGCCCACAAGGAGCCTGCCCCGCACCCTCACAGCCTCTTCCCAGTGAGCCGGCCGCAGCCACTGGGACCACAGGGACTGGTCGGGCTCCCCGTGGGTTCGCACAGGAACTGGTCTGTGAGGCTAGCTGGGAGAGAGGTGCTGCCCACCTGGCTTCCACGTGGCACCACTGGGAGGCCCAGAGGCCCGCGCTGTGCCCCAGCCTGCAGCGTCCAGCAGCACTCACCCCATCTCCGCATGGGGGCTCAGGAGAGGTGACTTAGTTGGAGGGGAGTGCATGGGGGCTGTGGGCCCAGGTGCTGCCCAGGGCCCAGAGGTCAGCTAGGACCTGCCCTTCCACACCAGACATTCGCACTTTGATCACTGGCCAGGCCTAGGGACAGTACCCACGCACGAATTTTGTGCACTGGGCCTCTAGTCTACAATAATAAAAGCATAATATGCTGTTTAGATGGGACCTTCCAGGTGAAGCCGGGGCTGCGAGGGACGCCCGGGTCCTGGGTGCCAGAGGGAAGCCAGTGCTGACAGCTGGGGGAAGGAAGGCCTACTCTTGCACACATTTCGTGTATCGGGCCTCTAGTGTATAATAATGTTACAGCTCAATAAAACCAAAGCAGAGAGGGGTGGGGAGAACTGTAAAAATATACACGAAAATGTAAGAAATATAGCAGACAGAGGTGTAGAATGAGTTCCAGAAACAAGAAATGTTTTTTTAAAAACAATGATCAAGAAATGTCCAGAATTAGAGATCTTTCATATTGAATGGGGTCAGAGTGTAAAATAGGATATACGGTAACACTTAGACACATTATTGTGAAATTTAAAAATCTCAAAGACAAAGAAATCTATCCAGCACTGTCTAGAGAGAAGGCAGTGCACCACATGGGAAAGCAGTCAGACTGCTCGGGTGTCAATGCGACCCAGTGCAGACGACAACAGCAGCACCTGCAAAACCCATTTCAGAAAGTCTACACTTCAAGCCGACCAGGGGATCGTCCAAAACCACATCACAATCCAGGGAGAGAATGTAGAGGCACTGCTTTAGAGCAGGGGAGGGAACCTTTCTTTTGTTCAGAGCCATTTGGATCTTTACATCATTCGAGGGCCATACAAAATTATTAACTTAAAAATTAGCTGCTCGCCAAAACCGGTTTGGCTCAGCGGATAGAGCGTCGGCCTGCGGACTGAAGGGTCCCGGGTTCGATTCTGGTGAAGGGCATGTACCTGGGTTGCGGGCACATCCCCAGTGGGAGATGTGCAGGAGGCAGCTGATTGATGTTTCTCTTTCATCGATGTTTCTAACTCTCTATCTCTCCCTTCCTCTCTGTAAAAAATCAATAAAATATATTTAAAAAAAAATTAGCTGCTCTATTTGGTCAAACCCCTAATTAACTCCCCCCGCCCCCCCAATGCCTTGGCAGGGCCAGACCGAAAGATTTCTCTGTCCTTATGTGGCCCGCGGGCAGGTGTTCCCCACCCCTGCTCTAGAATCAAGAAGACAAGAATACTTGCTATTACTACTGCTATGCTTTAAAACTGAATTTTTTTTGGTGACACTGGTTAATAAAATTATACAAGTTTTAGGGGTACAATTCTATAGTACATCATCTGTATATTGTATTGTGCTACTGCTATTCAACATAGTTCTGGAATAGAGACCCCCACAATAAAAAAAGAAAAAAAAAGGTATGAGGATTGGGAAATAAAAGATGATGATGATGAGGGTGAGGAGGAGGAGGAGGATCGGGGAAATTATTTTATAAATTGTAAAAATGCCAAGGCCCTAAAGCTTGTCTGTGTTGTAATTGTAAAAGTCATAATTAAGAAAGAAATCCTGGTATTTACCTTGCAACTTAGCATCACCTCTAGCCAATCAATTCATATGAAAACTGCTGTTTCCACTGGAAAATATCTGAATGTGCTTTGACGGGCTTCAATAAGCAAGATGAACCTTACCCAATCCCAATGGAAGGCACAACACTGCTAGGGCACATGTGAAAAGCAGAAAAATGCAGGAGGCTGCCAGTGTGCCAGCAGAAGCAACGACCCTTTCATTCGGGCGTCTCCAGATTGAAGAGCACCAGTGAGCCTGATCACAGAGGTGCTGGCACGTTCCGACGGGCACTGTCCTGGTAAATGTCACTCTGTCCCCTGCCATTCACTGCGTGCTGACTCAGTCACAATGCATGATGTGCTTAAAACAAATCCCAAGGCTAGGGATGCCAATGGGACAAAGGAAAATAACGTCGTAAACACGAGAGAAAACCACTTTTAGTTTTTAACATATTGCTATGGCTTATAACCTTAGACCTACATCCCCCCCCAAACATACATACACACAGACACGCACATACCGTGGCGTGTGCACAGCACGGCAGCTCCTTGCACAGCTTTAATGCCTGGGATGAAAGATGCCTAAATCTGAATGGAATCTTTGGTTCAAGACCCAGGTTTCTCTAGCTCACGTCAGTCTATCTAAGCACAAAAAAACAGAAAATGAACACTAATTCTGAAACAGAAAGCTTCCTGATGCTGAAAGGAAATATACATTTTTATACCAAACCATCTTTCTGTCTTTAATAAAGTAATCAATAGGCTCAGGACTAAAAGTTTAATCTAAGAACTCCACAAATGAGCTGATATCTGGAAATGCCTCTAAAACACTAAAAAATTTTAAAACCTTTGCAAAAATAACATAGAAATCTACTTTGGAAATCAGCAAGCCATGTTTTTATTGAAAGTTTCTTTTCTACTGGCCACGAATTCAACACCTTGGAGCTTGTTAGCCAAAAAAACTTACACAAAATGTCAATGTGTAAAATGATGTCATCAGAAAAAGAAACATATTTAGGAACTGTCCACTTTAACCAGATTTGGGTGGTATATTCCAAGCCTGATCCACTCCTTCTAATATCCAACTATATCAACCAGAGAGGAGAATTTTTCCCATACTCCATAACATTCTTTACCGAAACACTTGAGCCCTCCCTGCGATTCCTCCGAATAAAATTAAACCGGGTGCTCCACCGCGTGTAGGTACATGTCTCCCCAGAAACTGACCAGCATAGACCGCAATTGTTTTTATGTCAATAGCTTCTGCCAAACTAGCCATTCCAGGCTCAGAAATAAGGTCCTTCCACACCAGGCGGAGGCTGGGCACGCCCGAGAGTGAACTCTGCTGCCCACGGGACACGGCGGCCTCTTTACTGAGCAGGCGACTGTGACTGCTCTGACCCTCCTTTGGTGCCTGGAACCACGTTTCTCTGTCTGCTGTCCTCTGATTCTTCTTCAGTCTCACTTTACAAACGGAAGTTTTGATCAATACACACACACACACACACACACACACACGCACGCACGGCCTCTGAGCCAGCAGGAAGAAGACAGCGGCGTCCTGATGCCAATCAGGAGACTCCACACCCTGGAACAGAGGTAACACGAGGCCAGAAGAAACTCTTCCCCACCTTTCTTCCAAGCCCATCTTTGGTCCAAGCTCCAGGAGAATTCTGAGAACACGGGATGAGGGCCGAGCAGCATCTATCTTACTGGCCCACTTTTCCAGAAGGGTCACTAAGCACAGAATAGAATACGAATGCAGTGACTTAAGGCGGGTCAGGTAGGCCTCTAACCTACAGTGACTGCAGGTCACCCGAGGCGCTTGCTTTCATACAGATCATAGGGTCCTGACAGGCTGACCCACCGGAGAAGGCCTGTCCTCGGAGAAGTCTGGCGAGTGAGGTCTGGTGAGTGTGGGGATAACACGGCCTCGGACAGTTAGGACGCGTGTCCTCTGACCACAGAACTATCAGAAGACGGATTCCTGGAGGCAAACGGGCATTATGAGGCCCCGGAAACCAGAACACATAACAGTGAAACCCCAATAAGGACAAGGGATGAGGAGACACTCCACAGCGGACCACAGCTAACCTCTCCACCGGGACCAGCGCCTCCTGGGTCCGCCACTCCAGCCTGGAGGAGCGGAGGAGCTGCAATGGGCTCTGGAGACGCAGCCGGGGCTCGCCGGCCATGGAGGGACCTTCAACGCAGACGGAAAAGCCGCAGGGAGGTCTGCAGAGAGAAGCACAGCCCGTGAGCCGCTGCGATCAGAGCGCACCGCACCCACGGGTCCC
>NW_006284618.1:7114366-7114605 GCF_000327345.1 Myotis davidii | reverse complement strand
GCGCCGGGACCGCTGTCCTCTCCTCAACTGGTGGGTTCAACGCTGGGCAGCAGTTCTAACGTCTCTAGTTCGGGCACCAGCTTCCCTGTTCACGGCACCCCTCGACAAGCGGCCCCTCGGGCGCAGAAACACAGCCCGCAGCCCGGGGAGACGCGGGTGGGCAGGGGCTTAACCCCCCCGCCCCCCACCCAACCATCAGGGCACATCTGGGCTCCCCCCACCCTTCCCATGGCAACCGA
>NW_006284618.1:7101040-7113154 GCF_000327345.1 Myotis davidii | reverse complement strand
CCGCCCCTGCAGAACGGAAGATGGTCTCCTTCCGAGCGGACCTTCCCTGCAGCCCGGCCGCGCTCCTGCCCCGCATTAGACGGGCCCTCGGGGCTGGACCTTCCGCGGCCGGGGTCCGAGCATCCTCCCGATGGGCTCGCCTCGCCGCCCCGCCGCCCCGCCGCCCGGGCTGGAGCGGAAACCCCGCCCCCGGGGCGCCCACCTGTGGCGCCCAGTTCTGCTCGAGGGACCCACACACCTGGTGACTCTCCCACCGCTCGCGCCTGGCCTTTTACACCAGGCGCCTCGCCCCCTGCCCCGCTGTCCGGAGCCCCCACATTTGCATCCGCTGCCGCTCGTGCAGGGCCCCGGGGCCCGGCTGACAGCGGCTGTTTACGTTTCCTTTCCCTCTTGTTCGCTTGGATGAGTTGAAAGTTCTTCCGCCGCCGCCTGGAGGCAGGGCTCTTTGTTTCATGGGGAATAATTACAGTTATTTGATATTTAGGGTGTTCAGAGAATTAGTCAGACAATGTTAGCAAATTGTGGCGAAGAAGCGGTTAGATCGTGGGGGGCACGGCTCTGTAATTGCTGTCAGTTGTGGAGCAGAACCGCCTGGCTTCGCAGCTGGACTGGGTGTTGGGGTCAGTATTCGTGGAGCGCACACAGGCGCGGGCGGCCATTCTCTTCTCTTCTTGCTGCTCTGGCTGCAGCGTTGGCTCTCGCCGTCCTGGAAGGTGGTTGAACTTCCCGATGAGAGCAAGGGGGTGCTCAGAGTCCCTCAGCGAGGACAGGGGCAGCAGGGCTCCCGCAGAGCGGACACCGCCCTCCACTTCCTGAGAGCGCCCACGGGCGCGTTGTGCTTGGATTGTGGGTTTCGTGGCAGCTTATCGCCGTCCCTCCTTCTTGAAGTATTTGCACCGCCGTGGTGTGGGCTCTGGCGAGTGGACAAGAATGGGCCCAGTGGCTTGGGTTTGAGCGCGGCTCCGTCCCCTCCTAGTGTATCACCCTGGACATGTTTCTTCACCGCTGGGTGTCGGCTTCCTGGTGCATAAAATGATGGGATTAAGAGTACCTCTGCCCACAGGGTTGTTGTGAAGATTAAATGGATTTGTATGTGCAGATGAGGCACTGAGAATAGCGCCCACACAGTGGTAGCTGTCCTTAAATATTCGCTCTCATTCTTGCCATTGGGCACTGTGGCAGATATAATAATAAAGACCCCAACACTGACCTCTAAGACGTTGCTCTTTTGCCTGGCGGGCCGGGTGTGGCTCAGTTGGCTGAGTGAGCCCCCTGCGCCAGGAGGACGCGGGTTCCATTCCCGGTCAGGGCACATGCCCGGCTTGCAGACTCCATCTCCAGCATGGGGCGGGCAGGAGGCAGCCAATTCATGTTTCTCATCGGTGTTTCTCTTCCTCTCCCTTCCCCTCTCTGAAATCAATGAAAGCGTATTTTAAAAAATTAAATAAAAAGTTTATCTGATGTGGAAAGATCGGAACTGTACCCAACCAGCCTCACCTCATCCAGCTGTCGCACCGTGCTGTGGGTCCACCCCGGCCTGTGGCGCGGAGCAGGGAGAGGCTCCAGGGCCATCCGGAGAGATGGGCGCTCTGGAGCTGGGGGTGGGTCTGAGGCCGGGAGAGGAGTGGGGGAGTCCTGAAGCGAGGAGGGGCCGGGGCGTTCTGAGGAATTTGGGGCTCTGTCCTCTGGGCGGTGGAGAGCCTGGGAGGTGCAGAGTCATGGCTGTGACAGTTGGCTTGTCACCGCACTTGCATGGAGGGTGGAGAGTGCCAGGTCAGGCTATTTCGGCCCCTAACCAGGGATGCACAGAGAGGCGCCTGGAGGGAGCCTTTACAATGCAGGGACCGCATTTGACACCCGCCCTGTTACTCCCCGTGAGGCCAGGAGCAGGTGTCAGGTCAGGACTTACTTTCCACCGGGCCTGGGAGGCGGCGTTCAGCCCTCGGGCACACAGTCGGGCTGGTCCCAGCCCATGCCACCACCTCAGATCTTCCTGTTCTGGCGATTGGCGCTCCCCTGTTCATTTGGTTTAAACAACCCATCTGCCGGAACGGACCTCGCCAGCCGGTGGTTTCAGAACACTTCAGGCAGTTTCTGTTCGCTTCATCGTGCCTGGGACTGCCAGCCCCTCCAGCTGCCGGATGCATGTGGGTCTGGCTCGGCGCCCTGCCACGCACAGCCATCAGCACTCGTTCGCCAGTTAGTTGGCATCGGGGCTGAGAGAGCCTGGGGGCCAAACAGAAACCGTCCGCGTGATAAATGTAGACTCCGGTCAGGCCACCTGGGTTTGCATCCTCCCTGCCCCCACCCCCAGGACATGCCCACTCGTCCTTCCGTCCTTCCGTGCTCTGCTCTCCACCGTGGGGAGAACAGCACAGTAAGGGAGAGGGGATGTCCGGGGCTTAGAACAGCTCTTGGCACGTTGTTAGTAAACACTGACTAGTGGTCCGGGCAGAAGCCATCCCACCAACTCCTGGGTGGGCGTGTCTGCTCCCCACAGAGTTCTGATCCCAGCAGGTCCGTGGCCTCAGGGAAGATTCTTGCTCAATGGGAAGCGGGGCAGATGTGTTCAATGCGTGACAGGACAATAGGAGGCTTGACAGCGCTGAACGAATGTGTGGACAGATGTGCTTAGAGGAGTGGCTTAGGCCGGGTAAGTCAGCAGAGGGGTGGGGAGTCGGGGCCAAGGTGTGTCCGCCGAGCGGGAGGGAGGCGTGCGCTCTGAGAAACCATCAGCAGGAGAGCTGCGGGGATAGGCTGCGGGGATGGGACGCATGCAAGTGGCAGCGGCTGTCGCTGTAAGCGGTTAGGCCTGTGCTTGTCCCTGTAGCGCAACGCCCACAGCCCTGGGCTGAGCCTTTCCCTCACCCAGACACTGGCATTCAGAATGGTGTTGCCACCCTCCTTTCTCTCTGGTTCTCAGGAGACCAACCGCAACGATCTCTGGCCGCCCTAGATTCTCTCCCCTTCCTCTCAGCGTCTCTGCACTGGAAAACGAACATTTCACCTTCCAAAACTGAACGCTGAGTCTTCCTTTACTTATTGGTTTTAAATCTATTTTTATTGATTTCAGAGCGGGAGGGAGAGGGAGGGGGAGATAGAAACACCCATGATGAGAGAGAACCATGGATTGGCCGCCTCCTGCACGCCCCCCACGGGGGATGGAGCCGCAACCCGGGCCTGCGCCCTGATTGGGAATCGAACCCTGACCTCCTGGTTCCTAGGTCGACGCTCAACCACGGAGCCAGCCAGGCCCCTGTAATTGAATATAGGACATCTCAGAATTTTCTCCTTGTCAGAATACAGGCACCTTAAACGTTTACCAGGGGGAGTTAGAATGTTTAACTGCTGCAAAAGACAATTTGGGAACTTTTATTAGAATTTTGAATTCATGTTGCCCTTTGACAGAATTCTTCTTTCAGATTGTGTTCTGCAGATAGCTGCACAGGTGTGGAATGATGTAGGTCAAAAGCTAGTCATCAGGTTTTTGGTTATTTTCCCATTTTGTTAGCTTAACAACAAAAGGCTGAAGTGAGAAGCACCAGGCATTTGAGACGGGAAAGAATAGCTGTGCCAGAAGCACTGATTGAGGCAGAAAGGCCGGCAGGCCCCGGATCAGGAGTGTTTATGGGCCAGGGCGGGGCAGCTCACGGCTCCAGGAAGAGCCTGGAACGGTGTTAATGAGCCGAGGAAGGAATCCGGGTGTGAAGAAGCCAACAGTGATTGTCATTGCAAGTGAATCAGCCACTGAGGCGGTGGGGAGAAAGAAATTTCAGAAACAAAGTATCGACTGGTGAAGGGGAGCAACCTTTGCACCCCAATACATGCTTCTGTGGCATAGGGTTACTTTAGGCTGAGTGATTTGAGGAAACAGCAGGCGTGGGAGACGTTCTGAAAACCAAGGAGAAGACAACCTTTGTGAAGGTCGCTTGTGTTTGCAGGGGAGCCTGAGGGCGGTTCCCTCCCGGGCCAGGCCTGCCTCGCTGTGGCTGGAGAAGGCCTGCGCTCTGAGGGTGGGGAAGGGGCCACACAGAGCCCCGATGGACAGGCAGTCGCGGTGGGCAGGCTTGTCCGAGGCCGCAGCTTTCTTGACCGGGTCAGTCTTCACCTTCACTGAGCCTGCCTGTCATCTCTTTGCATCTAGAATAGCATGTCTTTGGAATGTGAGGGTCATTTCCTTTTCCCAGACCCCTCAGGGCACCATCTCCCACCAGAGCCCTTCTTTACTGTGTGCAGCCTTCTACCCGCCAGTGTTAACACAAGTCTGTGTCTATCGCTTTACTTTTCATACAGGCCCACAGCTTCCTTGCTCTCTCCTGCCCCCTCCCCTATCACCAGGTGATTTCGTGTAACCCGTATGTGTTCCCCTTTGATTCCGACGTGGAAATAAGTGGCAAATGGCCATTTTCCCCGAGCGTTTTCTCACTCCGTTGAGATTTTGCTTCCTGGCAGTTGACATCAGTTTGGCTCAGATAAACGCATAGAAATCCGAGCAGGTGACAGCCTGAGCTGTGTCCTGCGCTTCGCCTGGTCACGCCCATAGCTGGTGCTCCACCCCCACGTCTTCCTTCTTGTGTTTCAGGTGCCCTGTTGGTGAGGTACTCAGTGTTCTACCTCGTTTACAGGGTGTGGACATGCCATTAAACTGTAATTTGTTTTTCTCCCGCTAATCTGTCTCTTATCAACTTGCTTTCTGGGCCAGCCAGAAGAACTTAAACGGGTAGATGTGTGGCAGTGTAGTGAAAGTGGGGAGATCCCTGGGCACGTAGCAGGGAAACTGAGACAAGAAAATGGAATAAGACCAAACAGTCTGGGCTGCTTGCAGCCAGCTGGTGAATCACAAGACCTCATCCTCGCCAGCCCAGGACACCTGAGAACAGAAGGTTACGGCCGCTGCTGCCGAACCAAAGAATGTGCAGCTTAACCGCCCGGCCTGGGAAACAGAGCGAAGAGCCAGCTGTGCCATTTGTGCAGCTAAACCCCCGGACAGAGACCACGGGGGCGGCGTGGGGTGGAGGCGCGTTGGACAGGAAAGATAGCAGCTGGGGCGGGAGGCGGCGAAGGGGGCAGAAGGGGAGTTTATCTCACCCACAAAGAAGTCAGCTGCCTGAGGACTGGCCGGGCCAGATGGCCAGATGTGCGTGGGCGTGGGGCCTGAAACCTCTGCTTCCCCAGGCGTCCAGCAGGGGGGCTTGGAAAGCTCTCCGGGGCGGGGCGGGGGGAGAGGGGTGTAAAACCCAGTCACAGTCACGGCACACACAGCGCACGCACAGCCTGTCTGCAGGGAGGAGCCAGGAGCGCCCTTGGTGAGAAGCCGTGAGAGCTGGCACTCCAGGGGAAGCATCCTCGTGCGGAGCAGGACATTTCCTTGGGGGAAGTGTAGGTGCTCTCCCTTGGGGGTCAGCACCCCTTTGCTCCTGGGTCTGCTTTGCCTCTCGTGCTGTAAACATTCCTTGTGCTGACCGCAAGGAGAAGGTTGTGGCTAAGTTTGGCCAAAGTTAATGACTTTAGCAAAAGATTTACCAGAACCTTGGGCCGTCAGGGGATCTTGACCGTTTCCGTGCCGTGGGTGAGAGGCACGTGGCAGTGCAGCAGAGTATAGAGGCCTTTCCTCACCGTGTTTCAGGATGCAGAGATCTGTAGGCTTACAGAGGAAATAAATTGCGAGAAAGTTATTAAAGTATTTTAAATTGTAATATAACAATCGGTGCTTCTGAAATAAGACCCGGCCGCAGTTGAATGACTGCGGTGACTGTGAAGTAGTAACGAGCCCCAACAATGTCTCAGGGTCTGGGGACCCACTGCTCCGTGAGGTGGAAGCATCTGTCCTTTCTTCTGGCGACCGTCACGGCTCACTCTTCACCCGCGGGACTGGTGGCCTGCGCTCAGAAGGGAGAGGGCGGACGTGAAGGTGTGATCCTAACCCATCCAAGTCCCTGGACTTCGGTTCCGCCCACAGGCGTCCCCAGACCCCAGGCCCCAGGTTTGGCCACCAGTGTGTCTAGGAGCAACCACTCTGGCGGTTGATAGGAAACAGATGGGACGGAAGCTCTGAAAGGGCTGGGCGAGGCATACACCCCAGGTCCACTCAGGAGCCCTGCTGCTCTGCACAGACCATGAGGAGGTGCGGTGGGTGCTCCGTGCACAAGCACGTGCTGGCGGCCCCGAGCTGCACGGCTGCGGCCACCACGCAGGGCAGGGGCTCTCAAAAGTCACCATCGAGCCAGCAGCGTGGCTCAGGGTTCCAGTCCCCAGTAGGGGGCGTGCAGGAGGCGGCCGACCCAGGATTCTCTCTCGTCTCTGATGTTTCTCTCTCTCTCCCTCTCCCTTCCCCTCTGAAATCATAAAAACATTTTTTAAAGAATGGATTCCGCTGGCTCAGCATACAGCCCCTGTCTCTCCAGTGAGCACTTCCCCCTGCACTGTGTCCCCCCCGCCCCTTTCTGGCCCAGGTGTTCAGGTCCCAGCTCTGTCTCTGAACAAGGGGAGCTCCATGCGACTTTGCCTAAACTGGCTGCCTCCTCATTTCAACACAAAGCCAAGTGGAGCGGAGGAATGGAGACACTCTTCCTTCTGTGTGGCCAGCGCTTCTGTCCCCGTTCAACCGGAGCGGAATGCGCAGCACAGCCCGCAGCGATGGGCGCAGGGAACAGCCGTGGGTGCAGCGGGCGCTCCCTCCGGTTCTCCTTGTGTCAGTGGCTCCGCGGGTGTGGGTGTCACCAGAACCCGCAGGAGGGAGTTGCCGTGACGCAGGCGCTGCTTGGCCCTCCCCACGGCGCCCGGTGCGATCAGCAGCTGCTGGGAAGCTCCCAGCGGGCGGGTGCCAGGGCCCGAGGCAGCCTCTTCCTTGTTAGGGAAAAGGGAAGCAGGGGTTTCTGTCTAAACAGCTTTGTTCCCGAATAACTGCCCTACCATGCAGCTCAGTCACTGTAAGTGAATGATACAGTGATTTTCAGCCATTGACAGAGTTGTGCGCCCGCCCATCGCCCAGAGAGGCTGGGAGATGTGCCCCGCCCCAGCAGCCGCCTCCCTCCCTCCCTCTAATTTTCATGAATAGAATCACAATATGTGCACTTCTGTGCCAGCTGCCCTTCCTGGGCATGTTCTCAGGCTCAGGAAATGACTGATTCCTTGTCTCCTTTACTAAAATGCCGCAAAAGAACAGTGAAAAGGTATAATAAGTCTTTAAAATGGGATGGCCTCTTTTTTCAACAAAATTGTAGCAACTCATTGCTGAGTAGAATGGACACAGTGACAGGGAGTGCCCTAGCCTGGCAGGTCCCTGAGGTCACTCGCCGCTGGGACCGCGCCCGTCATGACGACTGGCCGCCAGGGACACCGTGGACCTGGCAGAAAGCCATCTCCGTCCACGGAGCCCTTTCTGGTGGGTCCTCGCTGGGCCCTTCCCATGGCTTCTCTCCTTGTCCTCCGGACACCGAGCGGATTCTCTGCACTTCACAGGGAGGGACCAGGATGGAGGTGCTAACGGAGGTCAGATATCCCTTGTCCAAGGTCACGGCCTTGTTGGATATGAGGTGCGAGGGTTCGAGGCCAGTGCTCTGACTCCAGAGCTGCTTTTCTCTTAAAAAAAAAAGTTTCTATTGATTTCAGAGAGGAAAGGAGGTGGGGAGAGAGATAGAAACACCAGTGATGAGAAGAACCATGGATGGCTGCCTCCTGCACGCCCCCCACTGGGGCTCGAGCCCGCAGCCCGGGCCTGTGCCCTGCCCTCCTGGTTCCTAGGCGGACGCTCCCCCGAGCCACGCCGCTGGCCAGAGCACCTTTTCTTCACCCTTTTTGTGCCGTGCTCTCCTCCCAATGAGAAGCCGAAGAAACAAAACAGGCCGTGGACGTAGCATGAGCTCCATCTAGAAAGTTCTCTTTCCTTGCAGGTAAAAGTTAATCATCTGGGAAATGTGTTCATTCGGAGCAGCTCGTTGCTGGCAAAGGAGTGATATCCCCGAAGCCAGTGTTTGCTTTTGTTCCCATGACCGTGAACAAGAAGTTGATGTTCTGACACTTCCCCTACCGTGTGTGTGTGTGTGTGTGTGTGTGTGTGCACCTGTGTGTGCATATATGTGTTCATGTGGGTGGTGTATGTTCCCTATCCATGTGTGTGGTGTGTGTATGTGTGTACACGTGTGCTGTGGGCTCCCTACTCAACGGGGACTGTTTTTACAGCTTAGACGAAACTTCCCAACCTGCCTGCCTGCTTGGAAGAGCCCTCCCCGGGCCCCCCGGGCCTCCCACTCCGAGGCTCTGCTCAGCCCGGCAGGCGGCGGGCTCCCCGGTGCCCCCCTGCAGACGCTCTCCGATGAGGAGCTGATGATCCAGAGCGCAGGTGAGCGGGCCCCTGGCCGGGTCGGGCTGCGGCATGAGGTCCAGGCACACGGGCGGATCTATGCACCTGTGTTTGTGAATGGAATTGTTTGACACTCATTTAAAATTCTTTTTGAAAAAAGTAATGCACGTCATAGCAACAGAGTAAAGACTTACGGTACTTTTTTTCCTACAGTTAAAAAATTTGCCCGGGAACAAGTTGCTCCTTTGGTCTCGACCATGGATGAAAATGCAAAAATGGAGAAATCAGTCATACAAGGACTGTTTCAGCAAGGGGTACACATGCATGTCTTCCATTTCCATCCCTGCAAACACCTCCCGGGTTAAAATGCTGGCCCGCTTTTAGATGATGTAGGGTCTGTGAGGATAGCATCTGAGCTCTGCAGGGAGCTACCGCCCCTGCCTCAGGCCCCGCCCTCGCTGCGTCCTCCCGGAGCCCAACCACTTCCATCTCCCTTTGAGGCTGTCCCTTCAGCCCAGCTCCTGTCCCCCAGCTTCAAACAGAAAGCCACCACCAGACGGCAGTGGAGGGGCCAGAGTGTCGGAGAGGAAGGGGGCGCGCTCGCCTGCCACTGTTTCCCGCGCCGGGTGGTGAACTACATGCACCTCCTTCCTCTTCCTGGAACAAGGACTTGCACCCGGGGAGCTGGGGGTCCTGGTCCGGGCCGGGCTGCTGAGCGGCTGCGGGTCCTGGGAAGCCCGGCCGCCGGTCCAGCTGTGTCCGCTATCGGGGTTTGCTGCTGTGGCTCAGAGGAGCCGCCCTGGAGGGTTGAGGAGTCAGGGGCAGCTCCTGGCTGGGGAGGGGGTGCTGAGTGCGAGCGGACGTTCCCACGAGCAGGTCCCCTTCAGTGTCCTCCTCCCAGTGACACCAGTGGGTAGGGCCGCCACCTGCAGGCCTGCGCGGTGAAGGTCGTGGGGTTGTTCGCGGCAGGCTCCTCGCGTCCTTCCCTGGTCTTCACAGCGCCTTCCCTGTGCTTCGCTCTCTAGGTCACAAACGGAAGCAGGTAGCGTAGCGTTTAGTTACGTCACCGTTTCAGATTTGTGCGGTCTGTGTCATATACATAAGTACAGTGAGGCGCTCATGCGAAATACAGGATTGAGAGGGCGTGGCCACAGCTTACCTCTGACTCTCCCACAGTTCATGGCCGTGGACATCGACCCCAAGTACGGAGGGACCGGGGCCTCCTTCTTCTCCCTGGTCCTGGTGGTGGAGGAGCTGGCCAAGGTGGACGCGTCCGTGGCGCTGATCTGCGACATCCAGAACACGGTGGTGAACGGGCTGGTGCGGAAGCACGGGACGGAGGAGCAGAAGGCGGCCTACCTGAGCCAGCTGGCCACGGCCAAGGTGAGGCCGCGGGGGGCGGGGCGGGGCTTTGTGCTCAGTCTGGGAGGACGTGCTGTGGGGAATGGCTGCTCCGGGCCGGAGAGCGGGCCCGCAAAGGCCCCTGGTGCGTTCACACCGCTAAACACACTCTGCCTGTCACCTGCCACTTGGAACCTGAGAGAACGGTCGAGTGGCGGTGGAGTTACTCTTTCTGACTCGATGGAGGGCTCCCGGCCATCGCGCTGTCCTCCTGGAGAAGCCGATTCACTTAAACCCAGCATTGGACGTGTGTGCTGGGCCCAGCCTGCCTGAGACGGGGTCGGGGAGACACTGCCGTCGGGCGCCGTCTCGCCCGGGAGCACACAGGTTGTGAGCGTGGCCGGCAGCTGAGCAGTGCTTGCTGCCAAGAGCGTGTCATGTGGAGTGTGACAGTGACTGGCGCGCGTGCCCCGCAGGTGGGGAGCTTCTGCCTGTCGGAGGCCGGGGCCGGCAGCGACTCGTTCGCCCTGAAGACCAGAGCCGAGAAGAAGGGGGGCCACTACGTCCTCAACGGGTCCAAGATGTGGATCAGCAGCGCCCGGGAGGCCGAGCTCTTCCTGGTGATGGCGAACGCGGACCCGGGCGCGGTCAGTTCCTGCACCCCGTCTGTCCTTTCTGTCCGTCCCGCGTCCTGGTCCCTAAGGCCTTGTCCTGGAGTCTCCCTCCTCGGCGCCCTCCTCCCTCGCAGCCCAGCCGCCTGGTGCTGTGCAGGTGTGCGCCCCGCGGGGCGGCCATCGTTGGTGTCATGTCATTTCTCATTCCCTGCTTAACGATGAGAAACCCAGGTACCTGGTCAGTACATTTAGTTTTAAGACTATTTTATTCAATTGGAAAATAGACATACAGCGAAGTAAATACATTTTAACTTTTGTCTTTTCTCGAATGTGACATTTAATTGAATTAAGTTTTAAGACTTTGAAGTCTTTAATGAAATGGAGTATGAAACGTGGAGTCCCCATGATCATGTGGTTCTGTAACTGGATCATGTAAAAGCCCCACTGGGTTCTGAGGAAGGAGGGGGGCGAGGCGCGTGAGTCTGAGCCCGGGCCCTCTGCTCCTCCGTGTCGCCTACCTGCTGCAGTGCCAGCCCGGCGGCCCTGAATGGTGGGAAGGAGGGATCTAATCAGCCGGGTGCTCACACCCCCTCCCCTAGGGGTACCGAGGCATCACCTGCTTCGTGGTCGACCGGGACACGGAGGGCTTCCACGTGGGGAAAGCCGAGAACAAGCTGGGCATCAGGGCCTCGTCCACCTGCCCGCTCACCCTCGAGGACGTCAAGGTGGGTGGAGCTCCGGCGCGTCGGCGTGTGAGCCAGCTCCGCGCGGATCACGGTGCAGGGAGGCGGCGACCGCTGGACCGGTGGGCCCGGACGAGGACGTGCTCAGGGCCATGATCGCTGTGCTCCCCGAGGGTTAGGCCAGAGGAAGCCTGGCTGCCCGGCAGCTCCTGAGTCAGGGATTGACCCATTTACCCACGTGATGCTGTGGCCAGGCTCAGGCAGGAGCCTGTGTGGGTGCAGCGCAGGCCACCAGGTGGGGGTGTTGCTCAGGGAGATGGGAAGCACCGGGCAGCGCCCCTCAGTTCTGAGTTGAGTCTTTTAAAATGAGGGTGGACTTTAGAGAGAGAGGCCGTGAGGGTGGACTTTAGAGAGAGAGGCCGTGAGGGTGGACTTTAGAGAGAGAGACTGGCCCGCAGGTGTCGGGGCCTCATGGCTACCTTTCTTCTTCCTGCTTTCTCTTCTCTTTCCCCATTTCCCGTCTCTCCTCACTGTCCTTATCCTAAAGCCAGTGCATGTGCATCTTTTGCTGCTTCTGGTGCAGCTTTTTGAAAATGATGCGTGAACATGGTCACCTCCCTCCTTCCCTCCTCTCCAGGCGCACACGCACGTGCACACACATGCATTCTCCTGGGTGACAGTCTCCACAGGACAGTTCCCGCCCGAGCGGCCACAGGGCGTCCGTGTTTCCTGCGACTCCCGTGTCGCTCACACTGGGCCATGCGGACAGGAGCTGGGGACGCCTCGTTCCTTCGTGCTGTTGAGGAGCCGTGAGCGTCTCCTGCCTCTGGACGCATTCGTCGCCAGCAGATGCCGGCGGGTTCTGGGCAGGGGCCGTCTCTCCCAGAGCCGTGCCGGGAGCCATTCACCGCGGGACACAGCTGGGGCCGAGCACTGTGCGGGGTCACGGCACACGCGTTGCAGTCGATGTGCATTAAAAGTAAAAAATCAGCCGGGCCGGCGAGGCTCAGTGGTTGAGCATTGACCCATGGACCGGGAGGTCACGGTTCGATTCCCGGTCAGGGCACAGGCCCAGAGGGGGGCGTCAGGAGGCAGCCAATCAATGACTCTCATCGTTAATGTTTCTGTTCCTCTGTCCCTCTCCCTTCCTCTCTCTGAAACCAACAAAAACATT